>NC_140072.1:47438885-48038885 GCF_964194135.1 Talpa europaea
GGAGGCACATGGAGCCTAGACACACGTGAAGAAACTGCGCTTATCTTTTGGTCGTGGACTGGGTGATACATATGTGGGTGAGAGACCAGTGGGGAGGTTGACAATGGCAGCTTTTATCTTGCTTTTGATTTTGCTCTTTTCCTTCTGGGCTTGTCAGGTTGTTTCTGACCCTTTTCTGTGGGTCCCCACTGGAAGATGCTTTAGACTTGTGGCAGGCTTTGGGGCCTTGCTCTGGGCCGATCCCATATGGATGGACTTTTACCCATGAGGGGACGGGTAACTTTGGGTGCTTCATTTAGAAACTAGACTCTTTGCCTTTACTGTATTGTTTCCTAATTGTATTAAAGTTCCTTCCCATTAAAGTCTCATATGTTTTGTGTTGATGCAGTGGATAGCAGAACACATTTAGAGCAGGCAGGTTTTGGGGGGATCTGGGGTGCACCTCTCCCTGCCCTGTAACAATAGCACTGAAAGTCCAGAAATAATTCACATACATATCAATACTTATATTATAAAGCAGCCCCTACCATGGATAAAGGAGAATCTCTTTAGTAAATGGTGCTGGGGAAACTGGTAGGCCACATACAAAATAATGAAAATGGACCACTCTCTAACCCTTGCACAAAAATAAATTCCAAATAAAGATTTATATATTAGACTTGAAACAAAATATGTAAGAAAATATTGGCAATGCATCCCACAGCATCAATGATAATGATATTTGTTTTGGACACTAATCCCTAGGGGGAGGGAAATAAAAGCCAAAATTATTAATTGGGATTACATTAAATTAAAAAGCCTTTATATGGCAATAGAAAATATAAGTAGATTAAGATATCATACTGAATGGAAAAATATATATTACATAACCAACAGGTGGTTAATATGCAAGATCTATAAAAAACATACAATTCACCAACAGAATAACAACCTGATTAATAAATGGGAAGCAGATCTGAAGATACTTCACCAGAAGAAGACATCTAAAAGGTAAATAGGCACATGGAAAAACTTTAATCATGGTCTTCAGTAAGAGATGCTGGTTAAAACCACAACAATGTATCATCTCACACCCATGAGAATGGCACATAACAAATCCCCAACAAGTACTGGAGAGGATGCTGAGCAAGAGGAACCTTATACACTGTTGTCTGGAGTGAAAGCTGGTGTCGCCATTACACAAGGTGATCTGGATTTACCTTAAGCAATCTAAAAGCAGAAATCTGTTTTGCCCCAGCAATTCCACTCATGGGCATCTTTCCAAAGAATGTGAAAGCATCAACTCAAACTCTATGCTCCACAGTGTTCATTGCAACATTGTTTACAATGGTCAGGCCACGGAAGCAAACTAAATGCTCATTGGATCAAGAAAATGTGGCATAAATACTCTATAAATAATGTTAGGCCATAAAGAAACATAAAATGCTAACATTTACAGAAAAATGGAAGGAGTCTGAGAGGCATATGTATAGTAAACAAGCCAGAATGACAAATATTGGACATTTATATAGTGGATGATTCGACAGAGTAAAAAAGTTATAAAGCAGACATTAATAAAGTGAGATTTCTGAGGTTAAAACAGAGGGTGAGTAAGGTCAAAGAGATAAAAGGGAAGGTGGTTTGGGGGGAAAAACAAACAAATAAAAACTTGTACTTAAAGGAGCCCTGAGATTAAATTAAAAGTTGCCCTGGGATCTAAAATAAAATTGGTTATGAGCTAGAGGAAAAAAAAAAAAAAGAAACAAAAAACAAAACTTTGATGAAAACTCTGGTGAGATAAAAGCACACTACATTAATTTTGAAAATAAGATCTGGGTGGCATCTATCTCTCTGGGCAATTTTTCCCATCTCTACTGTCTCCGATAGGTTGACAAGACTATTTATTTACTGATAATATCTGAGAAAGTTAAGTCTAGACACAATAGATTTGAAAAATATGATTAGTACAGTTGAGTTGTTATGATTTAAAAAATTATACTGCCCATTATTTATGAATAAGCAAAGGAAGAAAAAAATTTTCCCATAGCTCACACTAATTTAAATCACAATCACTTTTGCCTACCTGATAACAAGTAAATTAACTTGGGCATTGTTGATCAAAACTGAGAAGTAGATACACTTCAGTGCTAGAATTAAATCCAGTGAGAGGCAATGGAAGGGAAACTTCTGAATACAAATGAGCTTTCAGCCAAAGTGACTGTAATCAATGAATCTTAAACATTACCTGGAATTTGCAAGGCATAACCTGGTTGTCTGTCTATATAGTCTACATATCTGCCTATATAGTCTATATATCTATTTCTCTGCCTTCCTTATCTGTGTGCTTATAACTGGACCAGATTCATACAGCCCTCAATATCAAACCTTGGAATAAATATTTTTGCACTGGAAGAATCCCTGTGCAAAAAAATCTCAGCCCTATATACCAGAAAAAGGTTAGTAGGACATACTTGAAAATTTGCATGTATCACAATGCACACATTATGTAAGTGGAGTAAATATGACTTTTGGACACTGGCCCTATGTTGTTTCCTCCTTTACAACTGGTGGGCTGTTCGCTCCAAAGTCACTAGTGCCAGACTCAGATTTTTGTACCTCAAGCTGTTTCTATAGCCCAGAAATAAGCATATTTTTAACTTCTCAGTTCCTGTCTGCTTTGTGTAAGCCAAGGAGCTACATCCAACATCTGTTCTCCATGTTAAATAAGACTAACTCTGGGGTTATAAAGAGTACTGCTGCCTTTGTGAGGTCTCTGACCCCAAGAATCCCCATTTTGCTGCTGAGTGCCATCATCTGGACTTTCAAGTCCGCTGTCTAATTCTACTTTCACTCAGCTGTTCCCTAGCCCTCTTCCCCTTCTGGGTAGTGAATGACTTCCCCTTGCGTTCAGTGCTGTTGAAGTGCTACCCAAATAAAGCTTTCTTATACATTACTGTCAGAACATGGCCCTAGATTTTTCCTTGATTGGTACCTAAGTCCTCAAGTTCACTGCACCCAGGAGCATTAAACTGCTTGCCAGGAGACATTTAGGTGACCTTCCAGACAAGGAGGTGCCTCCACTATTACATCACTCTGTTCTACCTCTACCCATTTCTGCAATGTAGGTAGAGGGAATATATTCTGACTTGTTTTATGTTTTTCCCATTGCCTTATTTTCCCAAGTCATCATTCACAGGGCAAAAGGATAGCTTCTAGGGTCAGAGTAGAATAGGAAAAGCCTGTGAGGAATAAGGAAGGCTCCAGAGATAAGGACAATAATTCCAAAGGGAATTAATCAAACACCCCCAGGACTAGGGGCAACAGGACATTCTGGAACAAGGACAATAAAGAAAAAGGACTCTAAGATAAGGGCTGAAATGTAAGATGTAATTCTGGGCACAGAGACATTAAGACAGAGTGAGTGAGACAACCAAGAACTAAGTAATCATAAAGAGTCTGATAGGACTTTAAAATAAGGAGGGAAAGAAGGTGTATATTTCCCGAGGCATGACTCCACTAGGCTTCCTTGCCCCTCCCTGGCCTGGTTCCATGGACCTGGGAGTCCCACTTTATTTCTGTTCCTTTTCTCCTTAATAAATTTTTACTTATATCTATTTCTCTAAACAAATTTGATTCTTTTCACTTGCTTGCCTGAGCGCCAGGGAATTTCCTGCTGCAGCTTCCTGAGACACCAGTCCATGGTGGTCTAGTGGCTGGGGCTCAGCACTGTCCCCACAGCCTGGGATCCATTCCTGGCTGGTAGACTAGGCCTGAAAACCTGAAATTACGGTATCAGTAATTCTTCTTCTTCTTGTAATCAAGTATATAGTGATGTGTTATTATTTTCCATTCCTTTTTTTTTTTTTCTTTAGGAGTGAAAAAGACTGCTAAATAGAATTAATATGAAGTAGCAAAGACTGACCAAATTTCCTCCCAACTTACTTCTTTTGTTGTGGTGGTATATATAGGATGTACACATTGGATAAATATTAACCATCATGATGAAAATTAAGAAAGTAAAAGAAACAGAAAAAACAAAGTTATGCTCTGCCCCAAACACATACTGTGTTTTCAATGGAGTCTGTCAATGATCCTTTCTTCATTTCCCACCTCCAGCCTATCGTTCCTCAACCAAACTTATTTTCCTCTTTTTCTGAGAACCTCAGTTCCCCTACCTGCCCTCACTTCTCTCTTTTTGACATCTGAGATCCTAGCCTTGAGATATTATGAAGCCTCAAATTTCTCTTTAACTTTCTGCTTCTCTAGGTCTACACTTTATTTTTTTTTTTTCCTCTCTCTTTTTATCACTCTGATCCCCTTGCTTGTACCTTTTCTTTTCACCTGGTTCTTGGACCGTATCTACAGCATCAGTCAATTTACACAAAAGAGATAAAGTAGCAGCACTTAACCCATTGCATGGTTTTCCCCCCTAAAACAAAGACATTCTGAATGATGAAAAGAAAATTAACAATATCTGTTTCATCTAGGATTTAAAAAAAATGAGTTATCATGTCACAACATAACAGAATGTTAAATGCCTTTTTCTAAATAAAAGGAACTGGGCCAAGAAAGGCTACATACTGTACAGTTTTAACATTTTTGAACAGGCAAAACATCTAAATGATAAAGAAGATCACTGGTTGCTAGTGGCTCAGGGAGTGGGAAGAAAGGATAAAGGGGTGAAGGATAGAAGATCTTTAAGATTATGAAACTATTCTGTATGAAAATTAAATGGTGCATACAGGTCATTATGCAATTGGCAAGATCCATAGATCTATATGGATTGAATCTTCATGTAAACTTTGGGATATACTTAATATTATTATATCAATTTTAGTTCATTCATTTTAACAAATGTACCCCATCCAGCAATAGAGGGAAATTGGTGTGAGGGGTTGGGGTAATATATGAAATTCTGTGTATCTGCTCAATTATTCATTAAATCTGAAACCCTATTAAAACATAGGCTAGTAATTTTTAGCAAAGAAGTAAAAAATCTAGTTTGATGTACTCAAAATCATAGACTGGGGAACATTTCCAATTGCCATAGGTTTAAAGAAGAAAAACAGGCATCGTTTGCATGGTTACTGCTAATGCAATTGTAGCAATTGTAAACTGACATCATAAATGGCCCATTGTAAAGTGAATCCCATGGTTTTTATATATGCTCAAAATGCGTACTCTACATGTAAATAGGCTCCCTTACATCACAATATAAATCCCATAAGCTTCTATTGACATAATAAATCAAATGATATATTAGGAAATATTGGAATTGCAATGATTTGTTATTATTTTTTTAAACTTCCTGAAGGAGAGATATAAAATTCGGGAAATGGATTTAGCTACCTTCAGGGCAGACTTTCTCTTACCCAGGTAATCACAGGGTGAGCTGATGCTGTTGATAGATTATAATATAAATATTCCATCCAAACAAAATGTAAGTCCAAAGTGCCATGAACAATGCTTCATTCATGGTTTGGATATATGAGTGTGCAGGCAGTTTGAAAAGAAAGGTTAGTGCCAGTCAGAAGAAAAATTATTTACTATCACAAGCTTATTTTTCCTCTCCAAGTTCTTAATCTCAGTCAACAAATCCTGTACTTTTCCAAATAACACTCTCTCCTTTGCAGAGTAACAATAAATTAGCAAACACAAATGCTGTAATTAACAAGCAAAAGTCTCCTCCCAGGATTCTTTTTATTACTTTATATATTTCAATGGATAATTTTCATAGGTATATAATTCTCCCTATATAATGAATAAAATTATATCTGATACCAGAAATATGATCATTTTGATTTTGCCACTTAGAAATTCGTAGTATACTTCAAGATTTTAAAGCTACACATTCCACATAGAGAACATTAAACCCCCTATGCTTTGTTCTAACAAAGTAGCATAAATTTGAGGCTTATGTTCAGATTGATAACTACTATTTCAAAATAGAAGAAATCAAACTAGCTCTAGCTACCAACTTATAGCTAGTAAAATTTTCATAAATTATTACAAAGAAAAAAAAATGTCACATACCAAGGTCCTTCTCACCTGCCTTTATAACTTCTTAAACCATGCTTGGAAATTACAGAAAGACAATTGAATACCACTCCCCAATCAAAAAAGATACACTGTTGTGGCAACGTGCTTGGAGTTGGAAGGGATTGTGCTTAGCAAAATAAGCTGGAAGGAGAAAGGTAAATCCTGATTGGTGTCACTTATACATAGTTTACAGAGCAATGGAAGGGCCAGACAAATACAAATTTTAAGCACAAAGTTTAAAAGCTGAGACATCCCAAGTGGGAGGTGAGAACAGGGCGGGGGGAGCACAATGGACTAAGGTGCAGAATTATGGGTGCTTCAGTAGTAGGTATTCTAAGGTGACTCCACCTGAGGGGAGGCTTCCTATACTTCCAAAACACTAACAAGGCTGTAAACCTCTGTTACTTAAATTTAAAGGAAAAAAAAAAAAAAGAATGCATACTTTGAAGAAGCACAACATATTCTATTTTCTGCTGCCAAGTCACAACTGTAACTGCTCACCAGCCTATTTTTTTGTTTTCTTAATTGAAATGAAATAGTAATATCTGTACCCACAAATTAGCCTTAATTCGAAAATATATGTGTACCCCTATATTCATTGCAGAACTGTTCACATTAGTCTAGACATGGAAACAATTTAAATAATCGTTGACACAAGACTGGATAAAGATGATGTATATATAGTCAATGGACTATTAATCAGTTATATAAAAGGCAAAATATTGCCATTTGTAACAACATTCATGGAACATGAGATGATTATGCTATTAAGTCAGAAAAGGAAATAGGAACACTGCTGATTTCACTCATGTGGGATATAATGGGAAAACACAAGTGAACAAACAAAACACAACAAAAACAATGTTTTACAGTCTAAAGACAAAACAATGGCTACGAAAGGAGAATGTCTAAGGAACTGGTAAAAGGGTCAAGTGATAGTGGTGAATAGAACTAGAATTTTGACAGTGGTGCTATGTGGTATATACATTTATAGACGTTTGAAGTTATTTTCCTGAAATGTATATATAGTATTGCAAACCAATGGTACAACAATTAAAAAAATTAAACTATTTTTCCATCCTTAAGCCCTTATTAACACAGTTTCATTATGATGAGTTAAAAATCTGTACAATGACTTTTAAGATTTTGAATGGTTTTAGTTTTATCTTCTCTTTCAAAGGTCTCTTATTCCCCACTCATTTTGTTATGTCTCAATAACACCATTCCTTGAAATTTGCTTTCTCTCCTTACCTTAGATACCATGAATAAGTTAGTAGCTTATGAATTTAATTTTGTTAAATCTACCCCCTATTTTGTTAAGCAGCTCTACTCTTTTTCAGATATGTTAAACACAGGTTTTAATTTTTTTCATTTTATTCCCACATTTATTATATGCTTGCTTGTTTTCTGTGTTCTCTAACTGAAGTATAGTATAAGCTCTATTGAGCAAGATGAATGAATGCTTTATTCACTGCTTTATTTCCAAAACTTAAAAAAAAATTCCTGGCATAAAGCAGCAGGCAAATTGTTAATTGTTCAAAAAATGAATGAAAAAAATACTTTCTAAGAATTTTTTGTTGGATATCTGTGTATTAAGTTATATCTTAGCTAAACGTTTATATAGTATACTACTACTAATCATGATATCTCTTCTCTCCTCTTGAATTTGGTATTTTATTGATCAAAAATCAGTCTCTTGCCAATTTTAAGGCCAAGGGCATGTCTTCCTCAAAAACCTGATAAATATCCATTTGTATTGTAATGTTATCTGTCAGTTTCTGTGGGTAGATAGGAATCCAGTTTCAATAAGCCTCAATTATCAAACAGGAGGGTATGATCACATTGACCAGCCTCCTTCTCCTGTCTTCCCATAATTTTCTACTAGCACACCCACTGCTTAAAAACTGTTCAAAATTCTTTTTTAGAAAAAGAAAAATACTGGATGGTCTCACTCATAGCAGGAATCTAGAGAACTTAAATAAGGGACCAGGAAAATGAATATAAGAAAGTGAAAATCAAAATCAACAGAAAACTATGAACCAGAGACACTTTTTGGGGGGTGCGGGGTGGGAGGGGAAGGATTGGGGTCAGAATGGGGCGTTTGCAATTGTATGGGGGAATATAAAAATAAAATTTATTATTTAAAAAAAAAAGAAAAAAAAAGATTCTTTTTTATCAGTTCAGTCACTCTCTCCCTTATTGAAATTATTTTTAATACCTTGCCATTAACTTACCAAGAACTAGTTTTCTTTAATAACTTCTGCCTTGTATATACCATTATACAAATTTCCATGTTTAGGAAAATCGTCTCACATTCTAGTGCTCACTGAACTTGGCCACAGATAGAGAGGTAAGTAGATAAAATAAGCACAGTTAATTTATGACAGAAGCATTAAGAATATACATTTGAGAAAAGATGGTCTATTTAAGGGATTGAGTTGGGAAAACTAGACAGCCAAATTAAAAAGAATGAAACTAGACCACCTCCCCACATCACATACAAAAAAATAATTCAGGGTGGAATAAAGACTTGTATGTAAAGCAAGAAACCTTAAATATATAAAGGAAAACAGGCAAAACATTCCAGATGAATCTGGAGACTAAATCCAACAGCAAGGGAAACAAAAGCAAAAAATAATGGAAATACATCAAAGTGAAAAACTTATGCACAGCAAAGGAAACTATTATTAAAACAGAAAGACATTCTACTGAATGGGAGAACATTTTTGCATACTGGGTTAATATTCAAGCTCTAGAATGAACTCATACAACTGAACAAAAAGAAAAGAAATAACCATTAACAAATGGGCTGAAGAGCTAGACAAAAGGCATAAGAATGGCCAACAGGCACAGGAAACAATGCTCATTATCACTGTCATGAGGGAAATGCAAATCAAAGCCACAATGAGACTACCTAATACCTGTGAGAATGGCTAATATCATTAAGACCAGGAACAAGAAGTGTTGACAAGGGTGTGCGAAAAAAAGAAGCCCTGTACACTGTTGGTGGGGATGTAGACTAGTCCAAGGAAAACTATATGGAATGTTCACGATATAGTAAAAGAAGATCTGCATATGATCCAGCAATTCTACTCTAGGTATCTCTGTGAAGATTAGAAAGAACACTAACTTGAAGGGATACATGTACTCCTATGTTCATTACAGTATTATTTAAAATAGGCAAGGTATGAAAACAAATTAAGTGCCCAAAGAATGATGACTCAATAAAGACTATATTGTATATACACAATGAACTATTCCTCAGCTATAAAAAAGATAAAATCTTGCCATTTGCAATACATGGATGGAACTGGAAGAGATTTTGATAAGCACAATAAGTCAGGAGAAAGATAAATAGTGAATGCCTTCACTCCCTCCTTTGTGGAATATCAAAAACAAAGGAAAAAACAAACTAAAACAAAATCTTGAAATCTCACTGCAGAACTGAGGCTACCAGAAGATGAGAGTGTTGGGAGAAGGAGGGGGGAGAGTTCTCAGTAGATTCTGGTGGAAGACTTACTGCTGCTGTGTTGATATGAGTGATAACATACACATTTTTGGAGGTGTAAACATATGTGCCTAAAATACATATATTCTGGTAAATTGATACTTCAATAAACATTATTAAAAACAGGGCCTTCCCTGGTGGCGCAGCAGATTGAGTGCCACTCTAAGAAGCTGTCCGCAGCCTCTACAGTGAGGGTTCGATCCTGGGCAGCTGGCCAGCGAGAATCTCACATGGCGTGACAGACCTCTTCTGTCGCGCCTGCTGCTCCCCTCAGCAGTGCATTTCTGTCATCAGCCTGTTCTGTTCCCTGTTCTGTCTTTGGTGAATCATCTCACTCTCCCGTGCCTCAGGCTTGTACCCCAGCTCTTGTATAAAAATAAATAAATCTTTAAAAAAAAAAAAAACAAAAAACATTATTAGAAACAGAAATATTGTAATTTTCTAGATATGTTGAGGTAATACTTTTTCCTTTTTAGAGTCATAATATGGAAATTTTTGAGTAATTAAGGTTCTGTTGGCAAAAAATCTTTAATTCTGGGACAATCTCCATTTTTTCAGGATGTTTTATTTTTATAATGTATAATATTTTCTAAAATTATGTTTTTACCTCAATATCCATTATGACTCTTGGTCAATAATTTTCCTTTTTTGCAATATTTTCATTTTCTTTTCCACTAGAGTAATTTTAGCCTGGATTTCAATATATTTTCTACTCTGGGCATTCAGGATCCTAGACCTGAATGGAAGTCTAGGATCCAGGACTGAACCCAAACATTAGATCTGCTTTCTAGTGAAGGCATATCATAAATTCTGTTCCTATTTTTTTTCATAGGTTTCCAAAAAGGTACACATAAGCTGTCTAGAAGCTTAAGAGCCCATATTGGCTGCTGACTTTCACATGTGTTTAAGATCACTTTTGACCAGCACATGTTCATATTAGAAGATACTGAAAATTATAATCTTTCTTTTCTATGTAGGGAAGGCTCTGGAGACCATTTCTACTTGGGAAAAGTGGAGTCCTCATTGTTCAAGATACACAGAGTGAATGCCTATGGTGAATTTCAGTAATTCTGTTCTATACTCAAAGTAAAACTTTCTAATAGAATTAGATACAGTGTTCTGGTGATGAAAGGATAAAAATCAAGGATGAATTCTAACTTTCTAACTTGATACCGAAGAAAACTAACATGACTCGTTTACTAAGGTGGAAAATTGCGGGATGTATATTTTGAGGTAAAAAAGTCATAATCTGTTTTACACAGCATACATTTGAGAAAACCTCTGAGATATACCTAACTAGAAATAACTGGTAATAGGTGTTTGAATATATGTCTACAGGCCAGGACAGAGCAAGCTATGAAGATAGGCATTTTGGAATCATGCTTGTGTAGATAGAATTTAAAGTCAGGGGAACAAATATCCCACTAGCATAAAGTAAAGAGAAAATAAAAGTTCAGGGCCTCAATCTCAGGGTGCTCCAACTTTCAGAGATTACAAAGATGAGGAAAACTAGCAAGTGACCCCAGTGTGGTGCATCCAGTGATGGAAGAATGGAACCAAGAAGTGAGCCTAATGTCAAGTGAAAATGTATTCTCAGGAGGACCCAGATTTATGTGCCAAACACTGCTATAGTTCACATAGGTGAGAGATGGAGAGATGATTGTTTAGAAATGGTAGCTGGAAACTCCTTGTTAAATTTTACAAGAGCATCATCACTGGAATGATAGGAACACATGCCTACAGAAAAGAATTTAAGATGGAGGTAAGGGACACCACAAGTACAGTGAACAATTCCTTTGAGATATTTTGTTGTAAATAGAAGAGAAAGGCCATGCGGTTGACATCTTTGCTGTTGTTAACATTTTTCTTTGTAGGCATGTGAACTCATACCCTCAAAACATACAGTATTGTAAACCACCATTATCCCAATATTTTTTTTTAAAAATGGAAATGTGGGGTGTCCCTGGTGGCGCAAGAGGTTAAGCACCGTACTATGAAGCAATCCGCAGCCTCTGCAGCACGAGTTTGATCCCCAGCCAGTCAGGGAGAAATCCACATGGCGAAACAGACCTCTCCTGTCTCACCCACTGCTCCCCTCAGCAGTGTATTACAGTCAGTCTGCCTATTCTGCTCCCCACTCCATTTCTGGTGAATCCTCTCTCCCTACACCCGCACCTCTGGCATGTACCCCAGTTATTGCATGCATAAATAAATAAATCTTTAAAAAAAAAAAGAAATGCCAATCTTCTGGCTCTAACCTAGGCCTACTCAATCATAAATTCAAGGGATTGAGCCTAAGTGTTACCCTGCTGGTGATTATAATGAAATACAATGCTTAAAACCCATCAATCCAGATTCACACACATGCCCTTTCTCTGCTAGATTAGTTTAATGCACTTTTTATACATCTTTTTATGCCTGCTATGAATATTTTAATGTGATACTTAATACAAATAATACATTCTGAATATCAATACATACTCAGCCGATGCTCAGATCATTTCAAAAATTTATTTGCCTCAAAAAAATCTAGATAAGGTCTCTACATTGCAATATGTTTATAACAGGTGTTCAGCGTAGGGTGCCTCTATTTCCTCATTCATATTCTCTCTGTCTCTTACACTTGAACACACCACACACACACACACACACACACACACACACACACACACACACACTAAAAGTGTTAAAATAAAATCAATCAGTTGTCCTGTAGAGTTTCTTATAGTTTGGGCTTTGCTTATTACATCTTAATGTATGTCAGTGTGTGGGTATGTGTGTATAACACATTCAGCTATTTCTTGTTTTCCCTGAAAATTTGGTAAGCTGATAAAGTGACTTTTTCATTATTAGATTAGGAGTTTCTGAGAAATTGAAGTATTTTTTTTTGTTTCCTATGTATCCTGTTGACACCACAGTTTTGAGGAAAGGTAGTGACCGAAGAGAGGGATTTTAGAGGTAATAGCAGAAGGATTATGGGGTATAGACTGGGATAGATGAGGAGACAGTCCTGTTGGAAAGTCATGAAACCAGCAAGAGAGCAATGATTAGTCTATTCTTTGAGCTGATGGTAGGAGAAATGGAAAGCAGGAAATAATTGAATGGTGTGGTAAGAAAAATAGCCTTCATGACTGGAGATCAAAGATAAATCCAGGTTTCAATCCTCGTTGCTTGAAATTGCAGTGTCATTCACAATATATGGTTTAGATTAATGTTAGAAGAGAAGGATACTTCAGAAGTGAAGTGATACACTTAATGTACAGAAAATACACTTAAGATGGCTGTGAAATGATCCACAGGAAGCTGCAAAGTCTTCAGATAACACCAGGCTGTGTTTTCCTTCTTCCTTTAAGATTCCGTAATAAGACTTCCTGCATCTGCATTGTTGTTTCACCTTCATCACCTGCTTAGGCATGAAGAATAAAACTCTTTGGTGTTTTCACTATGCTAAGAAGAACAGTCATTCTTCCAATCTTTTGTCATCTTTAATGCACGGTTCTAAAAATATGAATCTCTTATTATATGCCTTTATATTTCTATTTTGTATGCAGATTACAAATCTAATTTTCTGCCATAATTAACTCATTTACCAAGCCCCAGGGTTGTTTTTGTGTCTTTCCATCTTTCCGGTGTCTGCTTGAGAGACAATCCCCCATGTTATCGCTGAGGGTTTTCCCTCACCTGCTTGATCTTCTCTCCACTTCCATGATCCAGGAAGGTGCTTTGAAGAATTTCATTGATATTCTAAGAGAAAAAGTGGATGGAAGATGATCTCAGATGTACTTCACTGTTCATTGGACAATTTATTTTGCTGTATGTTGTGGAAGTAAATGACTACTTCGTGGGATGAACTAGAGGGATAAGTAATACCCAACTAAAAGTGGCAATTAAATAAGGTTTGGGATCTGCCTCTCAATGAATAGTACATTATAACCTGCACACTTTCCTTGGTATTATAAAGAATTCACCAAGGACTTCATTTACCTTCCTAGAGCTCCATTCCTGAAGTTTTATACTTTATTAAAATGATGTACTACACAGGAGGTTAGGTTATGGGCTATCTTCCCTATCAGTGTCTCATGCTCAAAAATAAAATTCTACCCCCTTCCCCTGTCAACACTATTTTTTTTTTTTTTAGTCCATTGCTCAGAGAACAGTAAAGCAGTCAAAAAAGATACATCAAGAACAAAGAAACAAAGGTAGTCCTTAATATGTTATCATCTGAAGGGGAGCATATTAAAATGACAAATCTAAATGTTATTGAAAATAACTAACACCACTCCCTGATGGCACAAGGGGTTAAGCACAGCACTGTGAAGCTGTCTGTAGCCTCTGCAGCACGAGTTCGATCCCCTGATGGCCAGGGAGCTACCCACATGGGGCAGCAGACCTCTCCTGTCTCACCCTCTGTTCCCCTCAGCAGTGTGTTTTCATCGGTCTGCCTGTTCTGCTCCCCACTCTATCTCTGGTGAATCCTTTCATCCCCCTCACCTCTGGCCTGTACCCCAGTTCTTTTATGCATAAATAAATCTTTAAAAAATAACTGACAAATGAATGTTACTACTGATATCCAACACTGATCTGTAACTAACATATTGGAAATTCAAATCATCTCTTATTGGATTCCAGCAGCAAACACTTAAAAATGGCAGCCAAAATTAGTTTTTTAGAACAATGTTCAAAGGGAAAAAAAAAAGTAGCACATGAAATCATTATTGCAAAATAAAATTCTGCTTCAGTTTTAGCTATTGGAAAAAATAAAAGCATCTCTTTTCTCCATGGCTTCCTCCCTCTCTTCTTCCTTCTATGTGCCTTCCTCCCTGCCTGCTCTTCTTCAGGTGACTGAGGGAAAATGATAGAGGTGAAATTCAAGTATCAAACTCATGTTCACTCATCTCTCATCGGCCTCTCACAGTACATGTTAAGTAGAAAGTTTCATACTTCAGTTAAATTAAACACAAAAGTATACACATCAATTGAAATTGTTTTCTTATCAGAAGTAGTCTCCATTGCCTTGATGCTCAAAGTTCCCAAATGCAAAGTCTTTTATTCTACTCATGAAATTGATGCTTTACAAATTGTCACCAAAAATAAAAATATTTCTGGTTGCTGCACACTTATGTACAAAAGCAGCATTGAAGCTATTTTATGTAGCCAACAAACTCATCACTAGGATAAATATACCTAAAAGGTGAGATAAATAGGTTTTATGTTTACTCTTCAAAAGGTGTTAATATATCTGAAGTACTGACCAAACATAGTTATAACAGGTATATTCCTGTAGTTAAATGATAAAAATAAATTCTTCCATAGATAGGGACGTTGTTGAAACAATCATCTTATTTTAAATACTTCCTTAGGGAAAAAAATGTGTCAATAATAGAACTTTGAGCAACAACTTTTATTTCTTTAAAAATAGCTGTTAGAAAAAAGTTCTAAATAATCATAATTTTTAGTTTACAACCACATTTTAGTTTACAACAAGCAGTGGACTTATGGTTCTTCAGTTCTTTAAGGAGGGTTGTTTATTTTGATGCCCTAAAACTCTTACCTTAAAACTTTCAGATAAAAATTATTCTATAAAAATAATTAAATCTCTAGTGATACAGTATTTGAGCCTTTAATATGATGATAGTGGTTCCTAAGAAGAGGGTATTTGGATGGCGGTCTTAATAGTCTTTTGCTAATTGTATCATATTGTTGACTATCATATCTACAGAAAGCCCTAATACCACTTTGGCTAATACCCAAAGCACCAAAATCTCTAATGCTAAGTCATTTTGATTATGTTTATACATTTGTCAACTGGATTTATTTTGAAGATTTCTCCAGTAAGTACCACAACTTTCAATTAAATCATAAAATTTGTGAACTTCACAAGAATATGAGTATTTCAGTCATCACTATTATCAATCAAACTTTTCCAAAAATGGCAGGGATTTATGATATATAGTCTTTTACTTAAGGTTAGATTACTGTATTTTTTTTAAGCAAATATTTTTAGGAGAACCAAGGAAGGGATTCAGGGAAGTAAAGAGGAAGGAGCTACACAAGATTATAATCTTTAGTCCAGCTTCAACTCAATCCTGCTGACGGTTCTGGAACATAAATTGTACCCAGGAATAATTCCTACCCAGAGGCAAGGGGGCTGGCCAACACATGCAGCTACAACCTGGTCAGTTATTGATTTGGCTTTGTAGGTGGCATGCTCTGTAATTTCCAGAAGTCACCACAATTTTTCAATCAGATCAAGTACAATATTTTAGAGGTTACTGCATGTGTGGATGGCCAGCCAAAGTGGGCATAACAGCAAGGCTTTTTAAACTGGTAAAGGAATAATCCCACTGCATCAGTTAGGAATTTAACATTCTTTACTCCAAAAGGAGAAAATAGGCCCCATTAATTAACTGTTGTTTTTCCTTTTTCTGTATATAAGCTTAAAGTCACTCCCATTTTGGTCTTAACATGTCTATGTTTGGCCTTGGTGGATATACTTATGTATTCTGCAAGTAAGTTCAGTGTTTTTCATCTACATGTGAATTAAACAGTGTGACTACAACAGTGTTAAATTGATATTGATCCTGCAAAATTACAGAGCATTTAGTAAGCACGTTTTGGTTACATTTATCAAAGTAAGAGACAGATTCTAATGAAGGTCACCCGTTCTTTATTGTCAACAGAAACCCAATTTTTCTAGAAACACAGAATCTTTGTAGATATTCAATCATATTTAAAGGAACAATCCAATATGGTCTAGATAAAGGCTGCATAGATATATAGTAAATTTTCTCAGTCACTGTTTATAATTGCCTCTCAGATATTTGCATATCTACTACATATCCAAATAAAATTTATTTCCTTGTACTGATTTTTATAATTAAGGCATTTTCCTAACCCCTTTGCTAGCTATGAAGGAGACATAAAGAGAAAATTTTCCTGCCCACAAATAAGGAACAAAAATGGATTTATTTAATCCACTGGCTGGATATAGATTCTGACACATTAGTCTGGCTGCTATTTTTTGTGACCCAGGTAGGCCCACAGAAAGTTTAGCAGTCTGCAGGAGTCACATTCTGTGTCTCCATTAGAAATTGATGCAGCAATTTTTGCCCTCAATTACCTATGATACTATATTATATATTTTTGTTTTCTCAGAAGTTTACTAGCACTATCTATAGCTGTCCAAGAAGTGTTTGCTTGCTCAGTATGTGAAAGTTTACTTTCTCGACATCAGTGAATATCCACTTTAGAGTCATCAACCACATGGGTTCTCAGTCTCTGAAGTGCTCTTTTACAGTAGTTCTCAAAGGGGAGCATTTTTGTCCCCTAGATGATATTTGGCAAAATGTGGAGACACTTGATTATTACAGCTGGAAAATAGGATGCAACTGGCATTTAAAGGGTAAATGCTGGGGAAGCTAAGCTGATCAAGTTCCTAGAAACTTCTCCTAAGAAAGAATTACTAAGTAAAAAATGTCAATAGTGGAAAGGGTAAGAAACACTGGTCTAGATTAAAGTTTCATGTCTACCAGTTAACAGGGATGCAAAATTGATTTCTGCCTAAATGGAATTTTGTATATTGGAATTTTACTATAACTTTAAATATAGATATTTCTCTCAGCACTATACCTCCTCCCCTGCTATTAGATCAACTCATCCAAAGACACTATACTTCTAACAGATTGTTCTAAATTCCTACATTTTTTGCAGTATCCATTTTAATTTCATTTATTTGTTGTCAAGTACTAACTTTACAGTCTCCTCCATCTTGTATTAGTGCAGTTGAATTCATTATTGTAGTTTATTATCTCCTCCCCTATCCCTTCCTATCTGTATCTATATCTATTTCAGTGTCTGTATCTATATATTATTACATTAAAGATTTCCAATTACTTTTTATTTCCTTACATTAGATTTAGGATTCTAGAACTCAGTCTTATTCCTGCAAGTGAGCCAATATCTGGTTAACTCTCCATGACCTTCTACCTTATAATAAGTAGGGCTTATCACGCCATACTTACTGTAAATGACTAAACTGATTACAGTGACTTTAGTTCAGTATTTTCAATTGTTTCCTTGAACCACTGAAAATAATTGCTTGGGATAAATGAATAGTATTCAGAATGCATTTTTTAAAATGCTAAAATAATCAGATTAGCTCCTTAGAAACTGGATTACATCATGTCTATATACATGCTCTAATTATTGTTCTTTGAAATTTAAACCTGGAACCTATCCATAGAAATTGAATAGGCTCAGAGTAACATATTTGTAGACTGTACAACTAGAGGATATGGAAATCTCTTTAGTTCCCTGAGAAATGAAGCAATTTTGTGTTCAGCAACTGCAAAATGAACTGGAAATAGGTTCTCAAGGTAGAACTGTGAAACTACAGTCATTTCTAAGTGGATGTCATTCCTGCATAGAGTTGTTTCTGGCAACTTATTTGCATAAATCTCTCTCCCCTTTGCACTTAGGAAACTGAAGAAAAATTAATGCTTTGGCTATGCACTTTATGAACTTCCTTTTTTTACTCTTCCTTTTGAGTTCAAACCCTTGAAAAAAATATTTAGGGCAGTGAGCGCAAATGGGCAACTGACAAACCCTCACTAAGTCCGTTAAATAGGGTAGTTTTTGTCCCCACCTGTTCCATGATTTCTCCCAGGCAAAAATACCAATGAAAAAAATATGCAAATCTTACTTTTTTTTTTTTTTTCAACTGTCCTGGTCAGTATCAGTGAGAGAGGCAAGTGGTTAGAAATACTTAGAGCACTTACAAGTTCATAGAACCAAATTAACCCTTTGTCTATGTCACCTTTTATAAATATACATAAGATATACATTCTATGCATGTTATTAATTCTATAATTCTTTGCTTATAATTTCTTTCAGTTTATATAAAGAAGAAATAAAAAATATAGAGACCAAACCAAGATGGTATAAGAAGTTTCTTGCTTTGCTCCAGGCAGAATATCTGAAATTAACCCAGATTAGTCCTACACCTTGAAGGTCCCATGGTTTGGGGACAAAACTGGAATATCTCTTGGACATCAGAGACCAACACAGACCATAGCAGAGGGAACAATGAGGAGATTCATTGAACAAGTGGGGGGTGGAGAGTAATACCTGGAGGCTGGTGGGTTGTAGGTGGGAGGCTGTCAATCAAACCATGGAACTGCTCTTTGGCCAATGGCTCCGAAGAGGGGAGAGCTAAACAGTGTGGAGGCATGAAACCTTGACTGAGGGGAGATATGTGTAGAAGAACTGGCGTGCTCACAGTGAGCCTGGTGAAAAGAACAATACTCTGGATTGCACTTTCCACTCCAGAAATGTGCCAAATAACAGATGAGTGGATTAAGAAGATGTGGTATATATTCACAGTGAATACTCTTCAGGTCTATAAAAAGAAGAACTCTTTCCATGAAAGTAACAGAGATTATGTTAAGTGAAATAAGTCAGAAAGAAAAAAGGAGTCAACAAATGGTTTCACTCCTAGGTGGAATATAGAGAAAAAAACCAAGGGTCAGACAAAGTAAAAGCAAAAGTAAAACTTAAAAATATGATTGTAAAATTGAGAATGCCTGAGGGGGATGGGTTACATGCTGAGTGAAGGGAATGGGAGAGGTTAAGGATAATGGTAGATAATTATAGGAATCTTGGTGGTGGGAGTAGTGTGTTAACATACATCTAATGAACTGTGCACATCTATATCTGAATCATATATAGTGTGGTAAACCAGTTTAAAAAATGAAATAAAAAAACTGACAACTGAATTTGCAGGCAAAGCAGTAATCAATACTGATTCAGGAGATGAGGGGATATTTCATGATATTTCATATGAAAGGGACAACGAGGAAAAATATGAGAAACTTGAATTTTCATCAGGTCATTTGTTACATTTGTTATAGTGAAGTGGTTTGAACACAGTTTTCAGAGAAGTAAGAAATAAAAGTAAAATTGGAAAGTTTGAATGATTAAGTTTATAAAACCTGAGAATGTCATATAATTTTTTTATTTGACAGATAATGGCAGACAAAACTACAGGAGGTATAAAGTTTGGACAATCAGAGTTTCTCTCATGTTCACCAACCTTCTGATGGAAATAAGATGGCTCATGGTCTCAAAGTTAGCCCTGGCTGATTCATTTTGTAGGAATGACCAACTGAATCCTACCATCTAACTACAGCTAATTTACAGACATGGGAATTAAGTGGTTATGAACTTAGTGGCTATAAAGACTTAATTTAAATGTAGACAATGGTATTCCCTTAAATTAACCAGATGTTCTGAAATTTAAGCAGATGTTACCAGGAGATAAAGTTTTCAGCAGACATGGAGGAACATAAATGGAGGGCACTCTGAAGAGTCAAGAACAGAGAGTAACTGAGTCACATTAGAAGGAAGAGAGACTTGCATTAGATACTAGCAGAACTCTTTGCATGGAACTCTTGAGGTATTACCAAAGTGCAAAAAAAGCAAGTGGATCATTATGTTATCTAAGTGTAAGAAATGGGGGATACATATTCATGTTTTCGTTGTTTTTCACAACTGTTTATAAGAATGTATAAATAAAAGTACCTCTGGATTAAGGAGATGAGATAAAGTGAAAAATATAAAAATATAAGTGGAAACAGGGTAGGAGTTGAATTTACTCTCACCTCTAGGATTTTTTTTTTTTAATCTAAGAAGATTATATTTCTAGTTGTACATAACCTACTTGTAAGGTAGATTTAAAGCCTGGAAATTTGTCTCATGCCTTTGCTGTCTGAAATTTATTCTTCCTTCAGGGAAATCATTGACTGAATCCTTATGAAATAATTAGGGTTGCTTATGCCCTCATGTACTATAATCCCCAAAAAGGGATTCAACATGCCTTCATTCTGATTATTTCAGTTACTGTAATAAATTCACTGAGACAGTCAGACTTGAAATCAACAGATGGTTTCTGCTTTCCCTTCAAGTTTGCCATCAGCCCCAGAAGGAGTCTTTGGCCAGAAATAGAGTCTTCTTGGAAGAAATATTAAAGTCAGTTAGTCTTAGGTCCTTAATTAAAAGGACTGTATTAGATACTTCTGGCAAATGATGTTTTAAGGAATAGGCTGCTGAGGGCTGGCTTCCCAGTTAATCTAACAGGCTGGAGCAATCACTTGATAAACTGAGTTAGAGGTCTTATTCTCAGGATTTTGGGGAAACAGATGAAAATAATCATGGCTCTAAGAATGAGACATGATTATAAAATTTAAGGAAACTTATAATAAAGGAAATCCTATCTTTGAAAATCCGGGATTTAAATAAAATATTTTTTACATTTTAAAAACAGACTTTTTAGGGGCCTCCCTGGTGGCCCAAGAGGCTAAGACACAACTTATGGAGCTGTCTGCAGACAGTGCAGCACAAGTCCAATCCCAGCCAGCGAGCTACCCACATGGCACAGCAGACCTCTCCTTTTAAAGAATAAGTTTATATGCCCAGGAAAGTTGCACAAATAGCACATAGAATTTCAGTGCACCTAACACCCAGTTCTGTTATCATGAAAATATGGCATAGATATGGGTACATTGTCACAACTGATGATTTAATATTGATATATTATTACCTAAATATCATACTGCATTTGGATTGCCTTAGTTATTCCACCATGTCCTATTTTTGTTTTGGAATCCCATTCATACTGCATTTGCTTATCACAGCTCCTAAGGCTCCTTCACACAGGAACAATATCATACTTTCATTTTTATGATCATCTTTGCAGTTATGGGACACCAGCTGTTTAGCAGAATGACTTTCACTTAGGTTTTGACAACATTTCTCTAATACCATAGTTCACAGGGTAAGACCACTAATGTAAAGGGTCATTTTTATCTTATACCTTGTCAAAGATACGTGTGATTAATATGCTGTTATTGACCTGGATAACTTGCCAAAAGTGGTGTTTGCAAGATTGATTCAACTAAGTGTCAGTCTCCTCTTTCCATGTTATTCTTCTTCTTCCATTTTTGGAAGAAGTCATGGTGTTCAGGCCACACCAAAGGTGTGAGTTGTGGGCTACTGCCTTGAGGGAGAATATTTACTTAATTATTTTCAATTATTTTAATGTGAGATTTCCTCATTCTCCTTGTTTTTTTCATTCATTTTAATTTATTCAAGTCATTTAAGTCATTAGGGAAGGCTGAATGTTTATAACTTGAGTTGTAGCCTAATACTATATAACTTTTTTGTCTGTGTGTTATTTATTTTGTTCCTGTTTTGAGTTCCTCCGTATCCTTTGGAACTATATAGAAATGGCTCCAGTCCCATCGTACATATTCCATGCCCCCATCACAAAATCAACAATTTATTGAAGAGGACCTTGTTCCTTTTATTAGAGAGTAGAATAGAAACCTATTTCTGGGTGTTGCTGCTTTTCACTGTTACTAGGATGTGTTTTCTTCTAAGTTTTCTCAGTGAACAAAACCTGGAATTATATTGTGTAGCTACCCATACATATACACTTGCTTTTAATCGTTTCTATATTTACCCATTTATAGCTCCAGTTCTAATCCTTTATTATAAGGATAAATCTAGCCTTCTTGTTTGCTTATCTGAAATCATTTGTCTTATAGTGAAAAATCTGCCTTCCATTAACTACCATTCTTTTCCTTATTTGTTCTATCTCCCTATTCATAGACAGTGGTTTGGTAATAATTAGTCTGTACCTAGGGGAAGGGGGAGTGTTGACTGAATAGTGTACAGTGTTAACAGACTTTCTTTTGCCTTTAGATTTATTGTTCCACTCCTTTTCAAAGTTATTTAGATTAATACTTCTTTAATCTATAACATTCTGTGAACTGGTCACATATTTGCCATTTGATTATAGTTTGTCACAGTTTGTATTCTACCATGGGAAAGCAGATCTACATTTTATATATATATATATATATATATATATATATATATATATATATATATATAAAGGTACAGTTTCGGTGCTATAGTCTATGACTTTTGACATGTATTCACCAATACAACAGCATACAAAAAAGATCCATATACTGCCCTAAAAGATCCCTGTGCTTCACCTATTTAACCTTCCTCTCCTCCCAAAACTCTGCAATGATTATTTGTTTCTATTGTTTATACTCTTCTGGTCAAATTTCAGCATTTTAGTGAGCTTGTGCTTCAGGAGTGTAGATTTCTTCACACATGAGTATCAGTTAACAGATCCATGCTTCACTCCTTCCCCAACTAAAGCAATCCCCATCATTTGCTTGATCTCCTGTACATTGTTGACTGTTTTCTTTTCTCAAGTGAACAAGGAAGGGATTATTTTGTTTTTGTGCATCATCAAATTCATAATATGTATATACTACATTAATTTCACCACTAAAATAATACTGGAGTAATTGGAGTCACTACCCATGCAAGTATAATGGCTGCAACCTGTAAAATTAAAGAGATTAAAGACCAATTTAATAATTCAGGTATTTTTGTGAATTATAGCATAGTCTAGTACCTACATGAGAATTCTTAAGGATGATACAGAACTGCTAGATTGTGAAGAGTGACTTCTAATAGTACTTTTTACATTACTAAAATTGATTAAGTTTGTCTTGTTTGTTTAAATGATATATTACTTATTTTGCATGTATTACATATATTTTACTGCAATCAAGACAGATATAGGGATAATAGAAATATCTTTTGTCAGTAATATATCCAATTTTAAACCATTACTTTAGTTTGCTATAAATCTTACAATTTTTTATTCAGGTATGTATAAAGAATATTTATAAAAAATGTGGTCATATTATGTATATTGCCTTTTTATTTTTTTTTAGATTTATTTATTTATTTATACAAGCACTGGGTACAGTCAGAAGCGCAGGAGGGTGAGAGAATTCACCAGAGCCAGAGCAGGGAACAGAACAGGCAGAGTGACAAAATACAGTGCTGAGGGGAGCAGCGGGCACGGCAGGAGAGGTCTGCGCGCCGCTGGCAGCTTCGCAGCCCAGCACTCAACCGTTGCACCACCAGGGGAGGCCCTGTATATTGCCTTTTGAACTGCTTCTTTCAACTAATAATATACTGAGATTGTCATGTGTCCATAATTGTGTATCTACACTTAAATTATTAATTTAATCAATAAAATTTTATGGACAGACATAAATAATATATTTAATGAATCACCAATTGTTGACATTTTGGCTGTTTTTTTTTTTTTTTCTATTTCATCCTTCATTCTTTTAAGTTTTTCTTTATTACAAATGTTATTTTTTGCCATTTTATTTTAAATTGTATTGTGTTACTGAGATAATGTTGCTTTACTATACAGTATATAATTTCCATATATAGGTGCATACCTCTTCAGATGTATGTTACCAAAAACCATACCCACCACCAAAACACACACAATCCCCCACCACAGTCCAGTAGATCTTCCTCTCCTCCTTTTATTCCCTTTCCCCAGCACCTCTCCTCTGGTAGTCTCCATTCTGCAGCCAGATTTCTGGAGTTTGTTCTGGTTTGGTTTTGTCTATTCCTTTGTTTGTTTCTTTATATTCAACCTATTAGTCAACCAATCTGGTATTTGTCTTTCTCCTTCTGAGTTATTTCACTTAGCATAATCCCCTTCAGTTCCATCCATGTTGTTGCAAATGGCAAAAGTTCATCTGTTTTTTTTTTTTTTTTACTAGCTGAGTAGTATTCCATTGTGTATTTATAAGCCACACCCTCATATTGAACTCATCTGTCTAGAGCACTTAGCTTGTTTTTATTACCTGGCTATTGCAAATAGTGCTGTAATGAACATAGGCATGTATATATCCCTTGGAATTAGTGACTTGTATCCTTTCGGTATATACCTAGGACAGGGATTGCTGGATCATATGGCAGATCTATTTTTAATATTATTAAAAACCTCCATTCTGTATTCCACAGGGGCTAGAGCAATCTACATGCCCAGGTTATTTCTGTTTTGCTCATATAAAATATGTTGCAGTGAATCCCGTATGCATAAATTTTAATAGAAAGTCTACAATTAACCTTTTCAGATAAATTCCCTGAAATGGAATTTTTGAGCCAAACAGTATAAGACATTTAAAAAGTATCTTAAATTGAAGTTAAATACATTTTTTATGTTTTTAATATAAATTTGCAATACAGTTTCCTGAAAGTTATTTTCCTCTAACAATATAGACAACCTTGAATTAAGTATTTTATATCTTAGGGGAAGTATATGTTGTTTCTGGAATGAGTTATCTTAGGGTACTCTTAAGAGAGCATAATTGCTTATTCTCTGCCCATGTTACCCTGATAGAATTCTCTTTTATATAATTTTTACATCATTTTTCATTTTTGCACAATGTATGCATTTTCATCTTGGTTATATTCCCCATACAATTCCCACCCCCCTTATTTTCCTTATTTTGACCCTAATCCCTCCTCCTCTCCCTCGCCCCCTCGTGTGTCTCTGGCTTATAGTTGCTGTGGAACCAAGCTTAGCTGAGGTTTCGCCATTTTGTATATCCTCCACCTTGATATGTTAGTCCTTGTCCTGCCGCATTCCGGAGATAGTTTCAGCAGTCACAACCCTCACTCCACTTGGTGACGAAAAAGCAGACCACCCCAGCCGCCAATGAGGACAGTCCTGTCCATAAATGGGACAGCATCTCTAACCGTCCAATCAGTTTGAAACTGTAACCGCGCGCGCGCGCCAAAATGCCTTTGTAGTAGCCAATGAATAATTGCCAACTTCTTTCAAAGTTCCCGCCACTCGCGACCCTATAAGATATCCCAGCTTCCTCTGTTCGGGGCTCTCGACCTCTGCCGTTGTTGCATCGGTGCGTGTCGAGGGCCCGGTCTCGAGCCCGTATTAAACTCCTTTGTGCCCTTGCATCGGTTGTCTGTGTCCTTGGGGGCTGCACTGGTCGACGTGGGCACAACAGTTGCCTGTTGATTTTGATTTTTACTTTATTATAATGAATCTTTTTCCTGGTCCCTTATTAAGGTTTTCTAAATTCCTGCTATGAGTGAGACCATCCGGTATTTTTCTTTTTCTTTCCCTGACAGAATTCTCTTGGGTAAACCATCTTTAGATTTACTAGGGAAAAAAAATAAAAACATTGACTTCCTGCTTACTTGTGTTCCTTAGTTCATAAGTGTAAATGGGTGGATATGTTTTTAAATGCCCTATCCTCAAAGGACTATCATCTTTTAGGTAAGTATTGGTATGCATCAGCTTTCCCAAATATGACAGATTTTGTTATTTAGGACCACAGAACCTAATTTTCCCTTATACCTATAAAATTGTTGCAGCAAAAAAAAAAAAAACAAAACAAAACAAACAAACAAAAAAAAAAAGAACACTCCAAAGTAAGACTTGCCAGACAATATGCTTTTTCACTAGGTGGCTTAATTTTTCAGCTTCAATTTTCTCCTTAGAAAAAAGTTCAGCATTTGTTTATTGCTTTTCTCATCTTATAACGGAAGTAATCCCCCAAAATTCTTACTAGAGCTTCTGAATCCATTGTGAACTGAAAACGGTATTTGTTTAAGTGTCAGCTAATTTAATAGAACATTTAATACTGCAAGTAATCAAATGCCTTCTTTCAAATGTATCTAAAAAGCAACTGGAGACAACTTTGGTAATCTGTGCACTTGTAATATATTATCATTGGCCCTCTTTGTATTTTAGAAAGCAATTTTCCATGAAATTGCTGTTACCTTTTAAGTGTGAGATCATTTTGTATGATGCTCATTTAAAGGAATTACCCCTTATTTTAAACATCATTCAGGGTAACTATACAAAAGATGCCAAAGTATTAGCTCCTTTAAATGTATGGCTTAGGGGATAAAGGAATACTTTCTATAATGTAAATAGGACCTGATTATCATTTGACTTAAGACCTATTACTAGCTGACCTATTACTAGCTATACTTTGACTCCAATCTCTTAGAATGTATAACAATAGTGTTTTATTTCTTGAAGAAGTAAAATGATAACTGACTTTTAAACTAACTCGCTAACTGGCATTGACATAATCCTAAATTAAATATATTTCAAATGAGATATGTTTTCCTATGAAATTATGAAGACTATCATATATTTTCTAATATTATCATTTCCCTAATAGAAGTGTTTACATTTCTTTTTCTTTTTTTCCTGACTCCTAGAATCTTAACACTTCTTTTGGATTTCTAGGCATTCTATTATAGATCTCCATTTGAGTTATCAATTCTATTATTTTAGGTAAGCCAATTTTCTTAGTGATCAACCAGCTTAACTTTTTTTCCTCTCGCATTTGCCAATAACATTTCCACCCATCTGTGAGGAAATATGACAAGGAAATCACATATATAAGAAGCAGAGTCTAAGGGAAATTAATGGCTATTAACCCAGAGGACATGAAGTTATCTCTTATGCTGTAACTCTTCGTTTACTGCAAATTTAGGTCTGCTACTCTCAATAACTTACTCAATATTGATACTCCCTTTTATTTCTCCTGCTAGTACCCTCTTTGATTTCACAGAGTAATTTTTCACTTTTTTTTTTTTTTGAGAATCTTCTCATGTGTCTTAAGTAGCCTTTCTAGTGAAAGAGAAACTATGTATTACTGAGGTATGTTCAACAACACATATGGCATAAAGTTCAGGATACTTATTTTCAGTCTTGTATATGAAAAAAAAACATGTTTTAATTCTGTCTTTTTCTTGATCTTAAAAAATAGTCTTTAAAACATTTTCCTTCTAGTTAAATGTAAATAAGTTAGAGTGAGAGTTCTGAAAAATAAATTGAGAATTCAACCATGTTTGTTTTCTAAGATATAATTATTCTAGGGGATATATTTGAAATTTTGAATGGAAACTAAGAGAATGATAAAAGCAGTCTTTGAAAAAAGCTGACTGCAGAAAAGACATCATGATAAACAAGAATGACAGGGGTGCACATGACAGAGGTAAAGTGTTCGCAATTCAAAGTGGAACACTCTGATATCAAGTTTTGTCAGATCATATTGGTCTTTGAGTTTTGAGGGCAGAATAATTTAAGAATAGATTTGTGGTTTAGTAGCCTCCATTTATCTCACCATTATCTTTATCAGTATGGCACTCTAGATAATATTTTGCAACATATAATTGCTATCAAGGTAGCAATCAATACCCTATGCCAATAGCCTTATAAGTTAAAATATAATGAAATACTATGCAATTTCCAAGCTTACACAGATTTAAACAATTGTGTCTAAAGCACTAGCACACATTCATTCTAAAATATGTAACTGACTCAATCCCCCATACAAATGGCTTTAGATAATTTACCCATATTTGTTATTCTCAACACCCCAACTCTTTCATATTTGATCTTCCTGAAATGTGAAGGAAATCACATAGGCTACTTTGGTTTTAAATTATTTTGATCACTACCCCCACCTGACAAGCAGGGTACTGCAACATGACTGCTTTTTAGGGAGAAGATGAATTCTGTAACAATATTTGTTACAATATGTGATATTGTACTGACTCCATGCATCTTCCTTAACCCAGACCCTAATTTAGTGGCTTTCTGCCTAAAACGGTGTTTTCTACCTGCTTATTTTACACAATACCATAACTATAGCGTGACTACAATGGAAGGATACTAGTATTCAATGTAAACAGTAGATAATTTATAGATTAAATGAACCAGACCCAAAAGGAAAAAAAAAAAAAAAAAACTGTGTCAGAGTAGTATTTGCTAGGAACATAACTCAGATAGGTAAAACATTTAAGGTAAACCGTGTCACATTAAAATTAATTGAAAAGTCTCTTATGAAGATAACATCTGTATGCCTTTGAATTTGAAGCCATGATTCAAACAGATGTTGAAGTAATATTCAGAGATGTTCAGCACTGATTAGAGGAGCAACACATATGTATCTCTTTGGATTAACAGTATGCAAAACCATTAAGGTGCTGTGGAGTGAATCACAGTATAATTTGGGACCCACTGAGGACTAATAGGATGCCAAGATGAGATCCTTCTCCAAAAGCCAGAGGAATGATAAATATGTGAGCTTTGTCCTCCATCTAGAACCCTCTTCTCTTTTCATGAACCAAAGGCAAATGGAAAGTAAAACCTCACATATAACCTTAAGAATCTGAGACAGGTCCTGTATAGTCGAAAATGCAACATGAAAGCTAATCTATCTTGAATATTTAAACATCGTTGAAAGGGATTAAAAAATATGCATGTGCCTACCTGGTGGTGCAGCAGGTTGAACACAGCGCTGTGAAGCTGTCCACAGCCTCTGCAGCACGGGTTCAATTTCTGGCCAGCCAGGAAGATTCCCACATGGTGTGGCAGACTTCTCCTGTCATGCCTGCTGCTCCCCTCAGCAGTGCTTTCAGTCTGTCTGCCTGTTCTGCTCCCTACTCTGTCTCCCTACTCTTCTCACCTCTGCACCCGCTTGGGGCCACTGTCCTGTACCCCAGCTATTGTATAAAAAACAAATCTTTAAAAAAATGCATGTTACTAACAACCAAATTACAGCATTAACATTTAATTTAGAATGTATTCAGAAGGTGAAGGTGTCCAGTAAGACTTGTGGCACAAGTCCCTGGTGGCACAAGGGGTTAAGATGCAGCCTATGAAACTATCCCCAGCCACTGCAGCACAAGTTCAATCCCTGGCCAGGAAGATATGCACATGGTGCAGCAGACCTCTCCTGACACGCTTGCTGCTCCCCTCAGCAGTGTTATTTCAGTAGATCTGCCTGTTCTGTTCCCCACTTTGTCTCTGGTGAATCCTCTCACATCCCACAACTCTGGCCTGTACTCCAGTTCTTATATGTATAAATAAATAAATCTTTAAAAAAAAATAAAGACTTGTATTGGTTAATTTGCTTCTATAGATAGAATTCTTAAACATCAAGCACCAAATAAACCATCCAGTCCCGAAGTTCCTCTGAAGCAACAATTCTTTTTTAAAGTGCATCTAGAGTAGGCTCATAGGAAATGCTGGTTAACCTGTATATTACCAAGCTAAGCAGACTGAATCAGGAACTCTCAGAACTGGCACATGCTATGTGTGAATTCACAATTTTCCAAATAATTTCAATTATAGAGGAAGTTAAGATGACATGTTTTAGAACATTCGTGATGATCTTTCATCAACCTGTAATTTTTCCTTAAAGTTACTTCTCTCAAATGCAAACTTACAATTATGTATATGACTATGTCAGATCATTGAAAACTACACTATTCTTCTGCTAGTTACTTTCAGTTAGACTTTGTCTTTAGGAGGCAATAGAGAGAGAAGAGAAGACAGAAGGAGAAAGACTTGACACGCTCCTTTTTGGTTTTTCCTGTAAGCTTCACCCTGAAAGTGGTAGTTTGGTCCCAAGACTCCCAGCTGATTTTTTTTTTTTTTTGCAGTTTATGCAACATACAGAAACAGCCCAACTGTGCTTCAACCTTCCTTCCATGCCTTGCATTTCAATTAGCCCAACCTCTTTGCTTTGTTCCCACTGCTCTAGCCTTTTTCTGAGGATATCACCTATGAAATAATTCTATCACTGTCCCTTTTTCTTTCCTTTTCAAATTCTTAATACCTGCTTAACAATTCTTCTATTAAATTCTCTTTGTTGGGGCCTCCCTGGTGGCGCAGCAGTTGAGTGCTGGGTGCAAAGCTGCCCACAGCCTCTGCAGCGCCGGTTCGATCCCCAGCCGTGGGACGAGTGTCCAACATGGCGGGTCCCACATGGAGCGCAGACCTCTCCTGCCGCACCCGCTGCTCCCCTCAGCAATGTACGTCGGTCTTTCAGCCTGTTCTGCTCCCCACTCTGGCTCTGGTGAATTCTCTCACCCTCCCGTGCTTCTGACTGTACCCAGTGCTTGTATAAATAAATAAATAAATCTTATAAAAAAAATTCTCTGTTAAAATGATTTTCAATTTCTGAATAGATGTTGAATTCAAGTTTCAATGAAATCAGTTTATAACTCCATTGCCCCAAGAAAATTCATCCTTCATTAGACAGCTCTTTTGTTCCTGGAAGGTTCCCCCCCTCCCTTCTTTCCATCAGAACCAAGTTCATTTTCTATGCTATGCAATGCATCCCATGTTCTGGTGCATAAAGTTGGGGGTCTTGTCAAATTCTTGGCAAGGCTGGGAAAATCATTCATAAATTCATTTTATATCCCTTAATATCTTACTTGCTGTTTCAAAATAAAGTGATATATAATAATGGCAAATCAGAATGCTACAACCAGTGTTTAAAATGCTATAATTGATCCTTTCAACACACGTGTAAAGAATACATTAATACTTTCCTTTTAAATGTAGAATATCAGACTTAGCCAGATTAAGGTGAATAATTGGTCTATTAATAATTCACAAGACTGGTAAATGGTACTAGTCTATTATTTTAATATAAAATAATATATTTTATATTAATATATTATATTTAATTAAAATATATTTTAATTCTAGTATATTATTTTAATATAAAGTGCTTTCCCAATACTTAAATATCCTATATTTTTAATGTTTAAGTGATGAAAAAGAAATACATAATGGCTTAACTGAGTTGCCAATATTGACAACTGAAACTGCTTGTGGGGGCAAGGGGTAGAGGAAGTGGAGAGATATCCTTTTGATGTGAGCATTTTTAACAGTCTTGTAGGTTTCTACATTTTATTTATTTATTGCTAAAAGATTTATTTATTTATTTATTTATACAAGCACTGGGTATAGTCAGAAGTACGGGTGAGAGAATTCACGAGAGCCAGAGCGGGGAATAGAACAGGAAGACTGGCAAAGTACACTGCTGAGGGGAGCAGCAGGCGGCAAGAGAGGTCTGTGCGCCATGTGGGATCCTTGCCGGTGGCCCGGTATCTGACCGGCACTGCAGAGGCTGTGAGCAGCCTCGCAGCTCAGTGCTCAACCACTACGCCACCATGGGAGGCCCTGGTTTCTACATTTTAAAAAGCTATATAGGTCTCCCCTGGTGGTGCAGGAAGTTGAGCGCCGCACTGTGCAGCTGTCCTCAGCCTCTGCAGCACCGGTTCTATCCTGGCCTGCCGGTGAGGGTCCCACATGGCGTGGCAGATCTCTCCTGTCATGCCCGCTCTCCCCTCAGCAGTGTATTTCATCAGTCTGCCTGTTCTGTTCCCTCGCTGTCTCTGGTGAATCCTCTCACCCTTCCGCGATTCTGGCCTGCACCCCGGTTCTTGTATAAATAAATAAATCAATCTTTAAAAAAATGCTATATAACAATTTTGTACTTGACAGTCTACAAATACATACATACATATATAAATGTATGTTTATATTATATTCATAATCTTTTTGTCATAGCTGTTTTTGAAAGTGTGTACTATTTTATTACTTTACTATCATAATTATTTTAATAGCATCCAGTATAATAAAGTAATTATGAATCAGTTAAGAATATTTATTTGGTTGTCCTCAGATAAATTTGGTCTAAGACTCCACATTAACAGAGGAAGAATTTGATTCATTTTATTTTTGAAAAGCAATTTTTACAAAACTGAAATAAACACTGACTCCTCTTTCAACTGTTAATTCAGTTATTGTATCTTCTGCAGAACCAGCAATTATTTTTCTGAATTTCAGCAAATTAGCTCATTTTTATATTTAAAATCAAGTCAGGGACTGATGTTTTAAGTACCCTGATTATCTTCAGAATGTGATATTCTCTGAAAATAATATCTGAAATGAATACTCACCTATACTCTTCACATTTTTTTTTTCTAAGAAAATTCTAGTATTTTTAAATCATGGGAAATAATCACTGATTTTGAATTGTGATTTACTCTTAAAATATTTTTGTCTATTATTTTATAGTAGAGAATAGAAACATATTTGTCTTGTTTATAATTGCATAGTGTATATTGATTATGAACAAGCTGTTTTTTAATACTGGTGAATATGGAAAGCAGCCTCAGATTTAGGTATTTTGTTAATTTGCTTACAAAAAAAATTTTCCTACAAAGTTTATGAATGCTATTTTTAATTTTGGCTGTTGACTTTCTTTTTGTTACTAATAGAAACATTTAACCACAGAATGAGTAGCTTCCATCATAAAGAAAAACAGAGAAAAGTATGACTAAAAGGAGAATGAAGAAATGAAAATATATAAACTTAATTTATAGATAAAAAATGTAATGTCAAATAATACTCTGGCAGATGAATAAACATGTAGATACTATCAAAGGAAAACAATGGTAAACTTGAAGACATAGATATAGAAACATTTAAAAGGAAAATAGAGGAAAAAGCAACAGAGAATCACTGAGCTTTAGATAATATATGCAGCCGAACATGGGTCTAACTGCTGTCTCAGAAGATCAGAAGGAAAAAGAGAACAAAATGATTATTTAAAGGATGAACTATTTCCACGTTTGATAATACTTACAAAATGACAATTTTATGTTACTAAACTAAACGGAGTATAGTCAGTAAGAGGTAGAATTAATAAAGATATGCCAAGATACATCATAGCGAAATTGCTGAAAGTCACTGAAAACAAGAAATCTGAAAGTCTTTTACCTTCTGGTTTTATTTTTTATTATTTTTTTAAGATTGATTTATTTATGCATTCAAGAACTGGGGTACAGGCCAGAGATGCAGGGAGGTGAGAAGATTCACCAGAGACAGAGGGGGGAGCAGAACAGGCAGATCCACCAAAATACACTGCTGAGGGGAGCAGCGGGTGCATTAGGAAAGGTCTGCCTTGCCATGTGGATTGCTCCCTGGCTGGCCGGGGATCGAACTCATGCTGCAGAGGCTGCGGATTGCCTAAACCCTTGCGCCACCAGAGAGGCCCTACCTTCTGGTTTTAAATGCAGGGACTTTGAAGTCACTTCTCTGTTTTAACAAAAAAATAGTAAGCTAAACAGACTGCAAAGCTGACAACTCTTTTGGATCCACAAGAGAGGGGCAGACACAGGGCAAATTGCTGCCCCCAAGATTGGAGAAACAGGCAATTGAATATAGGGAGTTCCTGCTAATCAGAACAGAGACTTGTGAGCAGAAACTGCTATGGAATCAAGGTCAGTGTAGAAAAACCAACTCAAGGATCTCCCTGGTGGCGCAAGGGGTTAAGACACAACGTATGAAGCTGTACGCAGCTTCTACAGCACATGTTCAATCCCGGGCCGGCCAGGGAGCAACCCACATGGCGCAGCAGACCTTTCCTGACTTGCCCGCTGCTCCCCTTAGCAGTGTACTTCAGTCAATCTGCCTATTTCCCACTCTGTCTCTGGTGAATCCTCTCACCCCCCGCACCCCTGGCCTGTACCCCAGCTCTTGTATGCATAAATAAATAAATCCTAAAAAAAAACCCTCTAAAAAAATGAAAAAGAAAAACCCCAACTCTAATTGACAAATTGCCAGAGGCTCAGTGAAGACAAGTTTAAGAGTTGAAAATTCCAGGGTACCCTGTCATGCAGGTGAAGTTTGTGGGGGCAAAGGGCATAGGATTTAGCTCCAGGATTTCAACCAGGCTCATACAGTAAAAATTGGAGAAAAAAATTCCTCAAGCTTCCAGCAGTGGGAGGTGAAAGAAAACCATTCTGAAATGCTTACAGAGGAAATTCCTCGAACTTGATTAAAAATACCTACAAAGAACCTATAGCTAATACCATACTTAGTAGTAAGAGACAGCCTTCCCACCATGAAGTAGAGGGCAAGGATGTACCTTATAACCACTCTTTTTCGGTATCATTGTGAAAGATCTAGTTAATGTGACAAGGTAACAGAGGAAAGGAAATTTTTATACAGATTGGTGAAATAAGATAAAAATTCATTTGTTCAGATGACATGAAAATCTATATGGAAATTCCCATAATCTATATGGTATATTTCCAGAGCTTTTTGTGTTTTTTATTTCATTTTTTTATTTTTGGGTAGAAGGACTGGAGTGTAGGCTAGAGATGTGGAGGGTCAGAAAATTCATCAGAGACAGAGTGAGGGGCAGAGCAGGCAGATGAACTGAAATACACTGTTGAGGGGAACAGCGGGTGAGACAGGAGAGGTCTGCTGCATCATGTGGATTAGCTCCCTGGCCAGGGAGAGAACTCAGGACAACAGAGTAGGCCATCACGATGCTAGCACTACTGAGTCTGAACCCATAGGCCACCAGGGAGGCCCACAATAAGTTACTTTTGGCAATGATTTTTATAACACACAGATGAGTCCAAGTTCCTGCAAAGAGACAGCCAAATACAATGCATTCAACAAAGAAGCTCGATTCATGTAAAGTTTCACATGAGCAATCCACATTGCTGTTTTTCAAGGACATAAGTTCCTTTCATTTTCTTTTTGCTTCTGTTGTTGAAAATGTCATCTACACTTCCATACTTCAGCTCATGTGGACAGAAAGAAAGATTGGAAGCTCATTCATTCAGTGGAGAACTTAGGACACATACCTGGAAGCTGTCCACATTTCTTACACCAAATCACCTGTGCATCTACCTAATTAAAGGGAGGCTGATAAATATAGCCTATCATGTGAGTCAAATTGTAATGTACCTCTGAGCCACTTAATATTTTCTTCTTCTTGTTTGTAATTTAAAAGTCAGGCATACATAAATGAAACTGCAGTTTATAATAAAATTTGTGGAGTGTGATTTTCACTCAGAATATCAGCAACATGCCATATGACTACATATTTCTGATATCATGATTTTAATGACTTATGTATGCTATTAATAATTTTCCTGCTATCAAGTTTTTGAATGTATTTACTATTTTTTCAAAAATAAATTTGATGAAAAAAAATAAATAAATTTGATGAATAACCATCTACATACATATTTTTTGTTCTCCTTTTGCTATTTCTTTGGCAAATGTTAAATATGTAATTTTTGGAAGGAAAGTAGAGCTATATCTCAAAAGATCTTAATACTGACATGTTAGTCTGCAGACAGACATGCACTATTTGAGACTGCCCAGGAACAACTATTACATATTTAAAATTCTCATATTTGGCCTAGTTTTTAATAATTGTAACATTATTTTCAGGAATTGTAATAAGCACCGAGGATGAACTATTAATAAAATGTGTTCCCTCTCTTCAAGAAACTCAGTGAAATGCAGCAAACTTATTGGTGAGCAATTTAAAAGAGTGTCCTATGTTGAGTCCCAAGACACATGACTTTGCAAAGAACAGTTATGACATAATAAAATAGCTCAGATCTTTGACATATTCTGGCTCATCCTCCATATAAGAACAGGTACAATTTCTGAATTTTCTCATCAATCTGTGTTTTCTGTGCTGTATTTTATAAAAGAAGGAATATTCTGTGTCTAGCTTACTATGCAGTGCTCTCACAATCTTGTCCCAGTTATTTTCTCCAGATTTTTCTCTTACCACATGTTAAGAGTAAATAAAAAATGAATTAAAAGTGATATTAAGGTGATATAACCACAAACAAAGAGAAATTCCTATGGACCAGAATCACAATAGAACATACTAGAGTAGTAAGCAATGGCTAATGGGGTAACAACTGGAAAGTATAGTTGTTGGGTTGTAACAGCAATAATATAGTTAATTTTAGAAAAAAATTGCACATTTTTTTCAAAGTGGCTGTCCCATTTTACATCCCTACCAACAATGTAGGAGACATTTAGTTTCTCTGCATCTTTACCAGCACTGTTTTCACTGTTTTTTCTTTTTAATTTTAGTCATTTTGACATGTATGTAATAATATCACATTGCTATTTTAATTTGCACTTTTCTAATAAGTTGTAAGTCTTTATATTCTCATTTGATATCTCTATATTTGTATATTTTCTTTGATGGGATTTCTCTTCATTTTCCCCCCACATTGTCTGTTTTTTAAGATTTATTTTATTTATGCAGTCAAGAGTTGGGACTGAGGTGCAGGAGTATGGGCGTGAGAGGATTCACCAGAGAAAGAGTGGGGAGCAAAACAGGCAGATTGACTGAAATACATTGCTGAGGGGAGCAGCGGGCAAGAAAGGAGATGTCTGCTAAGCCACATGGATTAGCTCCCTGGCCAGGGACTGAACTCTTGCTGCAGTGGCTGCCCATAGCTCCATAGTGTTGACTTAAGCCCTTGCACCAATAGGGAGGCCCTTTTTTCACCCATATTGCCATTTAATTGACAGAACTCTTCATCAGTTTGACTAGGACAGTAGACATACCCACCTACACAAGTGATAACATTGTATAGCACTAAATACACACTGTACAAGTAAAATTAGGGAAATCTGACTATCACTATCCTGCTTGTGATATTACACAACTTTGAAAAATGTTATCACTATTGAGAAGTTGGCAAAGAGTGCATGAATATTTCTATTATTTCTAATAATATAAATTTATAGGTATATCAACATTTTAATTAAATATAGCATAGTAATATTGTATATATAATTAGACTTGAAAAACAAATTCACTCCTTTAATTTATACCAATTATTTTTGTATGATACAAAATAAAATTATAAAGGACTCAAACATTCCACCATACCTGTATGTCTAGAGCAATGTTGCAAAATAGAATTCAAAATTCTTTTTGGTTTCACTGGTGCTTTCTCCTCTACTTATAGGCAGGGAAATAAGATCAATAAAATAAAAATTCCACATGACTATTTAGAAAATCAGCAATTAATTTTGCTCTACACAATTAGTAGAAAGATATTGATTAATTTGAAGGTTATAGTTTGAAGTGTTTCTCTTGACTTTTCTGCTTGACAAAGAAAGGGTAATGTATGAGCACAATAGGAGGCTTACATCTATCTGTCTTGATTGAACATGCAGGCACTTATGCCAAAATAACAGCTTGTATAAAGTATGGGGATAATACCAGCAAAAGCAATTTAAAGCAGGAGGAAATTGACAAGTTTCTAATGTTGCAGAACTTAGAGATGGAAAAGTATGCATTGGAATGGGGAGGTAATGGAGATCATCAGTGATTTTTCTCAGATTAGTTGCTATAAAATGTTGGGAACTGTTAACAGTTTGCAAGCTGTTGGAGAGCGAATGATAGATGAGGAAACAGCAGAAATTGTTGAGTATATTTTGCTAATGTAGGCAAGAGATTGTGATGGAACCTTGAGAAGAGACGGGGCATTTCTGGTCAAGTCTGTACTTCATATATTTAAGTGTTTATTTATCTTAAAAATGGCAATACCAAGAGTAAAAAATATGAATTAAAATCAAGTGATATAACCACAAACAAAGGTAATTCCTATGGACCATAATCAGAATAGAACCATACTACAGCAGCAAGCAATGGCTAACCCTGTGTAACTGCTGAGGTCATTGACTGAACACATGAGGAAAGGGTCTGGAGTTTGAATTCTTGGACAGAGTCCAAAAGGACTTACAGGATTTTTAACTATCAAATTGTGGCTCATTTTATGAACTAGAGGCTAGGGCTCTCTGTCAGTAACAGAAACTGAAACAAAGAAACAACAACAATAACAACAAAATAGCCTATTCTTTGTGCCTTTTTTTTTGCATATAACTCCTTGATTTGGTTTGCTGGGGGAAATAAACATAACTAGAAAAAGTACATGGTACAAGGTAGAACTAAGCTAGCTCTATTATCAGCAAATGCCTCAAAAAGGAACTTGAAGAAAACTAAGTCCAAAAATGAGATGTGTCATCAATTTCCTGGTCCTAGCACTAAAATATCCCACATTCAGAGAAACCTCTCAGGAAGTCAATAACTCCCAGGAGACTGAAATGAGAGGAAAACCTTGACTTTTTATACAGTATGTGTAAAAATGCACTTATAGCCTTAACTTTGAATCCATAAATGAACTCTGTATTATATGTTTGTATGGTCCATACATATATCACTATTAATTCTTCGATTTCAAGATCCATCTGTTAAGTAATTATGGCAGAAGTATTTCCATGTATATCCTTATAATATACATGAGACATTGCAAGTACTCTCAAGTTCCAAAAGTTAATAATTAAAATGTAGGGCCACCCTGGTGGTGCAAGGGGTTAAGCATTGCACTATGAAGATATCCGCAGCCTCTGCAGTATGAGTTTGATCCCCAGCTGACCAGGGAGATACCCGCATGGCACAGCAGCCCTCTCCTGTCTCGCTGCTACTCCCCTCAGCAGTGTTTTCAGTCAGTCTGCCTGTTCTGCTTCCCACTCTGTCTCTGGTGAATCCTCTCACCCTCCCACACCTCTGGCCTGGAACCCAGTTCTTGTGTGCATAAACAAATATTAAAAAAAACAATTAAAAATGTAGAGTATATATTTCTTTATAAACCTCACTTATGCTAAGATATTAATTTTTTCTAAGTTTAGTAAAAACTTAAATTATATATTTGTGATATTTATTAAACAAAGATTCACATGCAAATTAATACTATAAAGTCAAATTTTAGTTGGAGTTATTCATTTTTTTTTTTTTTAAGAGGCATGTGTTTTTTTTTTTTTTTAATTTATTTATTCGTTTGTTTTGTTTATACATGCACTGGGTACAGTCAGAAGTGCGGGATGGTGAGAGAATTCACCAGAGCCAGAGCGGGGAGCAGAGCAGGCAGAAGGACCGAAGCACACTGCTGAGGGGAGCAGCGGGCGGCAGGAGAGGTCTGCGCACCATGTGGGACCCTCATCCAGTGGCCGGGGAGCAGCCGGGGATCGAACCGGCGCCTCAGAGGCTGCGGGCAGCTTCCCAACCCAGCGCTCAACCGCTGCGCCACCGGGGAGGCCCCCTGGAGTTATTCATTTTATTGAGAAAAATTTTAAGAAATCCATTTTCTGAAACTGAGGCAGTTGCATAATGATTTTATATTCCATATTCTTTCATTAAGTAGATCCAATAGTATTTCTACTTGGCAAGATGCTGTTAGCCTTTAGCTAACTCACTATAAATACTTGCAAGTAGTAAAATTAAAATAATGCATATGAAAACATTTTATAAGTATAAAAGAATATTATACACATTGTAGTTATGCCTCCCTCCTTCTAAAAGTACACTGCAAGTCTTGTTTTTCATGAAATCAAGCCTCACTTTCCAAATAAGTTAGGATTTACTGCAGAAGTATATGCTAATCCAATTTGTGACTTATCTCAATTACAACTATTTCATCTTGACAATTCAGGCTTCTCTCTAGAATTGTATTTAAGTTTGCATAGGCATTATCTTCAATAATGTAAAGTAATCCATTTTGGCTTAAAAGATGATATATTTTTATTGATTTTCCTTTAGCACTAAAAGGAAATTATGAGTGTGTAGATCTTCTGTTTTAATAAGATTACAGAACTGAATATAATAAAAAATAACTCTTCTATTCACTCATCTGTTGTTCACAAGATAGTCAATATTATAATGCATATGATTGGGTTTCCAACACAGGGAATTTGTAGACATTTAGATGCTGGTTCTTTTTTTTGACCTCTATTTTGTGGCCTTTGCTTATCTGTTTTTATATCTGGGAAATGGAACCTTACAAGAATACCAGTGAAACTTTACATCAAAATAATCCTTTTAAGAATATCTCCTATAATTTTATGGACATGTTCACTTACACTGACTTCAAATACTCTATTTCAAGTTAGTAAACACAAAATATTTGATCACTGAATAAAAGACTCTGAACTAAAGATAATATTATATTTACCCAGTCATTGTATGGGATGGTATAAAAATAAATTATTAGGCAATGGTTCATTTGAAATTGGATTTGAGCTGATATAGACAAAAGAAATAAATTGCATGATTAGGAAGCCCTGACTCTTATACCATTTCCCTCAGTCGACTTACAATCTCTTCCTTAATTCACTTCTGTCATTTCATGTGAGATTCCTTCATTGGGGAGAAAAGGACACAAGTCTGGTTCACAGAAAATCAGTATAATATGTTGGCACTTAAGAGGGAAGATTCTCTATTGAGTTACAACACATCACAGGGATGACTGTACATACAATAAAATAACAACCACTGTCTTGTGGGAGAGGAGTTCTGAGTTATGGAAATACCTGAACACTGAGCAATGCAGAATGGCTGCCTTTGGTCAGAAGTCTAAAAGGAACAAGTCTAAAAAATTCTAGATGAAGTAATCTGGGTAATAACTAATGAGTTAATCTATGAAATTAAGGACAAAAACCATGGACATTGCATCCTATGAAATGCCAGTAGAGAGTATTCACCAGATGAGTTCCCTAAATCATGTGGTGCAGGTAGCTCATCCTGTGGCTGTTAATTTTACTCTTTCCTTGACCCAGCAGGCACTTGCCCCATATGGCCATGGACAGAGTAACCACCAGAGTATATGCATGAGCCCCCAAACAGGGTCTCCTCTCTAAAAATGCACTAGCTACTGTCACTGGTAAATATCCAGACTGCCAACCACAGAGAACAATGCTGAAACCTTAATCAACATTTCAGCCATCCAAATACTGACTGGTCAATTCCATCAAAATCCATCTATTTTGTCAAAGGTAGAAACTCCATCATATTAAAACCAATACTTGGATTGACTGCTAATACTTACATGCAGTAAATAAAGCATCAAGAGAAAACTGTATCATGTGTAGTTTTCCATACTCCTACATAAAAATTTACAGAATGCCATATTTATCAACATGATCTCTCCCAAAGTAACATTCCTACAATCTTTATAATAAAGGAGCTATGACAATGGGTTTCTAACTGTGCTTTTCACTGGTTGTACCAAGTACTGCACCATCAAGAATTAGCCAGTCTGATTGAGCAGACCTGCTGTTGTTGGAATGGAGAGAAATTTGTTTCATTAATGCACCATACTGACAATACCTTTTGAGAGTGGGCACTGCAGTTTTTGTACTGAATTAATGACTTATGTAGAATGCACTGTCCCCAACTGACAACACTTTTCCAACAATCAAGGAGTAAAAGTAGGATTAACATTTCACACACTCCTTGTTAATCATTTGAGGAATTTACGTTTCACTCTCCAAATCTTGGGATCTGTTAGGTAATTGTTTCTGTTCCCGGGGTCAGGAATTTTGCTCTTTTCAAGGAACTTCAATCTGGGGTTATACTTCTTACTGGGAAGCTAGCAAGCAAAGAGAGGAGTTCTAACAGTACTAAAAATCTATCATGGTTATCTCAAGGGTGATGGTAGGAGTGTGTTTATTGTAGGGGATTCATCAGGCATTCTCTTGGTGTGTCAATGTCTAGTATTATATGAAAATGATCAGTTCTCCAAAACATATCCACAAGGACAAATTGGCTAAATTTCAGGTATTCAATATGGACTACCCATCCAAGCAAGCTACCCATATCAGCTAAAGTGATGACCAAGGGTAAGAGACATTTAAAAGAGATAGGAAAGGAGACAGGGGGACATGAACAATGACACCTATATTTAGCTTAGTATTGATATTTAACTTTGTTAAGATTATCAATTGGTGGGTGACTGTAAGGACAGTCTTTCTTTTCTACATGATCCTCCAAGATCCTTGTCCTTTGGCATCTACAGTTTTCTTTGAAAACAAGCAGTAATAATGTTTCTAGTTACTACCACCATCCTATATAGTGTTAATGCAATTTTATTTGTTAATAGTGATAATTACATAATTGGATAGAGCTTCACCAAGATAAATTAATAGAAGAAAAAGATGGAAAACACTGGGTAATTATAGTTCTTTAAATCCTTTACATCATTCTTCAAAAAACATATCATTTATCCTATTAACTGCAAAGTATTGGAAACAGCATCCCACAATTTTTCTGCAGATATGGACCTTTGGAATTTTTTATGCTGTAGTACAACAGTAAGTCTATTCTTTGAAATGAGAAATTTGGTGATATCAATTTCCTTTACTTGATAGCCTGTGACTTCCCTACTTATGCTATGCTCTATTTAAAAGTTCCCAATTCTGAAGTTCAGTAGATGAAGTCACAGAGTGACAAAGTATTTCTTGTCAGTCTTTAGATCCCTGAAAATGTCTCACTTCTTCCAACCAGTCATTCTCTGGCAGCACCCCTCAGCAGTGTACATTCCTTTCACAAGAGTTTGCTAAATGATTGAAATTCCTAGGGTAACCCTCTTGAATTCTCATTTAAACTTGTATCTCCAGGGGCCAACCTGGTGGCACAAGAGGTTAAGCACAGCTCATGAAGCTACCCCCAACCTCTGCAGCAGGAGTTTGATCCCTAGCTGGCCAGGGAGCTGCCCACATGGTGTAGCAGACTGCTGCTCCCCTCAGCAGTGTATTTCAGCAGATCCACCTGATCTGTTCCCCATTCTGTCTCTGGTGAATCTGCTCACCACCCCCTGCACCTCTGGTGTGTACCCCAGTTCTTATATGCATAAATAAATAAAAATCTTTAAAAAATAAACTTGCACCCCCCTTTTCCCTGGTACTCCTTTGTAATGTGAGACTGAAAAAAAATCCCTTAAAAATAAAACATCATGAGGTGGGTTTTATAAGGACAAAAGAGCAGTTACACTTTCTCAGGCAGAATCACACTCCCTAGTTGGCACATCACTATAAAAGCTACTATTACTATTGGAACAGGTATTTATCATTAATAAAATTAATATTTATTTTGTAATACTAAGCTCATCATTCAGAAACCTTGCATATCTTCATAAGGGAAGATTTACTGATGTTTGAGTTGTACAACATTGGAAGATATCATGAGAGTTAATAGGAATGCTTTTGTATTAAAATTTCAAGACTAGTCTAGTATTATGTAGAAGCACATGCAGAGAGAATATATGTATCTCATAGCTGCTGTCTTTTTGTGCTTGATTGTACTCTTCTAAAGCTGGACTAGCAATATCATTGGTTCATTGACAATCTGAATGCTGAAAGGAACAGTTAGAATAAAGAACTTGAATGGACTTCTCATCATTGTTATTTCCCAACATCATAATTAATCCAAATCTGGTTCAAAGACTTCCTATCTATGCTGGCTTGTGCTATCATTTTGGAAGACCTTGTTATCCAAACAGGCACTCCCCTGAACTGACAGACATTATTTATTTCAGCATGATCACATCTCTATGACTACATTTCAAACTTGCCCCGGGAATAACAATAGTACCTCTAAAACCCACAACTAAAATTTTTTTCACTGATAGTGAAACATTTATTTTCACATTTCTTACATTCCTTTTTATTCTGTGTGTGTGTGTGTGTGTGTATTTCTGTGTGTGTGTGTTCTACCTCTTTAGTCCTTTGAATCTTGGTATATATCCTACATATAGAGTGTCAGTTTCTTTTTTATTGTTCTAGACCTATTTTAAGATTGGATACTATGTTTAGTATGATTTATGATGAAGCATACAACTTGCTATAATTAGCAATAACTGAAACTTAATACTCTGAAAAATTATGTAAATTAAGAATTTTGCATAATGATTGTCAATAGAACTTGGTCAGATAGTGAATTATTTCACTAAAATGACAATACAACCTTAAAAGTAAATCACTGAATAGTGAAATATTGCAACATTCTCTGTCCTAAATTTTTAATTTATTTTTATTGCTGTAACAGTACATGATAACATGGTACAAGTGTCAGGTCACACATAAATCAGCACCTACATATACTACATTTAGTTCACTGTTAAAAATCCAAATCTCTCCTTTGCCATACTATTGTCCTTTTAGTAACTACTAATTTATTTTGGTTTTGTTAGCTCATCTTTTTCTTTCATATTCTACACATAAGTGAAATTTTGTGGTGTTTGTTTCTGTCTTATTTTTCTAACAAGTAGCTTCTAGATTCACCCATGTTGTTACAAAAGGCAAGATTTTTGTCTTTAAATGCTGACTAGTGTTCTATGATGTATATATACATCATGTTTATTCATTCATCAATCAATGATGTATATATACATCTGATATAGACATTTTACCTATCAGTGTAGTTTCCCATTTTGGCAAGGATTTAGTATCCAAAATATACAAATGACTTGTAAAATTTGATAGTAAAACAAAACCTGACTAAAAAAATAAGCAGAGGATCTGAATATTCAGAGTTTTATGGAAAAGACATATATATGGTCATTAGGCACATGAAAAGATGTATACTATCTCATACTATTAGAGAAATACAAATTGATACAACAATGAATTATCATTTCAGTCTCAGGAGAATGTCTATTATCTAAAAGACAAGAAACAAGTGTTAGTGAAGAGGTAGGGAGAAGGGAATCCTCATGAGTGTTAGTGAGGATGTAAATTGGTGCCGTCATCATGAAAATCAATATGGAGATTCCTTAAAAAATTAACAATAGAAATTCTATGATACACGTATCCCAGTTTTGAGTATTTACATGAAAAATACAAAATCTTTCATTCAAAGGGATATATACAACCCCCATATTAATTACAACACTACTTACCATAATCAAGAACTGGAAACAATGTTTAGATAATTGGATTATCTAATCAATACAACTTTTTGTCCTTTATAGAGAAGGATAAGGTCCACAGCTGAGATTATTCTTACCCTCTCCACTGCCTTTCCTTGTCTGCTGCTCACTGCAAACATTGCATATTTAAACTAGTAAAATGTCCTGTCCCCAATATCTGCTAAATCCCAATAAAAGGTACTCCTCATTTGACCATGTTCTGGTAAGTTCCTGACTCTGTCTCTATCAGTTACTATTTCTACCTCCTACTTTTTCAAACCCTAAATCATTAAGTTCCAAACCCAGTTACCAAAAAATTTTCAAAGGTTTTCTTACTTTTTACTTTTTTTCCCCCACCATTAGTCCAGATATAATTTCTCAGTATGAGGGTAATTCTACCAATTTCTGTTTTTCACAAAAAGAGAAGTGAGCAATTTGTATATAATGTGGGTCTCTTCTATTTAATACTTTAATGATATAAATTACAGATGTCAAAGTGACTGAAATTATAAGGCAAAAAGCCTGACTAGGCTAGCTTTATTCACAAATTCATGTTTCACCCAGAAACAGCAATGTACTTTGTTGAGAGATTTACCCAAGGTACATGTTAACTTCCAGGGGGGGAAAAAGTCATAGTTTGAAAGCTTTTCTTAACACTGGCTTGAAGGGGAATCAACCCACGTTTTCCTCTAGTATTTATATGGCTTCATTTTTTTTTTTTACATTTGCACACATTATTTTACCAAATTTATACAACAAATGAAAGGTGAATTTGAGATTTTAAGTGGGTTCTGTCTGAAACCACAATATATTTCATTACAATTTGATTTTTTTCACAGGCTGGAAATGTTTAATCAAACATTCTGGGGTCACCATATATTTACTGACTTAATTTTCCAAAGTAAGGACATTTTTAAGACTACATATTCCATGTTTTAATTATTGGTGATCTATTTAAAATATCATTTTAATATCATCTACAATATTTTAAGATAATATTCTCAATATAAAAGAATAGGCAATATATAATATATGATAATAATTTATAATGAATAAATTTAGTTTTCATAATTTTACTATCTAATTGGTTTTATACTATGCATAAATTATTGCTGATAGATAAAATGTCTATGTTTGAATTGGCTTGTAGGTAACTGGTGTTTTCCACATTGTTCTCTCTCTTGGATTAATCTGTTCCTAGTCTGAGATCAGTTTCAGTTATTCTTTTACTTTAAAATAAAGTAAAATAAAACCTTCTTTTTGAAGTTATACTGATTCTCATCTTCAAACCATATTAACTTTCAGTCAGGGTGAAATATAAAATCTAAATCGAAAAAAAAAACATTTGATAAAATACTCTCCCCATTCTTTTTTTTTTTTAAAGATTTATTTTTATTTATTTATATAAGCACTGGGTACAATCAGAAGCGTGGGAGGGTGAGAGAATTCACCAGAGCCAGAGCGGGGAACAGAACAGACAGACCGACAAAATACACTGCTGAGGGGAGCAGCGGGCGCAGCAGGAAAGGTCTGTCGCACCATGTGGGACCCTCACCAATGGCCAGGGATCGAACCAGCACTGCAGAGGCTGCAGGCAGCTTCACAGCCCTGCGCTGTACCGCTGCACCACCAGGGGAGGCCCAACTCTCCCCATTCTTAATGAGTCAACTGAACCCCAGAGAAGTGAAATGATATTGAAAAAATATATCTGTGACAATAGCAAAGGTTATCTAATGTCCAGCTTTTGGTATGTTTGATTCCCTGCTTATGATTGCAGATTCGCCTGCCAGGAGGTGAGAGAACATAAGCTGGAGCTAAAAGTGGACCTAGAAAAACAGCAGAACTAAGATTAGTCGGGAGATATTGGCAGAGCCATGCAGGAACTGAAAACAGAATAAGCAGCATGAAGCTGGAACAAAAGGCACTGGAAAGCTCAGAATCCTACACTACAGAAGGGATAGAGATCTTAGAAGTTGTCTGATATCTCACTATGATGACCAGGAAAGCCTTAAGCACAGCCTTTGAGGAAAGAAAAAAAAAAAAAAGAACAGCCTTTATCAGATGTTGTATTATTTGGTCTGCCAACATAAAATCATCTCCATGCAGAATATATGTCCGATTACATATGACTGGAGTCTCACTTTGGAAACCATTGCTTATTTCTGTTTTGGACCATGCTATTTTAATATATGATAATAAATAATGCCCAATTAGCATTCATAGAGTCAAAATGCTTTTGCTGAACTTCAGTTTCAGCTAGTCTTGAAAATTAAAGTCTATCAGTTCTTTTAGAGAATGAACATTCTCCAAAGTGTGTTGATATTTTAAGTAAACACTCTACGAAGATGAAATTTGGTGAAAATTTATGTACTTGTTTTCCTGTCACACAGTAACAGACAAAACTGACAGAAACTAATCTTTTTTTAATTTAATTTATATTTAATTACGATAGTATGTTTTATGCAGTTTTTTAGAATATGATCTCTGACCTCATGAAGCTTCAGGCTAGAGAGTCCAAATATGTAAAAATAAATATAACAAGGAAGGAATACAAGATAATTAGTATACAAGATAATTAGGAATACAAGATAATTAGATTTAATTAGTGAAAGCACATAGCACAACAGCTAATACATGTTAAATTTTATAATTTTAGCAGATACACTTTAGTAAAGGGGATAAGAGCACATTTTTTAGAGTATACAGGTATAAATTTTAGTGATTTTTCTCATCAGTAAAATAGCTGCAATGAAAGTATATACCTTATGGTTCTTTTCAAATAAATGAGGTAGAAACTAATCTTATAATTGCAAATATATGTACATCACTCACTGTACACAAAACACTAACTTTTAGCAACTGATTTTTTTCAAATTGATTGTATGGATACTTTCAGGGACTTCCCCTCTACCACTATATCAGATGTGGATGATCTAGAAGTAAATAATAGAAATCTGGTCCTCACTAAAATTCAAGGAGTTTATAGTGCAGTATGGCAAGAATTTTTGCTTGTGAGCTGAAGTGATAATTAAGAAGGAAATGCTAGGGACAGTTTCCCCTCCTTGACTGGAGAAAGATGGCATGGGAAGTGCTTTATCTGGAGGTAGATGTTCATGCAAGTGATCACAAGAGGCAGACACAAATGTTCACACAGACACAAGGAACCCAAGTGTTTCCTTGACACTTAGACACTACCAAAGTATTGTAAGGTGGGAACTGGTGAATTTCTTTCCCCAATGAGACTTCACGCTGAGGTGTGGGATTCTTTTAGGAAGTGCTCAGGATTTTTAACAGTGGTATTTCTCAACGTGGTAACAAACTAAGGCTCAAACTGGATAAGATATCTCTTCCTTGGTTTTCCATGGTTCAAGTATTTTTACCTTATTTATGAAAGTATTTTTTTCCCTGATAATATACACCTTTGTGATCCCTTTAAGTTAGGATCATTGAAAGATTTTATGGTGAAAGTATTTTTTAGTATCATTTCTGAAATGATGAATTGGTGAAATAAAAACTTTCTCCATTCAATATAACACTTACTGATTTTCCTAATTGTATTCAATTTGCATCATTTTTATTATATCTTATTTCAAATTTATAACAAAAACATGATAATCTAAAGCAGTGTCTAAAGATCTATCTCTGGTTTTGAATCTTCCTTGAGTCCTTCCTTTAAAGGACTGGTTGTCTTTGGAAAGAAATGGCTGGATTTTGGCGTTCAAGTTCCTTTTCTGATAATGATCAAAATACCCATTAAAGCGCTAAAATGATAATATCACATATATGAGGAAAACACCTCTTACTAGCTAAAAACTACAGAATTAACATTTATTATCTCAATTAAAATTTTTAAGAAGTCTTATTTCCATTTTTGTTTTTTTTTTGGTAAGAGAATGTAAGTATCTTGTTCAAGATCACCTAGTTGCTAAGTAGCAGATCAAGGATTACATCTCTTACTAAGTTAGACCTATTCACTAAGTAATATTCCACTGGCAACATAGAGTATAGATTTAATATACTGATGCACTGCATTTAAGGCAACGTGGCAGAATCTCATTGGCCGTGACACGTAATCACATATTCCTCTCCTTTCTTTTGCAGTTTGAAGAGAATGCTATGGAAAAAAATACCATAAAGAAAGTGTTGAAGTAATGCCCCCTGCTATGAATTCTGTGTTCTCTATAGATCCCATATTAATACTTTTCTGAAGGATTTTATTCAGTGCCACAGAACATGAGGCCTCACCTCAGAGAGGCAGGGAGGACTATTCAGGAGAAACTCAGTATTAAGGGGAGACTCTGATGTCAGTGGGATGGATCATGCCTTATGGCACAATCTCTGAGGCTGCCATCATGTCATTAAAATACCAATGTCTAAATCCTCCCAAATATACTCTGCTAGTAATAGCAAGGTCTATGTATAGACTGAGAGAATTATGCTTTTTTTTTTAACCCAGAAATGTGAAAATAATTTCTCTTTTATCAACTCTAAACACTGATTCAGTGTTTAGAAGTCTTGATTCTAGTAACTTCTCAGTCACAAACAAGTGAGTCGAATCTCTAATCCCTGCTGGCATGGTATAGAGGAGGACAGTCTCAGTCCTGTATGCGGGATATTCAGGTGAACGAGCTGGTGAAACGAGTGATTGTTTTACAGAAAGAGTGCCATCCTGGACAAGAGGGCAGAGTGACAGTATCTCCCAAACAGAATCTTGCTCCCCATAGCTTTCACAGCTGAGGCCTTGCATTAAACTAAGCAAGGCCTTGCCAAGGCACTGAAACACATAATCCCAGGAAAGAGAATAAAACTTAACAGGAAAATACCTTTTACAATTGCAGAAAGGAAGAGAGAATCAGAACCTTCATTGTCTTTCTTTTCTTTTCTTTATATATATATATTTTTTTTTTTTCAGTTAGTCCTGTCTTGAATTTTAATCTTAGGGAATCTTAATTAAGTGAACAGATAATGATACTGCTGTTCTGCTTCAATGGGTAGGGCCCTGTAACTCCACCTCTCACTTCCTTTTGATATCCCATGATGGGTCCACGTGGAGTCATTCACACTTTGTGGATTTGAGTGTGAAGACATCTAAGCTAGAAAGAAGTTTAACCTTGAAAGTTGGAGTGAGAACATTTCGTGGGAAGCTAAGAGAGATGAGAGGAAAATCCTAGTCTACTTTTATGTGTTTATGGTTACGACCCAGCCCCTTGTAAATTACCTTTGTATCCAACCTCTTTTCAAATAGACTTCTCACATGCTCATGCTTATTCCAAGGTCAGTCTCTATGCTGTAGTGACCTTTAGGTTAAACCAGGCTGCTCACTGTCCAGATTGAGGTAGACACAGTGTCATGTACAGCTGCCATAATGAAGCCAACCTCTGGCTTGAGGTAACAATCAATGAAATAGATCCTTGCACTAAGTGTAGTCCATCATGGCACATCATGGTGCCTGATCATATGATACTTGAGAATAATTCCTTCTGGTGTTTTGAAACATTATTCTAGTCTTGTTTTTTCTTTTTCTTTGAGACATCAGGAAATTTATGTCAGGGCATAATCTCCCTGGCTTTCATAGGAAAAAAAAAAAAAGACTTGTAGTGAGGATATGACACTTTAATGGTAAATTCTTGAAGAGCCTTTTTACTAAGGATTCTACATTTGTCCATTTTTAGCTCTAACAAACTCAAGAGAATAAAATGCAGCTATAAATACAAACTGCACACCAAAAAGAAAACTCTTTGTTTCTTCAAGAATGTTATGCATTTGAGAAAAAAATGAACCTTGCCAACATTGAGATGGCAAATAAAAGCCAGATTCATTAAAAGTTAATGATGTAGGATGCAGATAATGAGAAATAGAAATGGAATTCATAGAGACATATTATCTTTCTGACGCATGGTGAAATTTAATGCATAATCAACATTACTCGAGAGTTCCAAGGCCTATTTTTATCCCACTGCCTTTAAAACTCAAAACCCATTAAAGATTCATGATCCCCAAGCCATGTGTTTTCTACAGTTAGAAACAATTATGTCATGTGGGTAAACTGCTTGCTAATAGAAACACTTGCTATTTTGCATTGTAAGAGAGACAATACTATTTTGCATATCATTCACTTTTCATTGTAAAAGCACTCTGTGAAGGATAGTGACTTGGTTTATACTTAGATAAGCAAAAAAATTCCCTCAGCACCAACCATAAGAAACTTGTGGTTATCCTAAAAAAAGAAAGGAATAACACTCCAAGTCATGCTAGATTGGAGGATATCTGAGTTTGAAGCAAGTGCAGCAATCAGCTAGCTGCATAGTCCAGCTTTTCAGAAGAGGTAACAGCTTTAGAGGTGAAAGTGGGACTTCATTTTTTCATACCTGGTGAGCATCAGTATCCAACCATGTCTTAAGTTACTTCTTGCTGTTTTGTACTATATCACATTCTATTTCCCATTTGAGAGCAGAGAGTACAGTTTAAAATCTGATATAAAACTTCCATCACAATTTCTGTGTATATTTAAAATTCCTGCCCTGGTTTTCAAAGTCCCACAGAAAACAAAGTTAGTATGGGAAAGAGTCCTAATAGTGCTTGTCATAAAACAATAGAAAGCAATTATAAAAACTTTAACATCTCTATGATATGGGCCACATACTATTTTGAGAGAGTCTAGAAGTAAAAACATGACACTAAGTCATTTGCAATATATACATCAGAAATTATTACTTTTATTTAAAACATAGAAGTTATACATACCTTACACTAGTGAGAATGGCCCATATTAAAAATATATATATATATAAATATATATATATATATATATATATGGCAATAACAAATGCCGGCAAGGATGTGGAGAAAAAGGAACCATCTTACATTCTGGTGGGAATGCAAACTGGTCCAGGCACTATGGAAAGCTGTGTGGAGGAGCCTTAAAACACTAATACTGCATCTACCATATGATCCTGCAATTCCGCTCCTGGGAACATACCCAAAGAACACAGAAACACCTAATTCCATGGGAAACCTGTACACCTATGTTTTTTGCCACACTATTTATAATAGCTAAGATATGGAAACAAACTAAATGCCCCAAAACAGAAGAATGGGTCAAGAAGATGTGATATATATACACGATGGAATACTACTCAGTGCTCAAAAAAGATAAACTTATGCCATTTGCAGCAACATGGATGGAACTGCAAGGGATTATGTCAAGTGCAGTAAATCAAAAGAAAAAAAAGAAAAATATCAAACAGTCTCATTTATAGGAGGAATAAAGGGAAACCTAACAAAGAATCAGGAAAAAGACAAAACTTGCAGGCAAACCATAGATCTGAGGCATGGAGCAGGGGAGGGGAGAGGGAGAAGGGTCAAAACAGGGGTGGGAAGAGCACAAGGGACTATGATGATGGTCACAGGTGTCTCGGTGGTGGTAGAATTATGGGGACTACACCTGAGGGAACAAATCAAATATTGTATAAAAATGAACAACTATATGAGCAAAAAAAATGAAAAAAATATTGAAGGTACACATTTGAAACAGGAAGACAGACACTAAATTAATGAGTTTGTAAATACATTAATTGTACCACAGTGCTGTTTTAAATGAGGATTAACTGAAATTATGTAATAATCAGTATTGTTATAAATTAAGAATACTACTGATGATTTTCAGTAGTAATACTGTAGTAATGTACATACTCCCCAACATCTTTTTTATCCGAATCTGTCTTGCAATTGGCAATAAGAATTGACTTTCAGCAATGCCTCATTTAATTTCATTTTATACCCTTCAATGTCTCTTTGTAACATCCTCATTATAATTTTTGTATCCTCTTTATACATAAATTTAGTTTCTATCCAGAAATTGCTTGTGACTTTTTCTTTCCTTATTCTTCTTTTGGTTTTCTATCTTTAAGCAATGGAAACTCATTTTTCCTTATACGCATTATTTTACCCCTCTGTACATTTCCATACCAAGTTTCCCTTACAGTAATGGATATTTCACTCTGAAATTGGGGTATATATTTTCAACCTATTTTTATTTTTCAGAAAAGTCTTGCTGTATAATTTAAATAGATAAATGTGGGCCTCCCCAGTGGCGCAGCGGTCGAGCGCTGGGTTGTGAAGCTGCCCGCGGCCTCTGCAGCACCGGTTCGATCCCCAGCTGCTCCCCGGCCACCAGAGGAGGGTCCCACATGGCGCAGACCTCTCCTGCCACCCACTGCTACCCTCAGCAGTGTACTTCATCAGTCTGCCTGCTCCTCTCTCCACTCTGACTCTGGTGAATTCTCTCACCCTCCAGTGTTTCTGACTGTACCCAGTGCTTGTATCAAATAGATAAATAAATCTTTAAAAAAAATAAATATATAAATGTTTCCTCAACACTGCAAAATAAGATCTGAGTGGACACTTCTTCAAAGGCAGTATCCAGATGGCCAATAAGCACATGGATAAAAAGATGCTAATCACATATTATCAGGGAAATGCAAATCAAAATCACAAAGAAATAATACTTCACACTGTTGACAATAGCTTATATAACAAAATCAGAAAAGGTTTTGGCAGGGATATGGAGAAAAAGGAAGCTTCCTGTGCTGGATTGGGAATGTAGACTGGTCCAACTGTATGAAAACAGTATGGAGTTTTCTCAAAATATTAAAAATAGATGTACCATATAATCCAGCAATTCTAAACTCCTAGGTCTTGAAATACAAAACATTGATTTGTAGGGATATATGCATTTCTATAATCACTGCAGTGCTATTTACAGTAGCCAAGGCTATGGAAACAAAGTAAGTGCCCAAGACTGATGAGAGCATTCAGAATACATTTTGTGTGTGTGTGTGAATATATATATATATACACATATATATGTATGTATTCTAGTATACCCATCTATATATCTAGAATATACATCCATATATACAGTGGCATACTACTCAGCTTTAGAAAAGATGAAATCTTGCCATTTGAGAGAACATGGGGGGAAATAGAGAGCATTATGCTATGGGAAATAAGTCAGAATGAAAACTGTAATACCACATGATTTCACCCATTCAGGAAATACAATGAAACAAAGCAAAGGGAAAGAAAGACCACAAAACAAACCCTAGAAGTCTGACTGTAGATACAAGGCTTCTACAGGGGTACAGTTAGAGGGGAGAGGGGCCCAGTGAACTCTTAATGGTGTATTATTGGTGCTTTGATGATGGGTTTGGTATGGTAACATTCTGAAAAGCTGTGAAGCTATATCCTTAAACAGTACTATAAACTAATCTTACCTCAACAAAAAATATCATTTTTAAAAAATAGAAGACTGTTTATTAACTTGATTTAATGGTTCTTTATATGATACTCCACACAATAACAGAACAGATGAAAATAAAGCATTCTAATGTCTGTGAACTACATCTAAAGCATTCCTTGAAGGAAAATTTATAGAACAATATGCTATGTGAGAACAGAAGGAAAATGGCAAATTATCAATGTGAATTTTTACTTAGCAAAAGTAAGTAAAGAATAACCAATTAAACCTAAAGCAAGCAGAAGGATGGAAATAATAAAGAACAATAGTAAATGAAATGAAACATAGAAGTCTAATATATAAAAATCAATAAACCACAACAGGAAAATGAAACCATGATATGCTTCCTTGAAGATACACATAAGAAAGGACAGCATTACAGTCTCCACATATTGAAAGGATAAAAAATATTATTAAAAAACCTACTCATAATTATCATATCAAAATTGAAATGGGGGTACCTCCTTGGTGGCCTAGGGTTTAAGCCAGCTCTAACACCCTGAAGGCCTGAGTTCAATCCCCAGCCAGAGAATTAACCCTGGTGCAGCAGACCTCTCTTGTCTCACCAACTACTCCAATTAACAGTGTATTTTACTCAGTTCCCTATTCTGCTCCCCTCTCTGTCTCTGGTGAATCCTCTCACCCTCCTACCTCTGGTCTATACCCCAGTTCTTCTAAACAAAAATAAATAAAAAAAAAATGAAATGGAAATAATCCTTCAGTAATATAAACTACCAATGCAAAGATAAACTATAACCTAAATAACTATATATATATATAATTATTAAATGAATTAAACTTGTAGTTAAAAAGTTTCTGAAAAAGAAAACTCCAGTCACACATGGATTTTTCACCCAGGAAGTCTACTAAACACTTATGGAAGGAATATAGAAATTTAAAATAATCCCTTCTAGAAAATAGGAGAGAAAGACACTTTGGAAACTCATTTTATGAGTACTGTATAACTTGATTACCAAAAACAGATAATATATTTAATGAGAAGTAAACCAATATTCCTAATGAAAAAAATTCTCAATAAAATAGTCATTAACATGCAGCAGTATATAAAATGAAATATGATGATGACCAAGTTGAATTCATTTGAGAAATGCAAGGAGTTTCAACATTTTAAAATTAATGTAATTAAAGGGGAGCAGAATTTGCTACTCCAAAATGTGCCACTATTCTATGCCATGTGGACTATTTTTTAACTGAAGTCAATCAAGTCAGAGCAAACTCAAGAAAGTCTTTTTATCCCCTAATTCTTAATTGACTAAAACTAATTCAGGAAGAATGCTATTACAAAGACAGCATTTTCATTTGAGAGGCTTACTATATGGAAGGAAAAACATTTGTTTTCCTAACATTAGTTTTTCTGATCATCAAGTGGATTGCCCTCCATATAGAGTGTCTATGAAACAGTGTATTATCTCACCACATACCAACTCTACTATCACCTTGAATTTGAATTTCTCAGCCTCCTGATATTTTGTTATTCTTAAGCTTCATCATTCATAGTATTATGCTATGACAGCCCTAAAGAAATCAGAAACAGCCTTAGGCAGTTTCCTCAAATGCATATGTTGTTCCATACTCTAAGGAATGTTCAGTAGCCATTTCCACCCAGAAATTTCCACCCAGCTCATTTCCACCCAGAAATTTTTTCTCTTTGTATTTCTCTTTTCCATTGTAAATTGTCTAGTAAACTCTCTCCAGTCTCATGTACACTTCCTCAAGTCGGAGTTTTTTCTGATCTTCTCTAAATTCCCATCTTCCCTTCTGGCAATGTGGCCTGAAACTATGTGAAGGCAACATGTTGTTGTGCTGGAGTACTTGTCCCATTTGTTTTTATCTCTCAGAGATAATTGTCCTGTGTTATCTCAAATCCAGTAGCTTAAAAACCATTGTTTCAAATATCTTGACCCTTTTATCTTGTTTATTGCTTATTCTACCCAGAAGCTAAGTGAGATCAGTGTTTTTCCACTTGTTTGGAACATAAGGCCTAAGCTCTATTTTTAAAACTTAAACTGCCTTGAACAAGCCATTTCCATCATTATTAAATTTATCTATTCCAAAGAGCATATTGTTGAAAAGTAATAAGCTCTAGTGTATACTGGTGGGGGGGGGGATGGGGGGGGGAATAAAAAGTAAGTAGCCCTCCTTAAATAAATTCACACTTTGGCTGGAATCTCTAGTTAACAATTGTTGGTAAATAACAAATTATAAGATATATAATGTGTTCTGTTTTGGAAAAGAAATCAGCAAAGTTTGGCACGATTATGGAAGAAGACCAGTAACATCTGGGTACATAGGTAAACACACCTGCTGAGGTTGACTCAGCATTTCAAAGATACTTGTTTAAATAAATAAAATCACTCTGCTGCCAGTTTGCCTGTTGACATCAGTTAGCAGGACCCTGTCCTCTAGAAGCCTGGAGGTTTCCTGAAGCAACCCACAATCAAGGGAAACAAAGGCATTTCCCTATGGTGGATTTGTATTTCTTAAAATTCTGGTCTTCCTCACAGACAGATTATATATATCATAATGATCCCCTTAGTTCCAGTATGCCTTTCTTACTGTCAGGATGTTAGGAATCACATTCCCATAAAACAAATATTTGATTTAATATGCTTCCTTAGTATGAGTTCTTTCTTAACTACTAAAAATACCCTCATCTGTTCCAATGGGATGGAAGCAAAATCCAACTTATTAGGGGTAAAAAAGTAGCCCGCCAAGACTCTTTTCCCACCAGACTATTCTTTTCCAAGTTAATCCTCAAATTTTGACTCTGAAAATAAGATTCCTTTCCTTCACATAATGATTAATTTCAAGCTTACGTTCCCTCTCCTTAAAGAATACCTGAATTCAATACCATATTCAATACTGGGTACAGTCAGAAGCGCAGGAGGGTGAGAGAATTCACCAGAGCCAGAGCGGGGAGCAGAGCAGGCAGAAGGACCGAAGTACACTGCTGAGGGGAGCAGCGGGCGGCAGGAGAGGTCTGCGTGCCATGTGGGACCCTCCTCCAGTGGCCGGGGAGCAGCCAGGGATCAAACTGGCACTGCAGAGGCTGTGGGCAGCTTCGCAATCCAGCACTCAACCGCTGTGCCACGGGGGAGGCCCACATCCATCATTTTTTGAAGCAGAACAACGAAAGACATTTTTCAACATACTATTTCCTTGTTTGTAATTTAGAAGTCATTTTTGTTGGAATTCATATGTGGGTTATGTAAGATACTAATATCCCAAGATGTTAGCACAGCCCAGACTCTCCATTAGACCAAATTCTGACCAATGATATCAATATGGAGTTATACTGGGTTGAACATTCAGGTGGTAAAAACCATTTTCCTGATGAAAAGAACTAGATTCAACTGCTATGTACTTTATGTTCTTTTTCTTTATCCCCATATTCCTACTAAAATCCAATTCAATAACTGGAAGTAGGAATGACTACCTTGAAATAAGAGGTCAAATGGCACAGACTAGAATAACTATGTAGGAAGACAGAATCATTGTTGAGCCTTCAATTACCTGCTACCATCCTTTTTTATTCCTAAAAAGTTTCTAGACTTGCGTGTCTGTTAATATAGTTAAATATATTAATAACTTATTTTTTCCCTCCCCATCTCCAACAATGATGTTTGATGTCATTCCATTTATTGGAAAGAGACAATAGGTATTGTCAAACATAATTTTTTCTTTTTCTTTTTCTTTCTCATGTTAAAAACTTACTTCTTTCTCATGTTTGTGTGTATGTGTGTGTGGGAGGGGTGTATTTTCTAGCTTCATTATCATTTTATATATATATATGTACCAGTATATATATATATATATACTGGTAACTATGTGTAGTTGCTAGTAATACATAGAAATTTGTATCTACATATTCAATGTTAATGAGCAAGTATGTAGTTTTCATTGAAATCTGCTAACATTTTAATATCCTTAACCTTTACAGTATTTTCTTATTTATCTGTCATTTGTCACATTATAGAACCATTTTCATTATTTAAAATTTATTAAGTTGTGCTATTGGAAAGATCTAGTAAGCATTTTCAAGATGGAGTTATCACATTTTCATTTTTAGGCAAATTCTTTAATTGTTTAATAAAACACTATGTTATCACATTCAGTTAATCACAACTAATAAGCACATAAATATTATATATTCCCAAGTTTATGAGTACTACATCATCTGATATGTTTCTGGATGCTATTGTCTTTATTTCACTCAATGTGATGTTTGATAAAAGTTTTGGCAAACAAAATTTTAAAAAGACAGGTGAATTCTGAAAATGATTTTAGAGATAATTCAACAATGTTAAAGAGTTCTACATTTAGAGTAGGAAGACTTTCAGTCAAATGACTGAAACCAACATGAATGCACTACAAATGGGCATGTAATTATAGGAGAGGAATTGATAGGACAGGAAGGGGGAAGGGATGGAGAAAAATGAACTTTTGGCCAAATCTATTTTAGCATATAATTATGCTAACAAAGGCTTGCTAAAAGGAGAGCCTACCTTGATTTAAAGATGATTGGATTATTGGCAACATGAGAAAAATATTTGCAAGTAATTTTTTTAAAGATTTATTTTTCATTTATTTATGCGTACGAGAACTGGGGTATAAGCCAGAGGTACAGGAGGTAAGAGGATTCAGTGGGGAGCAGAAAAGGAGGTTCTACTGAAATGCACTGCTGAGGGGAGCAGCGGGCGAGACCAGAGAGGTCTGCTGCATCATGTGGGTTAGTTAGTTCCTTGGCCAGGAATTGAACTCATGATACATTGGCTGGAAAGCACATGATAGTGCTAAAATTTCAATCCCTGCACCATCAGGGAGGCCCCCTTATAAGTAATTATTATGCCACTAAAGTGTACATTGTAGTATGGAAGTTACTATATTCAGCTTAAGTAGGATATGTGACCATTACATTTTCATTGTTTTTCTATTTTTCCTCTAACTATCATGAAAGTAAGTAGGTTTTGATGCACTAATAATCATACCTAAAACTCATTAATTACACTATGTATTTCCCAAGCTTCTATTTTCCCAAACCAAACCAATGTAAGATATTACCTTCCCTCATCACAGAAGGCATCAATTATTAATATACACTGATATTTATAGAGTACATAATGAATACCTTCAATGAAGGCATAACATGTATCATATTACATTTATATCAGACACTATGGTTTACTTTCTTTATGAGAATAACAGTTATATCTGCCCAACATAAAATATGGTGTTTTGTTAAATTATGAGCTTCCCCCTCTGACTGGGGGGAAGTCTACCATATGAAAGGCAACTTTCAGTAACAGAAAAATTGAAACAGAAGTACACTAAGTACTATTCTAGCACTAAGAGTCTGTATATCTGTATCACTCTTGTTTTCTCAAAAACTAAAAGGTACAGGGGGAAAAGCTGAGGGAAACAAAAGTGTATTTCCCACAGTATAAATTTTTAATCATGAGGTTTGAGTGACTTTTAATTTCTTCCAAAATTTTTTCTTATCACTACACAGTTTTTCTTGGAGGACTCAATCCCATGTGCTCCTAGTCTTTGTTCAAGGTGTTTCTATATTCTCTCTGGCACTACAGAAGGAAAATAATTTAAAAAAGCAAAAACAAACAAACAAACAAAAAAACACATTTGAAATGTCAGTGCTTCAACTGTGCCAAATAGCCTTCAGCATAAGCAGTTCTCTTTTCCCTGTCCACTCACTGTACATCAAAGCTCACCAACCAGAAAACCAAGCATGGGGACCGGTCATGCTCCCCATTACTTTCTTCTTAAATATGAAGAATCAATAAAGGATAAAATTTAAATGACTAAAGCAGAATGTTACAGAGAGCAAGAATATATGAGATATGTAAGTGACAAAGAAACAGTATTTTTTTGTTCATGGAAAAAGAATGCTTAAAAACTACATATAAGTCAAAAATATTTGTGAAATAATTACAAGCATAATGAATATCAGTAGGACTTGACAGAAGGAAGAGAAAATAAAAATTCATATTTATTTGAAAATATAATTGTCATTTTAAGAAATCAAAGCTACAATGACTAAACCATGCAACTTGTAGCACAAGAGAGACAAAGAAAAATTGCTTCAGAAAGTCAGTATCAAACTATTAAGATAGAAGTTCTAATGTCTGAAGAATGAAAGAAAGAAAAAAGGAAGGGGAAGGGAGGGGAGGGGGAGGGGAGGGGAAAGGGGAGGGGAGGGGGAAGGGAAGGGGAGGGGGAAGGGGAGGGGAGGGGAGGGGGAAGGGAGGGGGTAAGGGCAAGGGGAGGGGGGAGGGGCAAGGGGGGTAGGGCAAGGGAAGGGGTAGGGGCAAGGGGTAGGGACAAGGGGAGGGGAGGGGAGGAGGGGGGAGGGGGGAGGGGAAGGGAAGGGAAAGAGAAAGGGAAAGAAAGGGAAGGGAAAGAGAAAGGGAAAGAGAAAGTAAAGGGAAAGAGAAAGGGAAGGGAAAGAGAAAGGGAAGGGAAAGGAAAGGGAAAGAGAAAGAAAGAGAAAAAGAGAAAAAAATGAAGAGACTATATTAAGGACATAATATTCTGATAATCAAGGTTAGTTAATTCAAACTATCTTGCTCAATAAATTTGAAAAATGAGAGTAATCATCAGAGAAAATAAAATCATTATACTAGCTAAAGAAAATAGAGGTTGGACCTTCACAATGTCATTGGAAGTTGTATTGGCCCAGGGTTATTTGCCTAGGATACAGACAGAGAAGTGGAGATCTATATTTGCAGAACTCTGAGACCAAGAGGACAGTATCAGAAATTTGGGACTATCACATTTGGAGAAGTCTCCCCACACTTTATGTTGAGCCCAAAACAAGCTGTGTTTCTTCTGATGAAGTCACCAGAAAGGAAGAGCTTTGTCCTGGTAAATTGCATAGAGCTAAAGAATGGAATTTAAATTCAGTATCTACCAAAGATGAAGACCTCAGGAAAACCACCTCTACTTTGACTAGAATTCCTAATGGTTGCACTCTGACAGACGAGAAATAGACATTGATGACCTCAGAGTATTTCAATTGTTGGATTGTTATTATGGGCAAAAGAAAAGAAAAATCCTCTCTATAAGAATAAAAAATAATTGCAAAATGTTTTTCTAAAAGTAATGTCCAGGGTCTCCCCTGGTGGCACAGTGGTTGAGCGCTGGGCTGTGAGGCTGCCCGCAGCCTCTGCAGTGCTGGTTCATTCCCCGGCCGCCAGTGAGGGTCCCAGAAAATAAATAAATAAATAAAATAAAAAACAAAATAAAAGTAATGTCCAGGAAATATTTACAGAAACAAGTAAGAAACAAAAATCAGAAGACATAATAAAATAGCCAAATAAAATTGATTCATAGAGAAAACAGGTATCAGAATTTTCAAAAACATATCATAAAATAATCAAGTCTAATATGCACATCGAGATACAAAACACAATTATTCAGTAAACTACTAATACACTTTGTTATGTATGACATTAAAAAATTTAAAAAGGACTGGTTGTATATTTTTAGAAATTGAAAAAAAATAATAAAGTAAGGAGACACAGTTGAAAACAAAATTATTGAACAGTAAGATAATAAACAGATTGGCCAGATTGAAGTACCAAGAGACAAAGATTTTAAAGACCTGTAAGAAAGCTTAAGAGAAAAATGTCATGTTAATAAATAGACAACAGGTAAGAGAAAGTGTTATCTTACTTTGCATTGGAAACCTACGCAAAAAGTAGAGAAACTTTGGCAGTCAATGTTTGAAGAACATTGTAAAAATTTTCCAGGATTAATAAAATGCATCACCTCACTCTTGTAAGAAGTCTAATAAAACTGATAAATGATAAAGAAAATAAATTCTGCTATACACTTGATAATGAAATTGCAGAAAATAAAATGGAAAAAAACACCAAAAAACTCTTAAAACCAGGATAAAGGGGCCTCCCCTGGTGGCGCAGGTGGTTGAGCACCACGTTGTGAAGCTGTCTGCAGCCTCTGCAGCACTGGCTCGATACCTGCCGGCCGGCTGGCGAGGGTCCCACATGGCATGGCAGACCTCTCCTGTCGCGCCTGCTGCTCCCCTCAGCAGTTTATTTCATCAGTCTGCCCGACTCTGTTCTGTTCCCCTCTCTGTCTCTGGTGAATCCTCTCACCCTCCCATGATTCTGGCCTGTGCCCCAGTTCTTATATAAATAAATAAATCTTTAAAAAACAAACAAACAAACAGGATAAAGGGCAGATAAAATATTGAATATATGGCATTTATACTGACAATTATCTTCTCATTAGCAAGATAGGAGCAAAATACAATCAAATACTGTTTTTAAGGTGATGAAATATCTATCTAGATTTCTGTAGTCAGAAAACTAAGCGTTCAGGTGAACTAAAGTTGTTTTCAGACACATACTTATGCACACCCATGAAACAAGGTAAAGGAATTTGTCACACCAATGGAAAATTTAATTAATAGGCAGAAGAACAATGATGGCAGGGGAACTATCTGAAATACAAATTCAAATGAACATCATTTCCAAATTTAAATCTTCAGTATTTAAATTTAATTCAAAAAATATGACAGTAATAGCACATATATCTGCAGATTTATAAACAAGATAAAATGTTGTCATGTTCATCTATTTTCTATAAAGGTCAAGGGATCAGTAGAAATAAATGCTATATTTTTAAAGAATATTTTTAATTTGGTGACACTGATTTATAACACGTTGTGTGATTCAGAGGCACAGGATTATAGCTCCTCAGATACATGTCCCTATATCACCAAAGCACCGATAGTCCTTCACAGTAGTCCATGATGACCCCTTCCTCACTGTTACTCCTCCCCGTACCCCTCCACAAAACTTGTAGCCTCAATTCCCCAGTCAGATTTCAGAGATTGTTATTGGCTTGGTTTTGCCTGACCCTTTGTTTCTTTATATTTCACATAAGTGATACCATCTGGTATTTGTCTTTCTCCTTCTAACCTAAAAATAAATGATGTTAAGAAGAGTCAAGATTCTTTGCATTAAATAGGGGAGACAAAGTACCATTTGGGGTGGAGGAGGGTGACAGAAAAGTGCCTCAGCTGCTCCACACAATACAGAATAATTTCTCTTTCCTGCCACAGTATGGCGCTTGTTGGCAGCAATTGTTACACACACTTTATTTTGTGGTTCCAGTCTCCTCTAGATCCCTGACACCCTCTATATTTAGTTTGTGCCTGAGCAAAATGCAAGCTTGAAATTTAGGGCAAAGCTAGAAGTTCTGATCATTTTTTTCTGTCCATATTCCGTTAACAAGAATTTAGTTACCTGGCCCCATCTAAATGAAAGGGTCAGAAAAATGGAGGTATTTGCATGCCTGGGAAGAAGAGAGCATGAATATTGGTGAGCACATGTAATCTCTGCCAAAGATTTTGAATAGACATGGCACAGTGAGTAGCAAGATGGATGAAGGGTATAGGCTCACTAGATATAAGACTGTGAAAGTCCACATCAGAAAGAAAGATGAGGGAGCACCAGTGATAGGAAGTGTGAGACTATGAAGAGTCTCGCTTTGTGCATTGTGAACTTAAGGTAAATTGTGAAAATTGGAAAAAAAAATAAAATAGAGGTTTAAATATATCAATATATTTGAACAAATAATATTAATTTTATAGTTATAAATAGGAAAGGAAAGGAGTAAGAAGATGCTAGAAATGTGACAAAGTCTTATCTTTATGTCAGGGAAGCATTTTTGTTGGCACACTTTCCTGCAAAGGGTCACTTAGTAAATATCATTGGCCTTGTGGGCCATATGGTCTCTTACATAAACTACTATATATTCCACCCTGCATTTAAGTGGGAAAGCATTGCTAGGTAATTAGCAGACAAATTAATTTGAACTGCTTTTAAATAAATCTTCATTTACAAACATAGATGGCAATTGAGCCCTACTTTATGGCAAGAAGATAATGTCTAGAATATATCAAAAACACATGGAACCAATATTTAGAATTATGAAAATAATCTCCACCAGAACAACAGCAAGAGATTAAAAGCAGTTGCTTCTGAATCCGGGACTGGAGAATTACAGTTTCCATTAATGCACAAGCATAATTTTAACAGTAATAAACTAAAATTCTCTTTGGTATTTTTAAATTTAAGGGAATAAGACTGAAGAGATAGTATGAGGTGAGAATGAAAAATAAACTTATGAAACTACATATTAAAAGATTATTTTCTTTTTCAGGAAATAGTAGCTAAAATTACATGGAATTTTACAGGAACTCAAACTTTCAACTTTTATTAACCTATGTCCTCATTTCACATAAATAGAACAACAACAAAAAGACTTTCTGCCGTATGTTTTTTTTTTTTAAGAATTATTCATTTATTTATACAAGCACTGGGTACAGTCAGAAGTACTGGACGGTGAGACAATCCACCAGAGTCAGAGCGGGGCCAGAGCAAAGGAGGACACTGCAGAGGGGAGCAGCATGCGGCAGGAGAGGTCTGCACGCCACGTGGGGCCCTCGCGGGGGGATTGAACTGGCGCTGCAGAGGCTGGGGACAGCTTCGCAACCCAGCGCTCAACCGCTGCGCCGCCAGGGAGGCCCACTGCCCTATGTTCTTAAGCTAGGAAGGGACTTGTTAATACAACCACCTTGAATTCTTCGAGCCCTGTTCTTGCCACACTTCTATGCTTCCTCTTGTCTACTGAATGCCCTTCACCTATGAAGCAGTATGAGAACCTTCTGTTATTTCTGGAAGGTGTCAACGCTTTTAAAACCCAATGCTTTTGCAATTATATTTTCCTTTCTCTGGTTTGTTCTGAGCAGATCTATGATTCAATTTATATGACACTTAAACTTAACCTGTCTTATCTGAGAGTTGTCTGCAGGTGTCAAGACAATGCTGTAATTAGTTTCCTTTCTGTGCAATTATGTGGTAAAATATCTTCATCAGAGTAAATTTTTACATTTATAGGAATTTAAGGCTAAATCAATTTCATTTCATAATATCACAACTTAATCAAAGGATTATATGCATTTACATATTTCTAACTTGATAAGAGAAATTCATCATGATTTTAACAATAGCATTTATGAAGCAGCTATGATTACACATTTCTTTTAACATTAACATTTCATAATCTTTACAAATAATGATTTTTACATATTACAGAGATGGAGTTAGTCATCAACTTGTTCCGGTTCTTATGGACAAGGGCACACATAGCAGCAATCATTGCCTTTACAACAGGATTTTTATTTCTCATATCAGCATATTTACAAGTCCAGTTCCTCTAACATGGAATGATCTTTTCTTTATTATTTGTGTAGCTCTACTTTATATTTTATTGAATGTCTGAATGATTCCACTGGGGACAACCCCTTCACACATACACCAGGCTATCTCATCTTGCTTTTATAGCTTGTTGCAATCTTAATAGCAAATTCACTATTTACTTAAATAACTATTTGATAGTTATGAGCAAAAGTGTCCATTAAATTGTTAACAAAGTCTTTCCAAGACTATCATTGTTTTGTTAATACCTATGTCTTAAGGACTTTTTCATACAGCTAAACATGAGACTGACAATAAGCATTTGTCCTAAAGTGTATATGTCTGTGACAATGACTTTTACATGTATCTTAATAATGTAAACCAAAAAATAAACGCCCATTAACAGATTAGGGTCATTCGTTTAACTCTGGGAAAATAGTACAAAGCAATCATGAATCTAACCAAGATTTAATAGGTATAGAAAAGGAGAAGTTGGGCAGAGAGGAGCTTAGTTTTTCTTCTGTATTTCCTGAATTTCAATCACAAAATGGAAAATGATTAGCATATCACTAATTTCAAAGGCCAACAGCAGAACCTCAGTGTTGGTGTTTACAATGGCAAGAATAAACCTGGATAGGTAATTCTATTCTTACTGACTTTTCCACTGACATGTAGATATTCTAAATTCCAAGAATTTTATTAGGAGTAGAAATAATTCAAGATGATTTCTAGGATATACTTTTAGTTTTCTAAAAATAACTCTGTCTTAACAATATTTGAATATTAGAATTTATGGATAGAGATGACAACTATAAAAATTTGTTTTTCTTTGTCCAATTCTCAAAACTACTTCAAAATATTAAAACCATTTATGGTAATTAGCCTGCATTTGAGCAAATGGAGTGAAACATTCCTCTTTGTCACCTATGAAAATAACCCTATTTATTTCCCAAATGAAAAGAGTCATTCAAAATTATTGTACGATAAGCAACTTTACCCGTTTGAGATTATGAGACTCAATCAAGAATTAACACTATGGTTGAATAAATAATTTTAATGTTTTTACTTGTATAAATGATTATAAACCTTTGATGAGTGTATTGAGTGTCTCTATGGAGCAATTGTTTTGAATGAACTTAAATAAATTCCCTTACCCCCCAGAATGATATAAAACAATATACAAATAGACATTAAAAATAAAATGAAGTCAGTGCTATGCTAAATTAGTAGCTTTAAAATTCTACTCATTTACCTGTATACCCATTAAATATGGTCTATCATTTTTATACACCTCTTATTTGTATTGTCAGTGATTTCTACATATAACACAGAATTATCACTCACCACAAAAATCAGTATTTGTTTTTGAAAACTACATCAGGATTAACAGAAATGCCAGTTCATGATATGCCACTGTTCCTTCTGTTCTGAGCTGTGCCTAGTTTATTTCATGGGGCTCTTAAAGAATCATGGAATGCAATGGCATTTATGGGGCTAATAACAGATATTATGAAATATTAACTAAAGTGGAAGTTCCTGTATCTAAATATTAACCTTATATTCTCATCAGTTGAGTCCATTCTTTCAGACATCCCTCCAATAAAATCACTCTAACATTCAGTAAATTAACTACTTTGTTAGGTGCCACAAGAATGGATTCAAATATGAGGACAGCATCATATGTACAATCTACATACAATATGATGTTGAACATAAACGTGTGGTTATGCATATAAGTAGGTAAACATAATCTGGCCATGCAGTTTATAAACAGTGAAATATACAGTACTGAGGAACCTGTTCCAATTTTGTTGTTAAGGTGGTTTCAGGAAATTCTTCACCAAAAAAACTTGTTGTACATTAACAATATACATAAGATGTAGGGGCAAATACAGATAAGTTTTCCTCAGACCATAGATGCTTTATGGAACTTAACTCTGTTTTAAAGGTTAATGTATCTTTATAAATTATTTTATTTCCTAATTTCCTGGAAGTACTTTTGAGTTTACTCTATGCAAATAATTCATGGAAGCATAAGTATAAATAATAATCTATACCCAAAGAACTTAAAATTTAGCAAGATGTTTTGTTTGTAATATTATTCTCTATATATCTATATATCATTTTAGAAATATAAAATGAGAGTAATGATAATATGATTCATGCAATTTTATTTCAAAAAAGGGAAATTTGAACAAGTGATACATTTTTTCATTATTGACATAATACTTTATTTTATACATAAACATATACCTCTTATCCTCAAACAAGCACCTACTAATGCAGAGGAAAGAGCAATGAAGCAAACTTGACCCCAATCCAGAATTTCCAAAAGAATTACTTTTAGGCTTTGACTTCATGAAAAACCAAGCTGGTTTGTTCCCTAGCAATTTACCAAACTGACATAATTAGGGAAATGTTGACATAGCACTGGGACTCTAAATGTAACAGCACAATGGATGATTGTTTCATAACTCACTGATGCACAGTTAATTTGTGAAACTATTTGTAAAGACAGCAATTAAGTACTTTCTCAAAACAGAAGGAAACCTAGATGCCAATCCTGGCTTCCCCTAAAACCAACTGATTTTTTTTAAAAGTACTCATTTATCCTCTTTCAGTTTCCTTTTCTGAAAAAATAATGGAATATGTTTATAAAGATTTTATAATTCCTTCTGGAAAAAAAATACTTTGTGAACCACATTCTCAGGTCAGTAATTCAGAAGGTAAAGAATATCTGAGAGTATACATGTATGGAAAGCTGGGGGATATAGAGATTTAGAAGCAGAGAACTCTAGAGAAATGGTTCCAGGCCCAAAGTGGAGGGATAAATCTGATCATTCTAGTATTTCTCACATTTCTGGATGCAATTATATTTTACCTTGTTACAAATAAGACAAAACAAAACAATATTATGCTTCTGAGACCTTTGAATATTAAGGGTGCCTATACACAGAACCCTGTGCAAAATGCTTATTTCTTAAAGAACATGTACAACATGAGTACAGACAACTTAGTTTTCCCTGCTGGAGGGTAGATATTCAAGTACATAGGTTATTCCTTGTCAGGTGGAAGAAATACAGAGCCACTGCAATGTGCAGGAAAAAAAAATAAACAGTATGAACTGATACTGTGAAGTCCAGCTCTAATTTATATTCTACATTTAGTCTATCTCTATGCTCACAGATAAAATGTTTTTCTCTTTCTCCCTTGATTTAAGATTCACAACCTTAAAACTCTGTCTACTATGTCATCCTTCCTGTTTTCTGTTTAGCTTTCTCTTCAACATATCCATTGGAAATGTTCATTCTCTTCAATTTCCCAATTCCATGACAACAATGAGAGCAATTAAGTTACAAGAGTAGGAGCAGATGGGGACGCATTTAGATTGAGTGGAAAGAGAAAGTTGACACTGAAAACATTGCTATAGAGAACAAGGACTTTGAAGGGGGAAAATACATAATATCTAATGGAAGTTAAGAAGAATAGGATTGATTTTTAAAGCAGAGGCCAGAAATACTAATAAAAATGAGCAGTAAATGGAGCCTCCCTGGTGGCACAAGTGGGTAAGTCTCAGCACTATGAAGCTATCTGCAGCCACTGCAGCAACAGATCGATCCAGGCCAGGGAGCTAACCCATATGGTGTAGCAGACCTCTCCTGTCTTGCCCACTGCTCCTCTCAGCAGTGTATTTCAGTCAATCCATCTGTTCTGCTCCCCACTCTGTCTCTTATGAATCCTCTCACCTACCCTGCAACTATGGCCTGCACCCCAAATCTTTTATGCTTAAATAAAATAAATCTTTTAAAAAAATGAGCAATAAGATGAGATAGTTATAGGAGAGAGTGTGTAACCAAGAGCATCAGTTTTAGATGCTAGTGGGATTCAAAGCACCAACTGCGAATTGACCTTAGGTATCAGGAAGTATACTACTCCCTTAATTATTAGAGAGTGAAAAAATAATGGCACAAGTACATGTAGGTTTACACATCTGCTCTGGTAAGAAATTGAGATACCCTGGTAATGACTTTTACTGTTTTTCTGTAACATATTGTGTAGCATTATATGAACTTAAGGGGAAGATAGGGAAATGGGCATGGGCATTTGGGGAAGAAGAGTTTTGAGAGGCTAAAATTAATTGGTTTTAAAGAGTAAACCAACTGACTAAACAATCAGTAGTAGTATTTTAGTCTGTGTTTCTATGACTCAGCTAGGTTTGGCTACCCCAGAGGCACAACCACACCATTCTGTGTATATGCAGGACTTCAACATGGAGCCACCGCTCTAGAAACATAAAAGATAATGTTCCCAGGAACAACAGTATTTCATGAAATGAAATGAAATGAAATGAAATGAAATGAAATGAAAATCAGTGGTTTGTGTCATTTTTTAAAGGGTCATTTCTGGTTGGTGACAGGCTTAGTGATCACAGATTTGTTGATAACCTCTCAATACAAATGTTTGTTTTCACTAAATAGAAAGTCTGAATTCAGAATTAGAAACTTGTGCTCAAGGGGTTAAGCACAGCACAGTGAAGCTATCCACAGCCCCTGCAGCATGAGTTCTATCCCCGGTCGTCCAAGGAGCAACCCACACGGCACAGCAGACCTCTCCTGTCTCGCCCGCTACTCCTCTCAACAGCGTATTTCAGTCAATCTACCTGTTCTGTTCCCCACGCTGTCTCTGGTGAATCTTCTCACTGCCCACACCTCTGTCCTGTACCCTAGTTCTTGTATGCATAAATAAATAAATCTTTAAAAAAACAGAATTAGAAACTTTCTGGTTGATGAGAAGTAAAGTTTTAAGTTTGAGAGTTAAAGACTGAAAGAAGGGGGAGGACCTCATCTAGAATTTGGAAGAAGCAAATTAAGACAGGTCAGTCAGCTTACAAAGGGGACATTCAAGTCACCAAGGTATGACAAGACCATGAGCCACAGGCCAGAGCAGATGTCTCTGAGGTTGATGGAGGACAAAGCTCAGGTGGAAGAGGCATAGGAATAAGTTCAAAAGAACTAGCAGGAAGTTATTCAATTTGGTAGCGTATTAGGGAAACTAGAAAAAAGTGTTAAGGTAGGAAGAGAAAAAGTATCTGTTTCTCTAATCTTGAACAGCATTTGCTGTAAGGGAACTGCTAAGAAAAAAAGTTAGAAATCTACAAAAGATTCTTGCAATTAATTTAGTGATACACTAGGCATTGACTAGTAAGCTCACCTGAGGATGAACTGATTTTGTATGTACAAACCCTTTTCTAACTAGCTATTGATTATTAAAAAATATATTTGCTCATAGAAAATATAGAGCAATAGAATTACTCTAGTAATAACCACACAGAAATATTTTGTCTAGGAAAAGCACACATTATTTCTATCACAAAGAAAATATGACCACTTAAACCCTGGTAGACATTAATCAACATTGTATTTAAGTTAGCAATCTTATTCAAGCATTCTTTCAGCAACATAAATAGACTTCTTCAACTCTCTTTGAACCATTCTTGTAATGAGTTAAAATTTTGACATGTGCTCACTTAAATGTGTTTAAAAGTCAAAAGGCTTTAATTTTTTGGAAGCTTCTACTTTGATAGAATAGTCATCCACCTGAGAAATCTAAGGAAATGAAGGTAGCATCTGAAAATTTGGAAAATTTGATAATCACAGGCATATCCATTTAGCTATTGTTTATATTACTAAATTACCTTACTTTCTTTCTCAGTAGAATTTTTATGAATCTAACATTTTAGGCCAAACATAGTAAAGAATATTTTTAAGGAAAGCATAAAAGAGATAGGTATAATAATGTCTAATAAGTTCACAAAAAAATATTCACATCAGAATTGAAAGGAGTAGGCAGATATATGCCCATATGATAGGACTTTACAAATGATGACTCTATAAATCATTATTGATTTTCTTTTCCTCTCATTAGCATAATATGCTTGTACTAGTCAAATTTTCATGTATATATGAATCAATATGGTTTCCCCAACAATATTTACACAGGTTTTCCAAGACTTTTTCTAAAATATGTCACCTTGGTATGAAGAACTAGTGTCAACTGAGGCCTTAAAGCACCTGAAAGACTAAAGAATGTTACTAGGATGTTAAAGAATAAAGATTACCTAGATTAACAGACATCTTCAGAAATAATCTTTCTATTAGAAAAACTCATCAATCCTAAGATAGGGCAAATATCTAGTGATCATGTTTAATCATATAATGTCATTCCTTCCCAGTAATGTGAGACACCCTCCCCTCTCTAATGCCCCAGGCTGCATTCCTATTTCATAGTACAGAATATCAACCCCCATTTTCTCCCAGTTCTTTCAGAATTTACAACCATGTAAATTCTCCATAGATATATAAATTTGGCCTTTTCTTCTACAAATCTGTATGATATTCGTTTTTCCAGCATAGAATAACCTAGAGGGTAGGGGAATGTTCCCTGATGTGTGCTTGTATGCTTGTGTGTGTGTGTGTAATTGGTCTGTATCAGAAGGAAAGGTTTACCCAATATAACAGAAGTAGTAAATGCTTTACAATAATAGCTGATTCATTTATGAGAAGAATGTTTTGTGTCTATGAATGAAATAAGAGATAAAGATTTTCAAGGATAAAGAAAATAATGCAGCAAGGATGATAGGGAGAAATAGAAAAGGATCGTGTTGTTTTTTTGCTTAAATGATTGTATTTAGAAAGACCTGCAGTGAAAGAACCACAAAATCTATAGAAAATTAGAAAATCCAGTAATTAATACAGGAAAATATGACACATAAATTTTCACATTGCTCAACTGGAATATTTTAAGAAATAAATTATCTACATAATTGTACTGCTTTCTATTTTTAAAACATCTATGGTTTTTACCTATAAGTGTTTGTAGGTTTTAATTTTTATTTTATAAAATTTATATTGAAGCCTCACTGAATTGTTAGTAGGTATTTTAATAGCAAGGTAAGTTGAAAGTGTTGTGTACCTGACATACTGATAAACTCAAGCACTTGCTTTGACAATGACACTTTTTATGAACTGAGAATTATGAAGGTGATAGTCTAAGTTTTCAAGATAGTTGTATGATTATAAGAAAACCTCAGCTGTCACTATTTCATTGGATTAAGGCATATCATTTGAGTTGTGTGAGTAATCAATTTTCAATTCAGTCTAATAATTATACTGAGGTCTACTTTTTGCTCATTTGATATCTATGGCTTCTCTTGCCTTTTACATCAACTTTTCTCAATTTTTCATCCACACTTTTATAAGCTTTATCCCAAAGTGTGAACCTAAACAGTTGGAAAACTCATTAAAAACCCCCTACAATTAGTTATATCATAATTTTATATCACTCAGTTTCAACTGGGTTGCACCGACTCTGAAACCAGTTGTGAAAATTCATTCAATATTCACTGAGCATCTAGTCTGAGTCACTCACTGTATTTAGATCTGTTGATGTACAATAGATCACACCAGTCAGAATTCTGCTACAAAAATAACTTACACTGTAACTATGACAGTGGTTTGGTGGTGGAAGTGATATGATAATATACATCTGAAATGTGAGGCTGTACCCTTAAATCATAAACAATGGTGCAAACCAGCATTATTTAAATTAAACAACAAAATAAACATAGCACACCAGATTAGCACTCAGTTGAAAATTCTCACACACATACAAACCTCACAGTCTCTCAACGATGATTTACTGGCCTCTCAGAATTACAGGTGTCCAATAAAGTTTTAAAAACAGCACACAGGAAAATGGCAAGATTTCGAGAGGGGCGGAGCAACATGGCGGCAAGGAGACGCTGCCAGTAAGATCTCCCATTAAAAAATGTTAATAGGGAGGAAAAGCGGCAGGTCCCAGTGAGAACTGGGACACGGAAGATAAACGGGTGACTTCAGCAAACTACCCGAAGAAGAAAGTTGCCATAAAAGAGGACCAGAAGGGAGGGAAGCACAGAACCCTGCTCCCCTCCCCCGCCCACAGAGGCGGCACTCTCCGACCAGCAGAGAGGAGGAAAACAACAAACTAAAACGACTAACAAGAACAAATGACGCAGCAAGCGGGACTGTGAGTGGAAAGGAACTATTGCAGCCACCACACCCCGTGAACGGGAGCTGTGGAGAACCCTGCAGGATCCGCCTCGGAGGTAAGCTCCAGGCGCCATTAAAAAGAGCCCCGCCCCCAGGAGGAGACCAGCACCAGCACACAGCCCCAGCCGCCCGGTAAGCTTGCTTGGAAAGCGGCGCGCTGAAAAAGCAGGCGCGGATCCGGATCGGATCGCAGCTGCCCAGGTCCCCACGCCTGCAACCTAGGCTTGTGGGGAGACGCGCAGAGGCCCTCCCTGAGTAAGCAGGAACAAGGCGCCCAGGCAGGGGAGCGGGATTCAAAAGGCGCCATTCCCGCGCCACTGATCTGGGGTACAGCCCGCGTCCTGGAACTGAGGGCTTTGGAACTGAGACCCTGGGCACGAAATTAGGGGCGTGGGTTCCCCACGACGGTGGGGCACAAGGCAGACACAGCACCCCAAAGCTGTTGAGGTGTACCCTACCATACCCGCTCTGCTCCCTGTCCCACGGGGTGGAAAATCAGCTCCCCAAGGGCTCTAGGAGAGATCTCTGGCACCACCTAGCGACATGAAGCCAGCACAGGCTCCTGAAGGAGCTAGTGGCCAGCTGGGGAGTTAGCCCACACCGGGCCCCTTCCGAACAAGTAGTCTGAGCCCACAGGGAGAGCGAGCACCCACAGCCGGGGCAGACCAGGCACGCAGAAGAGTGTGCCTGAGACCAGACGTGCAAGGAGTGTGTCCCACATCACCATTTTAGAACAGGGACATTTCTTAAGTAAAGACTACCTGCAGAAGGCTTCCTCAGGAGCCAGAGGTGAGCGGGGGAAGTTCGCCCACGCCAGACCCCCTCTGGCCTGCAGTCCAAGCCCAGAGGGGGAGCAGGAACCCACCGCCGGGGCAGACCAGGCGCACAGGGGAGTGTGTCCCCACATCGGCATTTTAGAACAGGGACCTTTCTCCAGTAAAGACTGCTTGAAACTGACATATGGCTCCTGGAGGAACCAGAGGGGAGCAGAGAAGCCCACCCAAGATGCCTGCCAGTCCCAACAACACAGTGTCCCAACACATACGGCAAATTAGAAAACAGACAGTAGGGAGGAGAAGAACCACACACAACCTAGCAACTTTCCAGAGAAAAAGCACACCACAAAAAGAAAGCCAGCCCCCAGATTGCAACGACAATAACTTGGAAGAATTTCTGAGCCTTCCAGAAAGAGAATTTAAAATTGCCGTGATTAAAAAACTGACAGAAGTCATAAAGGAAAACAATGATAAGGGAAAAATAATCAAAGATCAGAAGAATGCAATTGAGTCCCTAGAGAGGGAAAACAATGGTCAGAAGAAAGAAATTGAGTCCCTAAAGAGGGAAGTAAAAGAAATGCAGGAGATCAAAGAATTAATGGAAGAACTAAAGAATTCTGGGAAAAGCAATGAAAGAGGAATAGATGAAATGGAAGAACGAATAAGTAATCTTGAAGACACAGAAATAAAAAGAACCAAAACAGAAAAGGAAAGAGAAGTACGAAGGAAAAAGAATGAGGAAAGACTTCGGGAACTATCTGACTCCATGAGGAAAGGAAATATAAGAGTTATAGGAATACCAGAAGGAGAGGAGAGAGATGTAGGAACAGAGAAAATATTCAAAGAGATAATTGAAGAGAACTTCCCAAATGTGAAGAAGGAGCTGAAAATTGATATACAAGAAGTAAGAAGAACACCAAACTTCCACGACGAAAGGAAAAATACAGCAAGACACATAATAGTAAAGCTCCCAAGAATCCAGGACAAGGAAAAAATAATGAAGCTGGCAAGAGGGAAGAAACAGATAACATTCAAAGGAAAACCAATCAGGCTGACATCAGACTTCTCCGAAGAAACACTACGGGCCAGGAGAGAGTGGAGGGACATAGTCAACAGACTCCAAGAAAACAGATGCCAACCAAGAATACTCTATACCTCAAAGCTCTCCTTCCTCTTTGAAGAAAGAATATGGACCTTCCCAGACAAACAGAAACTCCGGAATTTCATTGCAACTAAACCCCCACTCCAAAAAATACTACAAGGAGTCCTAAAGCCAGAACCTCAGAGGGACGAATAACAATGAAAGAAGGCCAAAAAAAAAAAAAAGTTATTAAAAGAATAAATAAAATCAAAGGAAAGACAAACAGAATGGCAAATACAGATGTTAACATATCAATATTAACTCTAAATGTAAATGGACTAAACTCTTCAATAAAAAGACACAGAGTTGCAGCCTGGATTAAGAAACAAAGCCCAACCTTTTGCTGTCTCCAGGAAACACATTTAGCTACAAAAGATAAAAATAGGCTCAAAGTTAAAGGATGGAAAACAATCCTACAAGCAAATGGACCAAAAAAGAAAGCAGGAACAGCTATACTTATATCAGATAAAACAGATTTCAAACTCAAAAATATAAAAAGAGACCCCAATGGTCACTACATTATGATCAAGGGGACAATACTTCAAGAAGAAATAACACTCATTAACATATACTCACCAAACAAAGGAGCACCAAAATATATCAGACAACTGTTGTCCTCTCTGAAAACAGACATCAGAGAAAACACATACGTAGTGGGAGACTTCAACACACCACTATCAACAATGGATAGATCAACAAGACAACAAATAAGTAAAGAAACCAAAGCTCTAAATAAGGACCTAGAGCAATTGGGCTTAACAGACATCTATAGAACACTAAACCCCAAAAAAACGGAGTACACATTTTTCTCAAGCGCACACGGATCATTCTCCAGGATCGATCACATACTGGGGCACAAGACAAACATCAACAGATACACCAAGATTGAAATATCAACCATCTTTTCTGACCATGAAGGCATCAAACTAGAAATAAACCATAAAAAGAAGGCAAGGAACTTTCCTACCTCATGGAGATTAAAAAACACACTACTGGAAGACCATTGGACTAATGAGAAGATCAAAGAAGAAATTAAAAATTTTTTTGAATTGAACGACAAGGAGGACACCAATATCCTAAATGTATGGGATGCAGCAAAAGCAGTAATAAGAGGAAAATATATAGCAATAGAAGCTCACATCAAGAAACAAGAAAGAACGCAAAGAAACAACCTAATCTCGAAGCTCAAAGATCTAGAAAAAGAACAACAAAAAAACCCCAAAACCAGTAGAAGAAAAGAAATAATAAAAACCAAAGCAGAAATAAATGAAATTGAAACTGAAAAAACAATCCAAAAGATCAATGACACCAAGAGCTGGTTCTTTGAAAAAAATCAATAAAATAGACAAACCCCTAGCCAGGCTCACAAAGGAAAAAAGGGAGAAAGCACAAATAAACAGGATCATCAATGAAAGAGGAGAAATCACAACGGACACAGCAGAAATCAAAAGAATAATCAGTAACTACTATGAACAGTTATATGGAAACAAGTTCAACAACCTAGAGGAGATGGACAAATTCCTACAACTCTACAATCACCCAAAGCTAGATAAAGAAGAAATAGAACACCTAAACAGACCAATTACAATTAGCGAAATTGAAATGGTAATCAAAAACCTCCCCAAAAACAAAAGCCCAGGACCTGATGGATTTACAAATGAATTCTACCAAACATTCAGAGACGAATTAGTGCCTATCCTTCACAAACTCTTCCAAAAAATTGAGAAGGAAGGGACAAAACCAAACACGGTTTATGAAGCCAACATTACACTAATCCCAAAACCGAACAAGGACAACACAAAAAAGGAAAACTACAGGCCAATCTCCCTAATGAACACTGATGCAAAAATCCTCAATAAAATTTTAGCTATCAGAATCCAACAATGTATCCATAAGATAATTCACCACGACCAAGTAGGATTCATTCCAGGGACACAAGGATGGTTTAACATCCGAAAATCAATCAACGTTATCCAACACATCAACAAAAAGAAATATAAAAACCATATGATAATATCAATAGATGCCGAGAAAGCTTTCGACAAAGAGCAACACCCATTCATGATAAAAGCCCTTGAAATTCTTGGGATACAAGGAACATACCTCAACATCATAAAGGCCATCTATGACAAGCCAACAGCCAGTATCATTCTCAATGGTGAAAAGCTGAAAGCAATTCCATTAAGATCTGGAACAAGACAAGGATGTCCACTCTCACCACTGCTTTTCAATATAATACTGGAAGTCCTAGCCAGGGCAATAAGACAAGAGAAAGACATCCAAGGAATCCAAATAGGAAAAGAAGAAGTCAAACTATCACTATTTGCAGATGATATGATATTATACATAGGGAACCCCAAAAACTCCACAGAAAAGCTAATTCAACTCATCAATCAGTTCAGTAAAGTGGCAGGATACAAAATCAACACGCAAAAGTCAGTAGCCTTCCTATACACAAACAATAAATCTGAAGAAGAAGAAATCAAAAAAACCATCCCTTTTGTTATTGAAACAAAAAAAATCAAATATTTGGGAATAAATCTAACAAAAGAGGTAAAGGACCTATACAAAGAAAACTATAAAACACTGTTAAAAGAAATAGAAGAAGACACAAAGAAATGGAGAGTCATCCCCTGCTCATGGATTGGAAGAATAAACATTATTAAAATGGCCATCCTTCCAAAAGCAATATACAGATTCAATGCTATTCCAATCAAAATTTCAATGTCATTCTTCAAAGAAATAGAACAATTATTGATGAAATTCATATGGAATCACAAAAAACCCCAAATAGCCAAAGCTCTCCTGAAAAAAAAAGAAGGGAATGGAGGCATCACACTCCCAGACTTCAAACTATACTACAAAGCCATAATCATCAAAACTGCATGGTATTGGAACAAGAACAGACATACAGACCAATGGAATCGAATAGAAAATCCAGAAATAAACCCACAGATTTATGGTCAACTCATCTTTGACAAAGGAGCAAAGAAAGTTTGTTCAATAAATGGTGCTGGGAAAACTGGGTCACTACATGCAAAAGAATGAAGCTTGACCACTACCTCACACCATACACAAAAATCAAATCAAAATGGATTAAAGAACTAGACATAAGACCTGAAACCATAAAATATATAGAAGGAAATATAGGCAAAACACTACGTGATTTGCACATCAAAGACATCTTTACAGACACATCACCCAAAGCAGTGATAGTGAAGGCGAAGATAAACAGCTGGGACTACATCAAATTAAAGAGCTTTTGCACAGCAAAAGAGACAATAACAAAAACAAAGAGAAACCCCACCAACTGGGAGAACATTTTTGCACCCAACACTAATGATAAAGGACTGATCACAAAAATCTGCAAAGAGCTGATGAGACTCAACAACAACAAAGAAAATAATCCAGTCAAAAAATGGGCAGAAGAGCTAAAAAGAAACTTCTCTGAAGAGGAAATACAAATGGCCAACAGGCATATGAAAAAATGTTCAACATCACTTGTCATCAGGGAAATGCAAATCAAAACTACCATGAGATACCATCTTACACCAGTGAGAATGGCACATATTAAAAAAACTAGCAACAACAAATGTTGGCGAGGGTGTGGAGAAAAAGGAACTCTTCTGCACTGTTGGTGGGAGTGCAAACTGGTCCAACCACTGTGGAGAGCTGTGTGGAGATTTCTGGACCTACTAAACATAGAGCTTCCATATGATCCAGCAATTCCACTCCTAGGTATTTACCCAAAGGACACAGAAACATCAATTCCAAAGAACACCTGCACCCCTATGTTTATAGCAGCACTGTTTACAATAGCTAAGCTTTGGAAACAACCCAAATGCCCAAAAATAGATGACTGGATCAAGAAGATGTGGTACATATATACCATGGAATATTACTTAGCATTCAAAAAAGATAAACACATGCAATTTACAGCAACATGGATGGCGCTGGAAGGGATCATGCTCAGCGAAATAAGCCAAAAAGAAAAAGAAAAATACCGGATGTCTCACTCATAGCAGGAATCTAGAAAACTTAAATAAGGGACCAGGAAAATGAATAACTATAAGAAAGTGAAACTCAAAATCAACAAAAAACTATGAAGCAGAGACACGTTTAGAGGGGCGGGGGCGGGAGGGGAGGGATTGGGGTCAGAATGGGGGGGCTGCAATTGTATGGGGAATATAACAATAAAATTTATTAAAAAAAGAAAAAATGGCAAGATAAAAAAAAATAAAAACAGCACACAAAGGTAAATTTTAAGATCATATTCAGATGGGCCTTCCTGTTGTCCTAGGGGTTAAGTCTCAGTGCTATCACTGCTGAGGCCTCAGTTCTATCCCTAACAGGGATCTGACCCACACATGTTGCAGCAGACCTTTCCTGTCTCACCCACTGCTCCCCTCAGCAGTGTAGAGCAGTAGATCCACCTGCTCTTCTCCCACTGTCCCTGGAGAATCCTCTTACCCCCTGCCTGTCACCTCTAGCCTACACCCCAGTTCTTCTATGCAAGAAGAAAAAAAATCAGGGAGTGTCTTGTTTTTGGAATCACTCTACAAAATCATTCTTTGTTTCAACATGCAATGAAGTATTTTAGTCACACAGCAGGACCACAGAGACTACTTAGTGAAGGAAAATTATAATATATTATGATGGCCTTGTACATTTGTCTGAACTTGTAGAATGTATAAAACCAAAAGTGAACCCTAAAGTAGGCTATGAACTTTGTATAATTATGAAGCATCAATGTAGTTTCAATAATTGTAATATGTACCACTCTGCTGGGGGTATTGACGATGGGGAAGGATGTGCATGAGTGAGGGAAATCTCTGTACCTACCTCTCAATTTTACCGTGAATATAAAAGTGTTTTTAAAAATATTCTTTTATTTAAGATTTATTTATTTATGCACACAATAGCTGGGGCACAGGCCAGAGATGCGGGGGTGGGGTTAAGAGGATTCGCCAGAGACAGAGTAGGGAACAGAACAGGCAGATCTACTGAAACACACTGCTGGGGGGAGCACTGGGCGAGCAGGAGAGATCTGTGCCACGTGGGTTGCTTCCTGGCTGTAGATAGTTTCATAGGTTGTGTCTTAACCCTTTGCGCCACCAGGGAGGCCCTGCTTTCAAAAATATTCTTTATAAAATTTAAAATTATTTTCTTACCAGAGAGCTCATGACTCAATGTCCTGATTTGGGAATGAAAATCTACAGAATCTAGAACTTCACTATTCTAGATGGTAGCCACTAGTCATAGGTGGCTCTTGATCACCTGAAAAGAGATTTGTCTAAATCAAAATGTGCTATATTTGTAACCTTCTCAATTTTAGTACAAAAAAGTAAAAAATTCTCTAATAATTTTATATTATATACTAAATTGATATTCAGGATTTATTGTCTAAATTATAAGTATTAAATTAATTTTGCCAGGTTCTTTTGACTTTTTAATAGCTACTAGAAAGCTGATTATTACATATTGATTCAGGTTTATGGCTTGTATTTCTATTGGACATCCTTGGTTCAGAAGGAACAATTTAGAACATTGACAGCTGTTACCAATTCTTTTTTCATCTCTCCATCCCAAAGGTAGATCCTGTATCTAATCTCTCAATCCTGTACTTCATTCTATTAGGAATGACCTCTCCTTGATTCCTTCCTCATCCTCATTGCAGTATTACCATTAATGCCAACTCTCTTTCCTCAATAGTACATGAACTGCTTTGGGATAAATGATTCGGTGCATGTGCAAATCCTCATAGTCTAACAGATACACAACATACAGAAAAGCCCAACACATAGTAGTTAAGTACACAATTCAGATAAACAGAAAAATCAAGTGACTATTATGTTTAATTATTTTTGAAAAAGAAAAACTGGATATATTGTAGAAAGCAAGCACGGTGGTATAATTGAGATCACCTTAGTTTCTCCCTCATTAACTTTAAATAATTTGTTTGCTGATATAAAGACAATTTATTTCAGGCCTAAACCAATATTCATTATAGTCAATCCAATATTGTTTTATATTTTATATAAAGAATGTACAACAAAATATTGACTCAAAGTTTTTAATATTGTGAACTTGCTAATTCAAAAGTAAGTATATTTTTGTTCCAAACTTAAAAGATATGAGAGAAACAAAATGACAAGTAAAGCTAGGATTAGAACATACTCTCTCAGTTTGCTATGACTTTAAATTCCTGATCTATAAGAAAATAAAGTAAACCACAACAATGGTAAAAAGAAGAATGGCACTTATTTTATTGCCAAGAAAATTTCTGGTGTCAAGACTTGCTTTGGCTACATTATATTCTGAAATTCTAATGTACTATGATGCACTGTCATTTTTTTCTGCTTCAGCAGGGTTGCATAGGAAAGGCAGTTTGACGCAAGAAATGCAGCATAGTATACTAGAATAAATATTGAATTGTTTGCCAAAACACTACATTTTAGCTCTATTTTATTTTAGTTCTACTTCTAAAAATAATTGCTTTGAGATTTAAGTCTTGGTCTCTTCCTCTCACAAAGGACAAATAAAGCCATCTTACACTTACACTGGTTAATATTAAACTTGCCAAAGAAAGCTTATTTCAACATGAAGTCCTATAGTAAAATTAAATAAATTTATAGTAGGGAAATTTCTAGAACCTATTTCTCCTGTGTCACACAATTATCTTGAAATGATATGGAATTCACTCAGTTCAGCCTGAGACAAAAGGTTGAATGACATATTTGAAATTTTCCGTTGCCTGAGTTTAAATGATTGTGAGTTTAAAAATGTATATAAGATTGTAACATCCTACTAATTATAAATTCATTTAATTTAATAAGATGCATATATTCTTCTGCATTTGCTATTAATATTTATGGCTTCCATCATTTCACCACAAACCTCCACAAAACTTCAATGAGATAAAAGGGCATGACTTTAATGTTCTAACTTAACAAAATGTCTAAATGTGTCCAAATTTCAAGATAAAGAGACTTAAGGCATAGTATAAAAACAAGTTGGAAATGAAACTTCAGTGACATTCATTGTCTTCCTGGCCACTTAAGAAAGACATCCTGAAAAAGATTGCATCACAGAAAACATCTCTGGCTTTTTTTTTTTAAGATTTATTTATTTGTTTGTTTGTTTGTTTATTCAAGTACTGGGTACAGTCATAATCGCGGGAGGGTGACAGAATTCACCAGAGTCAGAGCAGGGAGCAGAGCAGGCAGAAGGACCAAAATACACTGCTGAGGGGAGCAGCAGGCAGCAGGAGAGGTCTGCGCGCCATGTGGGACCCTCCGCTGGTGGCTGGGGAGCAGCGAGGGATTGAACCAGCACTGCAGAGGCTGTGGGCAGCTTTGCAACCCAGTGCTCAACTGCTGCACCACTGGGGAGTCCCACAGAAAACAGTCTTATTTCTGTTAGACATATTCAGCAAAATAAAATCCATTCTCTTTAAGTTCCAACACTAAATATTTATTTTTATTTATTCACAAAACCAGATATCATATATTATACTCATTTATCATTTGACTCCTGCCTCTAGAATATGAAGCTCATGAGAGTGAAGACTTTTCTTAATATATTTATTATTGCTTATCTTCCTATCTCCTGGTTTGACAACAATTTCTGATAGAAACAAGGTTCTCTGTATATATTACATGAATGAATATCATTTGATCTAAGTTCTGCAATGTTCATAACTGTGACCTCAAATCAGGAAGCTGACACATGAATTTCTTTATGGGATTGAACAACTTCACAACATTTTTATGAACTTACTTGTTATTCAACAAATATTCATTCACCATCTTTTATGTGCACAGCAAAAGAGATAAGAATTATGGTAAATCATCATCTATCTCTTTAAATGCAACATAAAAAGATTAAACTAGGTGACATATAAAATATCTTTCCCAAATAGATTGTATCATTATTGCTTCCAGAGTTGACAAAAACATTTGTGACTATAAATCTGAAAACAATGGGAATGGATATGTGATTTCCCTAGTAGTGAACCAACATTCAATCTTGACAAATATAGATGAGAACTCTGTTAGAAGAATTCTGCCCTCCTTTTAGTTTGAGAATTAGATACTAGTGTTAATATATGATAACCATCTCCACTCTAACTGAAGCCATCACAAGAGGTTATGCACAGGCCAGACACCTGACCTTAAGAAATTAAGTACGTGATAAAGCAAGTAGAATAGAATCTAGGTGTGGTAGGTATAAGACAGTTATGCATTTTGCTTTGTTTCAAATGCATTATGTAATAATGTAGGAAAAAAATTCTACCACAATAAATAACAAAGGTAGCCATATGACATATGTGTCAGTGAATTAATATGTAATTCTAAATAAATAGGTGTTTTTAATTAGATTTTATCATTATTGAAGGAGTCAGTGACAATTTTTTTCACAACCTCCAACCTCAAGATCATAATCATTAATGACCTTTAGATTTCTCTTTGCAGAGTAATTTAGTTGTTCTTTGCTGACTGTCATTGCTTTGGGATTCTTTGCAGCTAGAATTCTAAGTGACTAATACATTCTTAATGTAAAATATTTCCTTAATAAAGATTTTATAAAAAAAGAAATAAGAAAACATGACATAGGCAAAGAGAAACAGTCCCATTATGGTGTGACTTTTACGTTTATCAACTGATACAGTGTCAATCTGCTATACTCATCTGATTTTGGCTTATCTTATTAAACAAAGACTATATGAAATTAAAAATTTACTTGAAAAAAAAGTCATAAAAACACATAACTTTGGTCATGGATTTTTACAAGTGAGAGCTACATATGGAGGTATCAAAGAAAATTGTACTGAATGGCAATAATCAGGTTAGAAAGATTTTATTGAAGATGATTGTAATAGAGGTTAAGAACATTGCCACAAGGGAGAGAGATTTAATTCAACTCTGCTGAAACAAAAGAAGGTGAAAAATTTTGAAGCACTGGACTGAACTAACAGAAAAGTTCTAGAGGACCTGGGCGGAATGGGTTGGCAGTGATAGTCAATGTGATTAGGCCATATGTATTTGCTAAGGGGCATTTATTCTGGTTAGGGTCCCAAGAGTGGAAGGGGGCTTATTTTTCTTGATTTCATTTCCAAGGATGGCACTCTGATTTTTGAGAAAGACATCCCTGTGTTATACAATAGGCAAAAGATTGGAAGACTTACATCTTAAAAAGTCAGAGAAAGGATTTGCTAGTCTTCTCAAGGAAATATTCAAGGTAAAAGGATGGTCAGAAGTTTATGGCAAGAAACCTGTCTAAAGTTAATTCCAGCAGAGGGGAATATTACAGTCATCTCAGTCAAAGGAAAGAAAAATATATCTGTGTGCAGACTGATGTTTAGAAAACTGAAACTGGAAAAGACATTTTCTCATATTCATCTAGTAGAAAGTGATAAGAATAGGGATTTAAATGGAGGCATCATCTTCTCATGTCCAAACTTGCAACCTCTATTTGTTGTTATTCACTCTCAGTCCTGGTCCATCACTCATTCTTATGCTTTTCTGTGGCAGAGTCCCTAACACATTTAAAATATGGGATATTAGGATTCCAGAAAACTGCATTCCTCATCTGTAATGGAGTTCAGAGTCAGCTGGTCAATATATGCAGGTATCAGAGGAAAGGAGATATACTATTAATTTTATTACTGATAATCATACTAACACCACAGTCCTGCTGTCAATACAGTTATTAGTAAGCCAGCTTACTGCTCCTCTGGGTATCATCCTGGGTCAGGATGCTCAGTGTAGCCTTCACCCCAGCAAGGTTCTGAAATTAGTTAAGAAAGTCCATTAAACTAAACTCCTAGTTTACACTGTTCAAAGAAATAAAAATACGTTCCTATTTTAAACTTCAACCTAATTATGTTAATTTTTGCTGTCCATAAGTGCTTAAAAAATTTGCAAATAGATTAAAAGGCAACAGTGGCTAATAATACAATGCAACATATAGAGGGTTCAATTTTTAATATATCTCACAGCCATTATCAGATTCTTAAGGAGAAATTAAAAGTCACAATGTCAAATTATCTTGCAAATTAAAGTTCAAAGAGTTAAAATTCAAGTAAATTAAAATTTAAGTTCAGCCTTTCCTGTTTATTTGTCTCTGTTTAACAAGAGCAGTCTTATTCAATCATGTGTGAAAGTGGTTTTTGTTTATCAACTTTAGCCTGGGCACTCTTCCACATAATAGGTGTACTTAAAACTGTTTGCATTACAATCTAGTTTTTCAGAGGTTCTTCTTGTAAAGGATCCAAAGATTTCAGACCACACTGAAGCCTGTGGCTAACAACGGACCAATACTGTATCTGATTCAAGCAAAGTGATGTTCTAATGAATACAGATATTGATTCATTAAGATCCCTTTGCCAAAATTGAAGGGACAAACTTAGTGATGTTAAAGGAGAAAGAAAAAAATACAGTTTTCTTGGTTTCAATTATGTTGCTAATCAAATACTATGACCGTATTCATAGAAATTTCAGTAAGAGATAAACATCAAAATTCTCATGGCTACCAATATATGAACAGGAAATATCTCTCCATTTCTTTAGGCTTTCTTATATTCCTTTAATAATATACCTTTTATTGTAAGTCTTCCATCTGCTTTGTTAGGTTTACTCATTGGTATTTCAATACTTTTTGATATGATAGCAAAGGGGCTTATTTTCTTGATTTCTCTTCTAGTTCACTGTTTATATATAGTAACAAAATTGAATTAATAGTGTTAAAATGGTTATTTTACCCAAAGCAATATACAAATTCAATGTTGCTCTTAAAAGAAAAAGAACATTACTGAAGTCTATATAGAACCACAAAACCCCAAATAGCCAATGCAATTCTGATTAAAAAAAAAAAAAAAAAAAAGGAGGGAGAGTGGAAGCATCACACTCCCATGAAACTATACTCCAGAGCTATAGCAGTCAAAGCAGTATGATATTGGTGGCGGGGAACAACACACAGACCAAGGGCTTAGAATTCAGAGCCCAGAAATAAACCCACTCTTACATGGAGAGTTAACCTATGACAAAACTCCTATGAATATGCACTGGAGAAAGAAAAGTTTTTCAATAAATGATATTGAGAAAACTGATCATCCACATGTGAGAGAATGAAATGAAATCACTCTATCACACTACATACAAAAATTAACTTGAAATGGATTAAAAACTAGATGAGATCCCTAAAACCATAAAATACATAGGGGGAAAAACAGGCAGAATACATTGCCCTCAATGATGTATTTGTAAGGGAAACAAAATTAAAAGTAAACAGATGGAAATACATCAAACTAAAAGGATTCTGCACAGTGAAAGAAACTTATTAAAGCAAAAGTCATCCCACTGAAAGAGAGAAAATATTTGCACTACATACATCTAACAAGGGGCTAATATCCACCATCTACAAAAATCTCATACAACTTATTGACACAGGAACTTTGTTGCTGCTTTGTGGCAGGAACACTGTGAGGGACACAACAGTCATGGAGCAGGTTTACAAGGCAAGACTCTGCTACCTGAACAGAAGTTCTTGTGCCATTTATTGAAAGCATGCAGGCTAGTAAAAGCTGATCATGCAACAATGGTATGAGGAATGAAGTCCGGAAGTTAGGATTAGAATAAGGGACAAAGTTTTATGAGGAACAGAGATGGGGACATCATGACCATGTATGTCAAGAGAAATTTGCATCAGCAAAGTATTTAATGTTATCACAGGCAGAGTTCTTGAGACCACCATAGAGATAGTCACATAATCAGGTCAACAACAGCCTAGGCATTCCCAGGCCTGCCTCTTGATACAAGCTATACTCCATAAGTAGTCAAGGGATACTCTGCTGTGATCTGCACATAGCAAATAGGTCATAGTTGCCCATAGTTGCCAGCCAGTCACTAGCTCATTGGAACTCATGATAACTTAACAAAAAAACAAAGTTTCTAATGATAAATGGACAGAAAATCTAAACAGATTTCCCTAATGAAGAAAAAGAGATGGCCAATAATAGGCACAAGAAAAAAATGCTCACTATCATTTATTATCAAGGAACTACAAATCAAAACCACAATGAGTGGACCTCTCCGGTGGTGTAGGGGTTAATTCTCAGTGTTCTCAACAATACAGCCTGAGTTCAATCCTTCACTGGGGAGCTAGCCTACATATGGTGCAGCAGACCTCTCCTTTCTCGCCTGCTGTTCCTCTCAGCAGTGTATTTCAGTCTGCCTATTCTGTTCCCCACTCTGTCTCTGTTGATACCTCCCACCCCTGTACCTTTGGCCTAAACCCCAGTTCTTCCATGCCAAAATAAGTATATCTTTAAAATAAAAGCACAATTAGGTGCCCCCTCATATCTGTGATAATGTCCCATATCAGAATGGCGAGAAAACAAGAATTGGTATTGATTTAGAGAAAAAGGAACACTTTTAGACTGTTTATCTGAATGTAGACTGGTCATTCCTTAAGGCAAACAGTATGAAAATTTCTCAAAAACATTAAAAAATGACATTTCTCTGACCTTTGAAGTTTGCTTATTGGAGAAGCCACTCATGCCAACATATGAGTGAAACAGAGTGACTTTCAATGGGTACAGGAACTGGAGATCCTATTGATGATTTAGAAAGGATCCTCCTCTTAGTAGTCTGTGCTGGTTCCAACTTGCTACATTGTTGTTTTGGAAACACTGCTCTTTCTGGTTTCTCAATTGTGTCCAGGTTTAAATGTGCTTTTTTGGTTACATCTTAAAAATTTCCACTGAAATCTGTGCAATGTTAATGTTCTCCTTTCCCATGATGTTCTCCTATCTCCTTCAGGAAACTACTTTATACCCACCACTACTTTATTCCACCCCTTAAATTACCTTCATCTCCCTCTTTCACAATTGTGGCTTGGACTATTTCCTAGAATTGATCTATTGTTTCCTTTTCTATCTTGTACTTTCTGATTGAGGTATTATTTTTGCTCTCTTACATATAACTCTGGATTTTATCCTTGCATCCCTCAGGGTATGTGAGCTATGGAATAAAAACCCTAGGTTTACGAATGTCAAGTGGTGATTCAAAGAAATCCCATCTACTTTTACATTCTTCAATTGAATAATGCCAACCAGGAAATTATCTCAGCAAATCAGTAGGTAAAACACAGTGGTCTCAATCTACATAGACTTACCTCACATCTTGATTTAGAAATGATTTTTTATTCCTTGAAGACACAAGAAAAATATGAAGTTTATCTTACAAAAAAGCATTTGTTTGAGTCTTAGCCTTTAACACTGAGTACTTTCTATCAGCATTGCTGGTTTCCTTCTCAAGTGTGTCCAAATTATCCAAACACTATCAGGTATTTGTGGCAAATTTAAAAGTAACATATCAAATCTTTTTTGAAAATCAAAGTTTAAAAATTCAAGGAGCTATTCCATTTATGCAATATTAAGATCAAAATGAGGTGTGTATATATATATATATATATATACACAATGGAATATATATATACACACACAAGGAATATATATACACAATGGAATAATAATCATCTATAATAAAGATGAATTTCTGCCATTTGCAGCAACATGGATGAAACTAGAGGGGTTTATTCCTAGTGAAAGGAAGCCAAAGAGAGCACCATATGATTTAACTTATTATATGTGCCATATATAGAAAACAAAAAAGTGAGCTAAATAAAAATAATTTTTTGGAGTAAAAGTTCAATTAATGTTTACCAAGAGAAAGGGTTATAGTGAAGGTAAATCAGGTAAAAGGGGACAATAGTATAGTAAAGGATGGATTTGGATATTTAGTGGTGAACTTAAGGTAATATATACACTTTGATTTTCAGAGATGCACACGAAACATATGTAATGTTATCATGAAATGTCCAATTAAAATACATTTTAAAAATGATCACTGTGAACTTTGGTTTATTATACGGGTTAAGCATATAAGGAACAGTATGTCCTATATTTAGAACTCTTTACTGGGGGACAGTCACTTAAGTTGATATATTTACTCTTGTTTGGTATTAAGTCATATATTTATTATGTGGCTCAGTTACCTGTAGTTCCCTGGTAAATGCAGTATGTGCTACTAGTCTTAAAAATGAAGTAAGTCACTAATCCTCTATACAGTATTAAAGATGTTAGTCTTTGTTACCTCCATGAACTCTGAACAGAAACTTATCAGTGTACCTGTTTGTTTCGTGTTTAATCATTTTCTCTGTCTTTGCTACTGATGTTTAAAATATCTAAAGATTAGTAGTAGTAGTAGTCAAGTTCTAACTTTTACATATGATGAAATCACTCAAACATGTTGCTATTATACCTTACATTTATAATAAATGATATCTATATTAAACACTATATAATTGGTTTATGTTATTTATATTACTACCTACTATTAATAAACCATTATATGATACATTAATGAATATTAATGTAATTCTATGACTACATATTACATATGTGAGATAATGTGTTTTTACTGGTTTCAAATTTAAAGAAAACATAGGGCCTCCCCTGGTGGCACAGGTGGTTGAGTGCCACGCTGTGAAGCTGTCCACAGCCTCTGCAGTGCCGGTTCGATCCCAGCTGGCAGGCGAGGGTCCCACATGGAGCAGCAGACCTCTGTCATGCCCACTGCTCCCCTCAGCAGTGTATTTCGTCAGTCTGCCTGTTCTGTTCCCTGCTCTGTCTCTGGTGAATCCTCTCACCCTCCCGTGAATCTGGCCTGTACCCTGGTTCTTGTATAAATAAATCTTAAAAAAAAAAAAAAAGAAAAGAAAACATAAATATTGTGCCGTATGCTTGATTATAGTATAAACTATTTAACTGCATCCTCATGTCAACATTAGCCTTTTTGTTCCCTTGCAGAAAGTGCCTGAAAGAAGCACATAGACTGATAACTTTCACATTTGTATATCATTTATGCTGATGGCAAGTCACTGAAATTAAAATTCAGATAGAAACCTGTACCTTTTGGGCTTCAATAACATACAGAGTATGAGGATAGTACAGTAGCTAGAATTGCTGGTGTGTTCCAACTGCAGACTCAATTCTATGTTTCCTGGCCAAGGCTGGGGGAACATCAACAGCCTTGGGCACAACAGCCAGTGGTGCTGGAAACAGTTTCCTTGGCATGGATAGTGAATCAGGAGTTCCAAGAATGAGACAGCATGTGTCTTGCCAATCTTGTCTCCAAAGGGGCAACATTTTCTCCTAATTCCTCTGATCTGTGGCCATAGTTCTTTGTTTAACAGACTGACAAACCAGAAAGACAATAATCAAATCTAACTTTGTTGCTTTCCATAATTTCCTCTGCCTCTTAAATGCTACATTATGTTGATTTTGTCTTCAAACTTGTTTAATGCATGTCCCTGAACTTTGAGTTTAGACCCAAGTCCTATAGCTGGATACATCCTGAAAGCAACCTGCTCTTGACACTTTCCTTTTCTATTGGTTAATGCTACTGGTAACTAGTATGATTGAAACTGTCTGTCAGATATGACACATTTTTATTTAGTGAGAAACCAAGAACTCACTATAATATATCACTCACTGGTGATAACCAAAAACAGACAAACTTTTTCCCTCTTCTTTTACCACCTTGTGCCTTAAATCAGATCTCATCAAAGATTTTCATAGTTCTAGGTAATTTCACTGGGTTGTTTGAGTCATGGCATGCAGGATCAACAAACATAATCCTTAAGTTACTATGAAACTTCTTTATTGGTATAGACTTTAGTTTTTGACAAGTAACTATCATCTAAAAATCCATAAAAGCTGACACCTTAGTAATCCACATCTAGCCACATAATCAACAATACTAACCTGTCTTGCTATCCCATACATTAAATTAGCCATTGCCTGGAATACTTTGCTATTCTTGTTATAAAGTTTATATATAATCCTATTATATATTATATACTTTAAAACATATAACTTATTTAAGTGTATTTTAAGTATGATATAGTCATAGTTTATAATACACTTGAGTATAGATGCATAGATTATGATAAGTAAAATAAGTTAGAAGGAGAAAGACAAACACTGTGTGACTAACTCATATGTGGAATATTGATAAACAAAACAAAGAAACAGACAAAACTTAAACAAGCAAACCAAAAACTGTGACTGCAAAATTGAAAGTATGGGGGTGAAGAGAAAGGGGATTGGAGCTCAGTAATCTATGGTGGAGGACTCTGGGTACTTCGGTGTAAGGTACAGTATAGCGACATAAATCTAAAGAGTTGTGAACCCTTTGCCCTAAATCATAGAGTACTATATCTCAATAATAATAATAATAATATAAAAGCTTTAAAGTATTCTTAAAAGCCTATATTGTGTTTCATATGATTATTTTTAGATTTCAGTTAATATTGTATTGATAAGATTTAGGAATATTATATGTATCTATGCAGTTCATTCAATGAGAGTTGTGTAATAGACCATTGCATGAATACACTATTGATAACTTCTTTTCTATTTGATAGGCGTTTGGGTGGTGTGGTAGATGGTCTGAAGATGCTTATCAGTTATCCAACGATAACTGTATTATTGTATTTATATGGCTGAATTTGAGTATGGATATTTCTTTAACAAAATATGGCAAAATAATAAGTTATTGCCAACAAAAGGTTATAAAAAGATTACGACTTTTATCTTGCTCTCTTTTTCAGAGCTCTCACGCTGGTGAAAGCAAGTGTCACAGAGTAGCCCAATGAAAGGACTCATGACAAAAAACTAGTGCTTTCAGCCAACAACTCACAAGGAACTAAGAACTGCCAACAATCAGATGTGCAAGATTGGAAACCGATTGTCCCCTTGTTGAGCTTTAAAATGGCTGCAGTTATGGGTATCATCTAGATTGCTACCATTTTGGAGAGCCTGGCCAGAGACACTGATTCAAACTGTGAGATAGTAATGTGGTTGCTTTTAAGTTATTGCATTTTTTGGTAATTTGTGAAACAATATATAATTAACATGGTTTGATTTGTGGGTTTTGCATATAATATGAATATTCTTGAAACTATCTCCTACTGTACATGTGTAAGAAATTATTCAGGGGGAGACAACTATAAAAGAAATTGCTGGGTCATGAGGTATGTAAAAATGTCAATCATAGGAGATGAAATTCTGAACTTTCCAAAGAAGTTACACAAATTTATGATCTCATTAACATATGCATAATTTACAATATACAATCACGTCCTTTAAGCTTTGCTTATCTAGTGTCAATTTTTATCTCTTTATTTTCTTGATTTGCATTTTCCTAGTTACTGATGGTGTTTTATATCTTGCCTTATACATTTGTTACTTCTTCAGATCAATGTTGTTATGTGTCTTTCCCATTTTTTTCTTAGTTACAGGAGCTTTCTATATTGATTTATAGGACTTGTGAGCAGCTTCTGGATAATCAATTCTTTGTTAATTATGGAGATTAGAAATATCTTTCTCAACATCTGCTATTTCATTTTCACTTTTTTTAAAGAGTTCTTTGATTAAAAAAAAAAGTCCTTTCTTTTTATAGGCAGTACCCTCCCATCATCTTTAACAATCTTTACCTATTCTAAATTGTAAAATGTATTAACCTAAAGAATATTCATGTTTAATTTTGACAATAAATGCCTTACTCTTTCTGCAGAAGGGGATAGGTTTCATATTATTTAAGTATAAATAAGATATTTTATAACATTTTATTGAAAAATGGCATTTTCCCACTGATTTTATGTGCCCACTTTGTCCTTACACCAACATTCTTTCCAGGTATAGTCCTGGTTTGGGTCATTTATCAACTCGTGGGTAGATGCACTAACATCACACTTAATATGCCCTAAGAGTCATTACTTCATCATATCACTAGTAGATGAAGACTTGCTTTTTCACAATTCCCTTAATGATTTGAACTTCTATTCTGCATATATATTTTAGAATCATTTCATTTTCATGGGAAATTTTTTAAGTTATATCATGAGCATTTTTCAGAAACTTATTATTTCTGTATGACTATATAATGACTTTGAGAAATACCTCTAGAGTTCTGAAATGAATGTGACTCAGAATAAAGAGCTATCTTTCCCTGCCTTTCTTCCCCAATGCTGTGATAGGCATTATACTTGATCCTTATCTTAACAGCTAGTACCCAATCTATAATCAGGTATTGGCAATGATATCTTCACTGTAGGAGTGTACTTTTACATGTTATGTAGGTGGAATTGGCTAAAAAAATAAAACCACTATTCTTAAAATTAGCGGAGTGATACCATTGATACTAGTAAACCATGACAAAGCAGAAGTGGCAGTAACAGCCTTGATAAGTTGTTACCAGTGCAGTGAACAGAGACCTCATGGTGAACCAGGAGAGAACACACACCATCAATTAGAACAGAGGAGGGAAAAAAGGCCCTTTTAACAGTACATGTGCAACACATCCAACACTGCTCCAGTGATTCCACGGTACACAGATAATTATGATGTTCATTGGAACACATATTTCTATTAATACCATTAAACTGGTATGGCCTGAAAAACATTTTCTTAATTATTTGAAATCCTTATCTTGTTCAGCTATTCCTTGCCCAAGTTGGGTGGATATTAGGGTTGTACTTTGGAAAACAGAACTTTAAAAGAATGTTTTGAAGAAAGGATTAGTAAATGTATACCTTGAAGCTACTTAGGAAAAGCTAAATTGTCCAATCTAATCTGTCAAATAGCTACTTAAAAAAGTTAAATCACTGATATTTAATCTAGACAAGGTAATTTAGCAGCTCAGTAACCTCAGTCTGCACAGAAACGAAGGCAAGTGGCATGGGCATGGATGCAGTTACTTAACTGTCAGCTTAGCATGACTGACCTCGGTGGGTGATGAGCCACATCATGAATTGCAAAGTGTGATAACCCTGGTTTAAATATTACCCTAATCATCTCCCACTATGTGGAGTGGGATAATTTTTTTAAACTTCTTTACATTTTGGCTCCTTATTTGTTGAATATGAACAAACACTAATCTTTTGGTAAAGGCTGCAAATACTATGTGTATTAATGATAACCCAGACCATAAACATCAACCACTACTATTATTATTGTTGTTGTTGATGCATTTTTATTGTTCTTATAGCAGTGATATATGGTCATACAATAGGAACAACAACAGGCTTATGTTTCCTGATACAAAGATATCAAATTTAGAGTTTTAGAAATGGACTCCATGGAAGCACAGAGTCCAGGGCAAATCATATTCTGGTTAAAGTGAACATAATTTTTTAAGATGGTATACAAAGCACAGTTTGAGGGGGTAATAATTTAATATTCAAAATTGCTACAATCTTTGTATTTTATTTCTTTAAATCTCTTGGAATACAGAATTGTTATCTGCTTTTTGCAAATAAGCTACTGGTGCTAATGGAATATATTCAACTTTCCAAAATGCTTAACAAATAACAAGTTGAAGACTGAGAGTTAAAATCACTCTGCTTAGAAATGAAGAAAGAAAACTGGTTTTTGCCAACCCATAATGGTCAAATGGTAGGGGCATCAGCCTATGAATACTTTGTTTTGGTGATAGAATGGCAGGCTATTGTTAAGGTGCTGCCCAGATTCCTAGACATGGTTTTGGCTCATATTTACAACTTAAAAAAAAAACACAATTAAAAATCATACCAATTTATCACTATATGTATGGCCATAATTTATGATGCATGTCTGTATGTTTGTGTGTGTATGTGTGTGTGTGTGTTAAACTTTTACTATCTTTACAGATTGATCAGCAGGGAATTATGATGTGTTGTTTTAAGTAGAAAATTCTCTAATTATTCACTCTTTAATAAACACTGGCTTTCATTTAATTGAGTCATTCAATTATATTCCGATTACAATGTGAAAACTTGAAATAATCATTGGCATACAAGTTTTGTTTTGGCTAATTTTAATCTGGCAACTCAACATTTGAAAATTAAATATACACTCCCAAACAAGTTAAAGCTAAGATGAAACTATTAGCTTAAAATTCAACTATTGGATTGAAATTATCCTCCATACATGCATCTATGTTATTTTTGTGTGTGTGTGTGATTTGACTGTGTATATATTCTTCTTATTCTTATTTTACTCTTATCTTGAATTAAGGGTAAATTATTTTCAGCCACAGGTTTTTCAGACATATCAATTTGGCCTCATTTTATTTGGTAAAAGATAGAAATTATCTTATCTAAATAGCTATTAATTAGAATTTATAGATTTAACATATCTATTATGCAAACTGTATGAGCTACAGCTTAAAATTAAACTATTAACAATTCAAGGTTAAATACTCATGTATATTCTGTTTTTCTCCTTAAAAATTTTATTTTCAATGTTGTAACTATTCAGATTGGGGAGTGTAGTAATAAAATGACTTACTAATATTTACAAGAAAAATAAATGACTGATTCCTTATTTCCTCCTCTTGGTCTATCCAATGCATTACATTAGACTTGATTGTTTAGATGCAATTTATCAGAATGATTCTGAAACTTAATTAGTCTTTCAACAAGACTCAGATGATATGAAAGAGGGATAAGGGAGTACTAACATTTCTATTTAGCCTTTGTAATGCAAAGTCAACATTTCAAAACTTTGTTCCTTCTGGTAATCTAGAATATTTCATATGGAATGTCTTTTCTATTCCAGGAAATTCTTGCCCAGGGAGACAAGATTGCAAACAACATTATTGACTGTTTCAAGGACCTCCTGAATAACCCACCTAAGTATACATAAGATTTTCAGTTTTTCAGCAGCTATCAAACAAATGTTTACTCCTCAAAGCTTTTGTAATTTGCAACTTGTTATATCCATCAATTCTGAAATAGTCTATCACGTTTCTTATTCAATACTAATCAAATTTCTGCATTATATTAGACTTAAAAAAACTGCCTTAAACCATACTTCAAAACCTTATAAATATCTCTCATGGGTAATAAAACTCTGTCAAGTAGTATTCTTTGTTGTTATGGCATGCAATGAACCCAGCTTGGAGTTAGTGAAGTTGTCTTGTAGTATTTCCAAGAATTCAGCATTTGACAAAAGCTTGCTCACTAGTACTTTCCACTACCATGTTTTTCACATGTATTTGAAGATAGACAATGCTTAATCTTTTTATATTCTGAGAGGTTATTAACAGGCTTTCAGTGTGATATTTCTCCTAACACCCATGTCTGTAGTCCCTGTCTGCAAATTGTTATTAACATGATCTTTTTCTTCTATAATAATTTGATATATACATTGAAAGTGAAATGGGGAATCATATTAGGCAGAAAATATTTTACCACTATATTATCTTGACATTATACCAAAGAAGACTGATGCTAGGCAATAGATGTTTTCCCAAGGTCATGAAGCAAGTAAACGAAAAAAACAAGGACTTCAACCCAGGTGTTTGGACAACTGTATCACTTGTAGTCTACCTCAAACAGGTAGGAGGCATTATTTTCCATCTGTGGAATTAGTCACCCATGAAATTACTTTTGTCCACTTAAAATATTTAATCATCAAAAAGATAGACTCATGTATTACACACATAAAATTTAAGAATTTGCACTATTAAAAAGTCTGAACAAAGGACACCATGTCATTTCTGACATAGCTTGTAATCAGGGACCTGAAACTTTCTTAATTGATGTCACCCTGACATTAAATATTTAATAATAAATGTAACAAATCCTCTGTTTTGCCAATTTAATTTCCAGTTTGAGAGAATGTTATTTGTTGTTGGATTTCTCTTAATTGAAAGCACACTGCAAATGATGTTGAGGTCACTCAAGCCTGACTGACTCATTTGTCTCCAATAGATCACGTTTAATATTTGCTAAAATTAATTTCTTAGGGAAATATTTACTTCTGGTTAAAAGAAAAATACTCCACAATCTTGCTAAGAAACAGCAACCAACACATCTTACTGCTGTAATTATAAATTAAAGATGTGCTAATTGGCATATTTCATGAAATTTTATAGTAGTCAGCCTTAGCAACTGTTAATTCTTTGTAACTGGTTGTTGATCTTCCTCATTTTTAAATTAATAAAAGCAAGAAAAAAATATGACTTATTCCTGACAAGGTAAGCTAAGGAAATGAATAGACATGTAGGTCAACTATGTAGGAGAAAGGGGAAATTAAAAATGAATGAATATTAATATTTAATTTTTTTCTTTTTATTGGGTATGTCGAGTATTCCTCCTAGTATTCTGAATGTGCACTGTTACAAAAGCACTATATGGGGCTTAAAAGCAGGTTAAATTGTAGCTGATCAGACTAGAAAATAGCTCAAACTAAGATCTCTCTAGCAAATGAGTGTGTTGGGTGTTGGGTGGCTGAGTTCATTAAAAATTATTTGTGTTATTGAATGAGAGCCTAAGAAAATAAAGCCACTCCCATTAGGACAAATACAGTTTATCCTCACTTGCTTTCCAGGTAGAAAATGATATATGTTGCATTAGGAAATTATTGTAAAGATATCCATACATTTAAAAATGTGTTCCTTCTCCTTAACCAGAGTAGGAACACATTGTGTTTTTAAAGGATTTCCTCCTAAATTTTGAAAAACTCTGCAACAAGTTCAGATCACAGAGATGAAACACTGTGAAGACAAAGAACATGCTGTTTTCCCTCAGATTTTTTTCATTGTGCCTACAGGGCATCGTAACATGCAAGTAGCATTTGGGTTAAACTATGTTTCAGTTTCAAAATCAGCTTCTATATCTTTTTTTTCCCCAGAAAAACATTTTTTTTCTCCCTCTCAGGAAGGAGGAGGTGGCTTTTCCATGGCTGATATATAAACCTACTAAAGAGTAAGACTGACAGCTCTTGCAGGGATAGGGACAGAGATCACAGATGGAGATTCACTGGGGTGGGGATCCGGGCTTGGACATTTCCCACGGGCAATTTGATGGTTGATAATACAGATAAAAATCTAGTGCCTGAGTGCATTAGAGTTATCAGAAGCATTAAAATCTTTTTGGGTTATCTTTAACAAATTAATAAACTTTTACATAGGGTATCAGGGACTCACAGAATGGATCCTTGTCTAGAGAATCAACATTGGAAAATGTGTGTAGCCCTAGAAGGACAAGAAACAAAGAACCATTTTATATGTGAACTACAACCTTTATAGAATCCTACACAAACCCTAACTCATGCACATGCATACACAGGTGCACACACAGAGCTTATTTTTAATTGCTTATTTTATGGTAAGGGGATTATGTAATTTTTATGGCATTTTTCTCACATGATTATACCTTATGGCAATTCCTTACTGACAGGTCTTCTGCTACAATTCTGATGCTCCCCCCCCCATGGGCATACAATTGTCTATGTACCAAATTAATAAAAAATCTTTGTCTATATATCCTTGTAAAGTGATTCTTTTATTTGTATGGGATAGATCCCCAATAATGCAATCAATGAAATATTATATACGTTTTCAGTTTTAAAGTGATTCATTATATTCATTTCCTAAATATAGAACAACTCATATGTTTACCATTTTTTATGAACATAGGCATTTTCCAATTTCCATGGCCCCTGCCTGGCCCCCTTGAACACTACCAGAGCTCCTGCAGTTAAGGCAAGCAAACACTGACTTACTCTTTGTTTCTAGTCAAGTGGACTTTCAGAGTCCCTGTTCTGACTGTAGTGTGTGAGAACATCTGGGTGTGTGGATTAGGGAGAGGGGGCATTTTCCATTTTAACTTCCTTAGCACATAGCAGGCACTACATCTCATCAATATACATTACAACATATAATACATAATGCCAACGAATAGGAAACTAATATTTACAGTCACAAATAGTGTCTAACCAGGAGCTATCTCTAAAAACTTCAAATTTCCAAGAATTTCAAATCTTGTGGACCCGTTCCTACCCACATACTTCAAAGGGTCCTGTTTTCCTAAGTGTAGGGATTGTCAGTGATTGAATTTTTACTCAGCAACTTTTAATTAAAAAGATCTGAAGCAAGTAATGAGGATGTCCAAGAACCAGAGATGGGATGACCTTAGATTGTTCCTTAGAACTTGTGCTGGTACAGATAGCAATATTTAGTATAATCAATTGTGTCTCAGTCCAGTATTAAGGACAGTTTGGCTGTATAATTCTTTTTCTAGGAACACCCTATTTATTCTGGAATATTTAGTAGCATTCCTAGTCTCTATCCACTGGATGTCAGTGGCATTTGTGACAACTCAAAATACATCTAGACATTGTCAAATACTCCCTGGAGAGCAGTATTTGCCCCATTTGAGTACCACTGGTTTATTCTTTATAAAAAGAGAAAAACTGGACTGCTAGTCCTATGTAACCAACAGTGTATAATAGTTCAAGGTTATTTATTTTGTTATTTTTAGTAGCATCTTGTTTGAAAAATCTTACAGCCATGTACCTATGTTGAAGCAGAAAAATGTAACAAACAGGTAATAATACTGTCTTGATTCTGTACAGATTTTTATTCTCAACCATTTTATTACATATTTCTCCACAAGGTATTTGTAGGAAAGATTCTGTTTTAAAGCCACATCACAAGCATGAATAATTTGAGCAGCTATGGCTTGAAAGATGGCCAGGTTTGAAGGATTTATACTAAGGAAAGTCAGAAGAGCAGTAACTCTAAAGCCTATCATCAGCAGAATGTTATTAAAACTTGGTAATGCATCTTGTGAAACACCTGAAGGTCTCCATTCTATTGTAAGATGGACACACAGTCTATGAACTGAGATTTACACAATAAAAAGTCGATGAGGAAGGCTGGATCTAAATGAGAATGGTTTGTCCCATAAACACTTACTGTGTTATATTTAAAAGTTATGGAAAAATATATATATATATATATTCTTTGAGTAAGTCTTATATGTACATTCAACCAACAATTATTTGTTGAAGACCTAATAAATTCAGATCTTTATGATAACTACTATTAGGTGGGGATAGCACAGTGAAGAACTAGGAAATTTGATAATACAATCTGCTTAAATTACATGTAAAATATTGAATGATGGCAAATGTCTAAAGATATTGTATATCCTCCTTTAGCATTAGTTATCAAACAATTATCTTCCAAAAATCTCAGAAATGGCTGATATGTATTCTTTTTAGATTTCTTAAAAGAAAGTATTTAAGAAAATATATGTGACCTTTACACATGATCTGTAACCTTGCTTGTGTATAAGAAATTCCATTTTTGTTATTCCTAAAGTACTTGATTTATCAAATTAAAACACTGTCCTTCTAATTACATCCTCTAAAACAATATACATACATATAGTATGCATATACTTACAAAATATATATGTATACACACATACACACACACTTATATATATATTCATACTGAATTTCTAGTTAAATGTATATGTATAGTTAGTTGCATATAGCCAGGCTCTTAATGTATCCCCTTTTAAGTAATGCTGTTAGATTTCCTAACAAGCAAACTTAACACCTTTTGGGTATACAGAATCTCTCCTGTATTATCCAGATATTCATGAATATATGAGTTAACATGTAATAAATTTCTTGGTGGGAAGATTATTTCAGGATCTATTGACTTGTTTACTACCTTTATATATAATACTTTTTTCCACTCAAACAAATTGAATGAGCTACTTAGGTACAACGGCCCACCAAGATTCAGAAACAAAAGCCAAGATAATTACTTTAGAGAAAATCAAATGACCCTAGAAGGAGATAAGTCATGAAACTTAAAACTTTAACTTCTATTTAAAAATAGCATCTGGTTTCTAGCAAGGAGTCCCTAGTATTGTTTTCCCTAACATTTTTCCAAATTTCATACAGAGATAGTAGAAAAGATGATGAAATCACCAGCCTAAACTAAAACGAGTTATGAACCAAACACGCAAGTTCAGGAGTATTCAATGGGTAGCTTATTTGTATCATACATTGAGCAAATTTTCTGTCATGGGCTTGGCAGCAGGACATCCCACTTTTCCCTCTCTCTACCTTGTGGATCAGAAACAATCTTAACGTAGCTTATAGCCATGAAACAGATTGTTGGACCAAATGTATTTGACCATTAGAAAACCGTATCCCAGGCCTCCCTGGTGGTGCAAGGATTTAAGAAGCAGCCACTGCAGTATGAGTTCCATCCCCAGCCAGCCAGGAAACTAACCCACATGGCACAGCAGACCTGTCCTGTTTTGCCTGCTGTTCCCCTCAGCATTTTATTTCAGTCATTCTGCCTGTTCTGTCCCCGCCTCTGTCTCTGGTGAATCCTCTCAGCCCCCACACTTCTGGCCTGTACCCCAGTTCTTGTATGCATAAATAAATCAAGAAAACCATACCCCTTATTCTTCACACATGCATATTCCTGGGGATATACATCAGATCATTATCTGGAAAATTGTAGGAAAGGATGTGTTCAGGTTCATTTAGGATTGAAAATGTATCACAATCCGGGTAGGGTAATATGTAAAAATTCTTCAATTCAGAAACGAAAGATAATAAGAATTTTGGTGACATTAATTATTGATTTATATGCTCAGAGTTAAGCAGTAGGATAATCTGTATTTCAGACCAATAGAATTACATTAGATTAAAGACTGCTATTGGAACTTGGTAGTGGCATAAAGTCATTAAAAATCTGCCTGTCATCCCTCTAAATCTAATAAAGAGATCTGATCACTACTTAGTAAGCAGACTGCTGTGCCAAGGGCAATTCTCAAACCCTGCTTATTAGACAGAATTAATGCACAGGTTTCCTATCACTGGATGACAAGAAAACACAAAAAAATACCTAACAAAAAAGGCTTATTAAAATCAATAAAATTAAGGAAAAAAGCATGTCGCCATACACTATGGAGAATCAGATAACTAAGGTAACTACAAAAGCAGATTTATTTTTCCATGATTTTTTTAAATGGAGTGTTCTGACAGTATAGGATTTCCCCCTCAGGAGTAGTCACCACAGTTCACCCACCACCAAAGCACCCAACCTCCTGCACCAGAGTCCACTGTGCTTCCAGCCCTCCATCGTCACTTGTCCCACTCCCCATGCCCCACTGGATGCCTCTCATTATGATCAGCTTTTAAGGGTTGGTTTTAACTGTTTGTCTTTATCTCACTTCTCTGGTTTCCTTCTACTGGCTTATTTTGAAGTGGGAAGTTACTAAAGGCTGCTGAACAACTTGCCTATAATAATGGTCACGGTTATCATGACCCCTTTTGGTGTTCTGAAAAGTTCCTAATAAACTCAAACTGGCAAAACTACCTCATATTCCACTCTGCCGGCTATCACTCAAGCACAGAAAGTTTCCACACAGAAACTGTATAAAACCTTACCAGTCCTGCTATTTGGGGCTCATTCTTTTGGGAGCTGTCCCACTGAGCCCTCTGGTGTGACAAATAAACCCCTCTCTCTACCTCTCTAAGTGCTTTCTGGTTTCTCTGAAAAGTTGTCATAACAGTTTTGCTTAGTATAATCCTTTCCAGATTCATCTATATTGCTGCAAATGGCATCAGTTTATTTTTTTTGATCAATAAGTAGTATTGCATTTTGTACATTTATCACATCTTCTTGATCCACTCATCAAAAACAGAAACTATATAGAAATAGGCATGTGGCAGCATGGTCTTTGAAGAAAGTCACAAGTTAAAAAAAGATGACATAACTGAAGAGGTGTGACCCTATTATTTTAACTCAAACTGTGTTGTAAACCAATGTTACCTCATTAAAAAAAAAATACTGGGCATCCCTGGTGGCACAAGGGGTTAAGCACAGCACTGTAAAGCGATCCATAGCGTCTACAGCACTAGGTTCCATCCATGGCAGGCCAGGGAGCAGCCCACATGGCTCAGCAGACCTTTCCTGTCTCGCCCACTGCTCCCCTGAGCAGTTCATTTTAGTCAATATGCCTGTTCTGTTCCCCACTCTGTCTCTGGCAAATCCTCTCACTCTCCACACCTCTGGCCTGTACCTTAGTTCTTGTACACATAAATAAATAAATCTTTTAAAAAAATACTAATCATGATAATCTCTGTAGCCAGAATCATGGTCATTATAATTCTCCAGTGCTTTATCACTGGTTGTTTTAACCAGAAGTTACATCATTTTTAATCTGTATTATCGAAAGGTGTTTTATAAGTAGGATTATGATAGTCTAAAAATGCATTTATGCATTACTTTGCTAATTTTGTTAAAATTAAAAGAAAACAGAGAACAGAAAACAATAAAGAAATGAAAACTAGATGAGAGGGAAAAATTGATGAAAAGAAAGGGAGAGAGGTAAAATAAGGAAAATTAGCAAGACGCTATAAATGCCAAAATCAAATTGTAAAATTGCTTTTTAATACAGACCAAGAGCAGAGCTAACATTTAGTAATTGAATCTTGACTTAGAGAGGGAAGATTCCAGTCATTTTCCAATGATTTTTTTCAAGAAAATCTCTGAAAATACTTAGTGAAATAAATGTAACATATATACATGTTGATTCTCAATAATGTACATCTAAACCTTATATAATGTTAAGTGCAATGCTATTCAATGAAAAATATATTAAAAAGTGTTAAAAATGATGAGTGCCTGCTTGATATGGTGAAAAAGAAATGCACTAAACTGAAATCATTATTAGCGGCAAGTCAATCATCATCTTCACTAATATAATTAAAGTCTTTCTGAAAATTCTTCATTATAATCAACTGAAGGGTTACTCACATCCAAGGAAAACCAATGAGAGAACTATAATATTTAAATAATGTATTGATATAAATCAAGAGATCTTGAAAATTTGCTTTTTAAAGCCATAATCACAAAGACAAATGCCCTTAGATATCCACACCACACACGAAAAGGAAGTCAAGTTGTCTACAAAAAAAAAAAAAAAAAAAAAAAAAAACCAAAAACCTTAGCTGGCATCAGACTTCCAATTATCACTTGATATTGGGAAGTAGAAAAGCATTTGCAACAGATTCAAGGAGGAAGATTGTTTCTGTGCCAATAATTTTTTTATCGAGCAATGTTCTCTTTCAAGTATGAAATTAACAGAAGTGAATTTCCCAGATAGGCAAAAATGTGTCCTTTGTGAAATAAATATTCAAAAAAGTGAATAAGCAAAAGATATATGATAATAAAGCCAATGCTCTTCCACCAAATGTAACCATTAACCTGATTTCTATCAGAGTATTTTTTTCTTTGAAGCTCATAACAGTGAAGTTATTCAGTATATGCTCTTCTGTGTCTATATATTCTTTTTTTGTTAATATATGTCTGGGTCTCCTGGAACATAATTTTAAAAAATTGTTGTGTAGTTTTGCACTCTGACTACAACGATTGTTTACTAATGTCTTGTACTTTTGATGGACATTAGTCCTTTCCAGCTTTGGGCTATTAGTTGTACTGCTGCTATATAACATTGTTTTACATGTATTTCTTACAGTGTTTTAGAAACAAATTGTGCCATTAGCCAAGTGGAGGCTAGATCTAATTTTTAATTAGATACTGTCAGATGGTTTTAAAAGTGATTGTACCAACTTCTACTTTGATCAGAAAAAAAAATGTAAATTTTAGCTGCTCTAAATACTTGCTGGCACTTTACATTATTAGTCATTTTATTTATTTTTGTAGTTTTTATTTATTTATTTATTAAAGATTTATTTATTTATTTATACAAGCACTGGGTACAGTCAGAAGCGCGGGAGGGTGAGAGAATCCACCAGAGCCAGAGCGGGGAGCAGAGCAGGCAGAACGACTGAAGTACACTGCTGAGGGGAGCAGCGGGCGGCAGGAGAGGTCTGTGTGCCATGTGGGACCCTCCTTCAGTGGCCGGGGAGCAGCTGGGGATTGAACCGGTGCCGCAGAGGCTGCGGACAGCTTCGCAACCCAGCGCTCAACCGCTGCGCCACCGGGGAGGCCCTGTAGTTTTTTTTTTTTTATTTAAGATTTATTTATTTATGCATACAAAAGCTGGGGTACAGGCCATAGTTGCAAGGGGCGGTGAGAGGATTCACCAGAGACACAGCAGGGAACAGAACAGGCAGAAGGACTGAGATACACTGCTGAGGGGAGCAGCAGGTAAGACAGGAGAGGTCTGCCTTACCACGTGGCTTTCTCCCTGGATGGCTGGGGCTCCAACTCGTGCTGCAGAGGCTGCAGATTGCTTCATAGTGTGGTGCTTAACCTCCTGTACCACCAGGGAGGCCTAGTCATTTTAAAATTAGTTATGCCAATGTACACAGATAAGTGGTGACCTTAATGTGGTATATACACATGATAATTTTCAACAATGAACCTTGAAGTTTACATTATGCTGTTATTTTAATTAAAAAAAAAAAAAGGCTGCTCTGTTAGAGTTTTGCCCTCATTTACCAGCATGTGTCCCTTCTGACATCTCTACTGGCATGTGTTGCTGGGTCATTCTGCCTTGGTGAACTCTGAACAAACACTTCTGTATCCCAGCCTTATGTGGCTGCTATATTCTTTGCCAGTTCTTCACATCCCCAGCTCTGCTGTCTTCATACATTGCAATAGCAGATTACACACATTTAGATTCACTTTCCTATTTTTCCCAACTCTCCAGAAACGTGCCTTTAATTTCCAGCTAAATTGACATTTTTAAACTTTTGCTTTGTTTAAAGCAAAACTTTATTAAGACTATTCTCCTATTATTCTGACAAAATATTTGAGGAAAGAGTGTAAATTAATGTGACATTCAACTTGTTGTTCTTGATCATTGACTAACTGAATTTCCCTAAATTTGCACAGTGATTGTTCTCCAGAGATACTAAAGCTTTGCTTTATGTATTTGATTAATAGCTAGAAGGGTTTATACTCAGTGAAATAAGCCAGAAGGAAAAAGAAAAATATTAGATGGTTTCACTTATAGGAGGAATATAGGGGGAAAAATGGATCAGGAAAAAGAATATATAACAATAATGATTTAAGAAAAAATTAGGAGGGGGCGGAGCAACATGGCGGCAAGGAGACACTGCGAGTAAGATCTCCCATTAGAAAAGTTAATAGAGAGGAAAAGCGGCAGGTCCCAGTGAGAAGTGGGACACGGAAGATAAACGGGTGACTCCAGCAAACTGCCCAAAGAAGAGAGTGGCCATAAAAGAGGACCAGAAGGGAGGAAAGCACAGAACCCTGCGCCCCTCCCCCGCCCACAAAGTCGGCACTCTCCCACCAGCAGAGAGGAGGAAAAAAAAAAACTAACTAAAAGGACCAACAAGAACAAACCATGCAGCAAGTGGGACTGTGAGTGGAAAGGAACTATTTCAGCCACCACACCCCATGAACGGGAGCTGTGGAGAATCCTGCAGAATCCACCTCGAAAGTGAGCTCCGGGCATCATTAAAGAGAGACCCCGCCCCCCAGGAGGAGGCCAGGACCAGCACACAGCCCCCGGCCACCCGGTAAGCTTGCACGGAAAAGGGGCACGCTGGAAAAGCAGACGCGGATCGGGATTGCGCAGAAAAGCTGCGCGCTGGAAAACCAAGTGCGGATCGGAATCAGGATCGCGCGGAAAAGCAGTGCGGTTGAAAAGCAAACGCGGATCCAGATCGCAGCTGCCCAGGTCCCCGCGCCTGTGACCTAGGCTTGCGGGGAGACGCGCGGAGGCCCTCACTGAGTGAGCAAGAACCAGGAGCCCAGGCACGGGAGCGGGATTCAAAAGGCGCCATTCCCGCGCCACTGAAGTGGGCTACAGCCCGCATCCTGGAACTGAGGGCTTTGGAACTGAGACCCGGGGCACGAAATTAGGGGCGTGGGTTCCCCACGACGGTGGGGCACAAGGCAGACACAGCACCCCAAAGCCGTTGAGGTTTACCCTACCATTCTCGCTCTGCTCCCTGTCCCACGGGGTGGAAAATCAGCTCCCCAAGGGCTCTAGGAGAGATCTCTGGCGCCACCTAGCGACTTGAAACCAGCAGAGGCTCCTGGAGGAGCCAGTGGCCAGCTGGGGAGGTAGCCCACGCTGGGCCCCTTCCGACCAGTAGTCTGAGCCCACAGGGGGAGCGAGCACAAACAGCCAGGGCAGACCAGGCACGCAGAAGAGTGTGCCTGAGACCAGACTTGCAGGGAGTGTGTCCCACATCACCATTTTAGAACAGGGACATTTCTTCAGTAAAGACGACCTGCAGAAGGCTTCCTCAGGAGCCAGAGGTGAGCGGGGGAGGTTCGCCCCTGCCAGACCCCCTCTGACCTGCAGTCCAAGCCCAGAGGGGGAGAAGGAACCCACCGACGGGGCAGACCAGGTGCACAGGGGAGTGTGTCCCCACATCGGCATTTTAGAACAGGGACCTTTCTCCAGTAAAGACTGCTTGAAACTGACATATGGCTCCTGGAGGAACCAGAGGGGAGCAGAGAAGCTCACCCAAGATGCCGGCCAGTCCCAACAACACAGTGTCCTAACGCATACAGAAAATTAGAAGACAGTAGGGAGTAGAAGAACCACACGCAACCTAGCAACTCCCCAGGGAAAAAGCACACCACAAAAAGAAAACCAGCCCCCAGATTGCAACGACAGTAACTTGGAAGAACTTCTGAGCCTTCCAGAAAGAGAATTTAAAATTGCCGTGATTAAAAAACTGACAGAAGTCATAAAGGAAAACAATGATAAGGGAAAAATAATCAACGATCAGAAGAATGAAATTGAGTCCCTAAAGAGAGAAGTAAAAGAAATGCAGGAGATCAAAGAATTAATGGAAGAACTAAAGAATTCTGGGAAAAGCAATGAAAGCAGAATAGATGAAATGGAAGAACGAATAAGTACTCTTGAAGACACAGAAATAAAAAGAACCAAAACAGAAAAGGAAAGAGAAGTACAAAAGAAAAAGAACGAAGAAAGACTTCGGGAACTATCTGACTCCATGAGGAAAGGAAATATAAGAGTTATAGGAATACCAGAAGGAGAGGAGAGAGATGTAGGAACAGAGAAAATATTTAAAGAGATAATTGAAGAGAACTTCCCAAACGTGAAGAAGGAGGTGAAAATTGATATACAAGAAGCAAGAAGAACACCAAACTTCCACGACGAAAGGAAAAATACAGCAAGACACATAATAGTAAAGCTCCCTAGAATCCAGGACAAGGAAAAAATAATGAAGCTGGCAAGAGGGAAGAAACAGATAACATTCAAAGGAAAACCAATCAGGCTGACATCAGACTTCTCCGAAGAAACACTACGGGCCAGGAGAGAGTGGAGGGTCATAGTCAACAGACTCCAAGAAAACAGATGCCAACCAGAATACTCTATACCTCAAAGCTCTCCTTCCTCTTTGAAGAAAGAATATGGACCTTCCCAGACAAACAGAAACTCCGGAATTTCATTGCAACTAAACCCCCACTCCAAAAAATACTACAAGGAGTCCTAAAGCCAGAACCTCAGAGGGACGAATAACAATGAAAGAAGGCCAAAAAAAAAAGTTATTAAAAGAATAAATAAATAAAATCAAAGGAAAGACAAACACAATGGCAAATACAGATGCTAACATATCAATATTAACTCTAAATGTAAATGGACTAAACTCTTCAATAAAAGACACAGAGTTGCAGCCTGGATTAAGAAACAAAACCCAACCTTTTGCTGTCTCCAGGAAACACATTTAGCTACAAAAGATAAAAATAGGCTCAAAGTTAAAGGATGGAAAACAATCCTACAAGCAAATGGACCAAAAAAGAAAGCAGGAACAGCTATACTTATATCAGATAAAACAGATTTTAAACTCAAAAAGATAAAAAGAGACCCCAATGGTCACTACATTATGATCAAGGGGACAATACTTCAAGAAGAAATAACACTCATTAACATATACTTACCAAATGAAGGAGCACCAAAATATATCAGACAACTGTTGTCCTCTCTGAAAACAGACATCAGAGAAAACACATACGTAGTGGGAGACTTCAACACACCACTATCAACAATGGATAGATCAACAAGACAACAAATAAGTAAAGAAACCAAAGCTCTAAATAAGGACCTAGAGCAATTGGGCTTAACAGACATCTATAGAACACTAAACCCCAAAAAAACGGAGTACACATTTTTCTCAAGTGCACACGGATCATTCTCCAGGATCAATCACATACTGGGGCACAAGACAAACATCAACAGATACACCAAGATTGAAATCATATCAACCATCTTTTCTGACCATGAAGGCATCAAACTAGAAATAAACCATAAAAAGAAGGCAAGGAACTTTCCTACCTCATGGAGATTAAAAACCACACTACTGGAAGACCATTGGACTAATGAGGAGATCAAAGAAGAAATTAAAAAATTTTTTGAATTGAACGACAAGGAGGACACCAATATCCTAAATGTATGGGATGCAGCAAAAGCAGTAATAAGAGGAAAATATATAGCAATAGAAGCTCACATCAAGAAACAAGAAAGAACTCAAAGAAACAACCTAATCTCCAAGCTCAAAGATCAAGAAAAAGAACAACAAAAAACCCCCAAAACCAGTAGAAGAAAAGAAATAATAAAAACCAAAGCAGAAATGAATGAAATTGAAACTAAAAAAAAAAATCCAAAAGATCAATGACACCAAGAGCTGGTTCTTTGAAAAAAATAAATGAAATAGACAAACCCCTAGCCAGGCTCACAAAGGAAAAAAGGGAGAAAGCACAAATAAACAGGATCATCAATGAAAGAGGAGAAATCACAACGGACACAGCAGAAATCAAAAGAATAATCAGTAACTACTATGAACAGTCATATGGAAACAAGTTTAACAATCTAGAGGAGATGGACAAATTCCTACAACTCTACAATCACCCAAAGCTAGATAAAGAAGAAATAGAACACCTAAACAGACCAATTACAAGCAGCAAAGTTGAAATGGTAATCAAAAACCTCCCCAAAAACAAAAGACCAGGACCTGATGGTTTTACAAATGAATTCTACCAAACATTCAGAGACGAATTAGTGCCTATCCTTCACAAACTCTTCCAAAAAATTGAGAAGGAAGGGACAATACCAAACACGTTCTATGAAGCCAACATTACACTAATACCAAAACCGAACAAGGACAACACAAAAAAGGAAAACTACAGGCCAATTTCCCTAATGAACACTGATGCAAAAATCCTCAATAAAATTTTAGCTATCAGAATCCAACAATGTATCCATAAGATAATTCACCACGACCAAGTAGGATTCATTCCAGGGGCACAAGGATGGTTTAACATCCGAAAATCAATCAACGTTATCCAACACATCAACAAAAAGAAATATAAAAACCATATGATAATATCAATAGATGCCGAGAAAGCTTTCGACAAAGTGCAACACCCATTCATGATAAAAGCCCTTGAAATTCTTGGGATACAAGGAACATACCTCAACATCATAAAGGCTATATATGACAAGCCAACAGCCAGTATCATTCTCAATGGTGAAAAGCTGAAAGCAATTCCATTAAGATCTGGAACAAGACAAAGCTGTCCACTCTCACCACTGCTTTTCAATATAATACTGGAAGTCCTAGCCAGAGCAATAAGACAAGAGAAAGACATCCAAGGAATCCAAATAGGAAAAGAAGAAGTCAAATTATCACTATTTGCAGATGATATGATAATATACATAGAGAACCCCAAAAACTCCACAGAAAAACTAATTCAACTAATCAATCAGTTCAGTAAAGTGGTAGGATACAAAATCAACACGCAAAAGTCAGTAGCCTTCCTATACACAAACAATAAATCTGAAGAAGAAGAAATCAAAAAAAACATCCCTTTTGTTATTGAAACAAAAAAAATCAAATATTTGGCAATAAATCTAACAAAAGAGGTAAAGGACCTATACAAAGAAAACTATAAAACACTGTTAAAAGAAATAGAAGAAGACACAAAGAAATGGAAAGACATCCCATGCTCATGGATTGGAAGAATAAACATTATTAAAATGGCCATCCTTCCAAAAGCAATATACAGATTCAATGCGATTCCAATCAAAATTTCAATGTCATTCTTCAAAGAAATAGAACAATTATTGGTGAAATTCATATGGAATCACAACAAACCCCGAATAGCCAAAGCTCTCCTGAAAAAAAAAGAAAGGAATGGAGGCATCACACTCCAGACTTCAAACTATACTACAAAGCCATAATCATCAAAACTGCATGGTATTGGAACAAGAACAGACATACAGACCAGTGGAATCGAATAGAAAATCCAGAAATAAACCCACAGATTTATGGTCAACTCATCTTTGACAAAGGAGCAAAGAAAGTTTGTTCAATAAATGGTGCTGGGAAAACTGGGTCGCTACATGCAAAAGCTTGACCACTACCTCACACCATACACAAAAATCAACTCAAAATGGATTAAAGAACTAGACATAAGACCTGAAACCATAAAATATATAGAAGGAAATATAGGCAAAACAATACGTGATTTGCACATCAAAGACATCTTTACAGACACATCACCCAAAGCAGTGATAGTGAAGGCAAAGATCAACAGCTGGGACTACATAAAATTAAAGAGCTTCTGCACAGCAAAAGAGACAATAACAAAAACAAAGAGAAACCCCACCAACTGGGAGAACATTTGTGCACCCAACACTAATGATAAAGGACTGATCACAAAAATCTGCAAAGAGCTGATAAGACTCAACAACAACAAAGAAAATAATCCAGTCAAAAAATGGGCAGAAGAGCTAAAAAGAAACTTCTCTGAAGAGGAAATGCAAATGGCCAACAGGCATATGAAAAAATGTTCAACATCACTTGTCATCAGGGAAATGCAAATCAAAACTACCATGAGATACCATCTTACACCAGTGAGAATGGCACATATTAAAAAAAACTAGCAACAACAAATGTTGGCGAGGGTGTGGAGAAAAAGGAACTCTTCTGCACTGTTGGTGGGAGTGCAAACTGGTCCAACCACTGTGGAGAGCTGTGTGGAGATTTCTGGACCTACTAAACATAGAGCTTCGATATGATCCAGCAATTCCACTACTAGGCATTTACCCAAAGGACACAGAAACATCAATTCCAAAGAACACCTGCACCCCTATGTTTATAGCAGCACTGTTTACAATAGCTAAGCTTTGGAAACAACCCAAATGCCCAAAAATAGATGACTGGATCAAGAAGATCTGGTACATATATACCATGGAATATTACTCAGCATTCAAAAAAGATAAACACATGCAATTTGCAGCAACATGGATGGCGCTGGAAGGGATCATGCTCAGCGAAATAAGCCAAAAAGAAAAAGAAAAATACCGGATGGTCTCACTCATAGCAGGGATCTAGAAAACTTAAATAAGGGACCGGGAAAATGAATAACTATAAGAAAGTGAAAATCAAAATCAACAAAAAACTATGAAGCAGAGACACTTTTAGGGGGGCGGGGGCGGGAGGGGAGGGATTGGGGTCAGAATGGGGGGGCTGCTATTGTATGGGGATTATAAAAATAAAATTTATTATTTAAAAAAAAAAAAGAAAAAATTAGGAAAAATTAGCAGGCAACCATGAATCAGAGACATTCTGCAAGGGAGGGAAGAAAAAGGGACCCAAACAGGGGAGAGAAGAGCACAAGGGACTATGGTGATGGTTCGTGGGTGAATTGGTGGTGGAAATCTTACTTAAAAGGAGAAAGTATACACACAGGCATTGTACAAAAAAATGAACAATGTCGTTTTATATATATATACATATATATTTAAAATTAAAAACAAAGAAAACATCAACAAAGATATTTGAAAGCTAGTTTTATGACAGTTTAATAGATTTTCAGTTCATGCTGATCAGAAAGAGGAATTAAGAGAAAGTACAAGAAACCTTCCAGTCCTCTGGAATATGTCCCATGTAATAAAAGGTACAATTAGTTGTATTAAGTTTTTCTGAACTAATTCCACTGTTGAAAGGATAAAAGACTCATAGAAAATATGAAATATTTCACCCCCAATACAGGTAATTCTATATACCAAAGCTACTACCAATTTAATCCCCTCTTCTATAAAAATACAATTATGATCTTAAACAGGAGTAACAAAACAAGAGCTAACTTTCTTACTTGAACATTTCCCTTGTATTTTCCACATCAGGGAAACTGAATATCTTACTACTCAAATACAAGTGAATATCATATTAGTCTTATCACTCTGAGAGAGCACATGGCTGTTAAAGATAATTAAGGAACGCTCTACACATTAGGAGACATTTGAGCTGATGCTTCAGTGATAAAATTCAACACAGTGGCAAGCAGAGGTTAGAAGAGATTTCTCCTTCCCAGAATGACCCAGAAATGGAAATGTTAGAGTCTGTATGTAAATTGTGATTTGTTCACTGTAACGGAACAGTATGTCATGCACAAGTGGAAGGTAACAAAGTTCAAATTAAACAGAAAGAGAACTGACACTATGTTGGAAATTACCTCTATAGATTCCCTCAGGTAGGCTACAGGGAAGAGAAATGAAGGCAAGGAAACTGGCATGTGAGTATGAGTATTGGGCTGCTAGGTGGCAAATGAGAAAGTGAATCAGGGAAAGAGAAGTCTACATTGTGATTTCATAGGTCATTTCAGAGGAAAAAAAACAGGATGAGGAAGGACAAACATGGGTTATGTGTTTTCTGATAGGTTGCAATTCTGTTTTTAAGTACACATATGGGGGGACAACTAAAATCATCAACATTCTCCTTTGTAACTATAAGAAAATGCTCAAAGCATTCAGTATTTTCTTTTTTACAATAATTCAGTGACTCTCTTACTCAAATGAGTTCTACACTTGATAAAACAGCTCCTATCTCTAGTTATAAAACAAATGCAGAATTAGCGTGTGGTCATTTGTACCTCATTAGATTCGTCACTAATGCCTGTTCTTTAAATTAAAAGCCATATAATTACCATTGCCATTTAATGAAGTTTCATAATATGTTGGTCATTCAATTAATATGCTTTCTGTTAAAATCACCAGGGTTTCAACATAAGGTATTCTGTCTCATTTATCTGAGAGAGCGCATGGCTGTTAAATGGACAACTGTGGAGGTATGGAACTCAATGACCCTCTGTGAGGTCAATGAATTATTCATTGCAGTGGGGAAGATTAGTTTAAATGGATATTAAATCCCATAGAAGAGAGTAACACTTGGGGGAAAAAAAAAAAAAAACAGCTACAGAGAAGAAATAATACTTCCCATCACAGCACTGCCATTGCCTGATTTACCAACTGGGGCTTTAAGAATTCTTTAAATTTTATTATCTGTCTATATTTATATCAACTTTGTATTAGTAGATATTAAATGATGAGATAAAAATAGAAATTATATTTAATTCTTTTTGAACTTCAATATACTTTTTAATATCTTATTTGAGTCTTCAGACTTAGTACATACATATTTTCATGTATTTATTTTATATATAGATATATGAAATTAGCATAGATATGAAATTAGCATAGATATCTTCTTGCTGGCAATCATGTCTCTTCCTACATGGCTCAAATATAGAACATGTAAAAAAATAACTAGAACTATCAAAAATAATAGGTCTATAGACACAGTATCTTAATTTCTCTTAGGATTACAATTCTTTCTGTGTAGAAATGAGATTGAGGAATTTGCTCATCTTCCAAGAATGGTGATTTTTGTAATTTTAACGGAATTCAATGTTGTAGTAATTTCAGATATTCTTTATCTCTAAGTGGAAATGGAAAATCAGGGTCATCAGATTAAAAAAAAAAATTCTGGGATATCCTTTTCAGAGGAGGGAATTTTGGCCTAATCAACGAAATGTCTTATTCCCAAGGTAGGACAGACTTAGAAAATGTCCATTGAGACTCACAAATTACTGAGAAGCCATTATCAAATTAAATCTCTATTCCCTCCCTTTTGTAATGGAATATTTAAGGTCACCTATACCTATATTACAATACACATTTTATATTTATAAATTGATAAATTCTTAAGAATTTTGTTCTGTATATCAAAAGGAGCCTTATCTAAGGTTGATATGGAGACTATATCATGTCTAAACAACATGGGATATTTATTTACTTCTTTGAAGAAAGAATAAGTGCTTTTAATAATAAGTACAACCTTGGGTGCTTGCTAAACATTACTCAGCCTTTAATTTAATGTGTAGTAGTGTTATCTCCAGGCAAATACTGGGATTGTCTGTGTGCTGTCAGTCTCACTTTCATTGTTTTTGCATTTTCTTATTTGCTATTGCTATGGCAGTTACAGAAGGACAAGTCAACAGGAAACTCTACAAGACCGGATTCTTGACATATCAAAATGAATACAGCAAAATGGCCAACTGCTGTCTAAATTGCAGTTTGAATGAGGAGTGAATTCTGTAGTTTTGTGGCACTGGGATTTTAGTATCATACAATACTGCTGCATAACTTGTTTATCCAGATTCTTGTATATCCTTTTGCCAGATGATCCTACCTATCTACTATTGTGATTCTATTTTTTCTCTTTCTGATTCTATTTTTTCTCTTTCTAACTCATGAAGCATTTTTCTCACTAAAGTTTGCTCATTTATTTCCCATTTTCTCCCCAACAGCAAGAAGAAAAGTAAAACAATGGGCTATTACAAATAATTGGCATGAAGAGAAACATAAGAAATAAATTAGGTTATCTTTTTAACCATTGGGTGTAAATTTATATTTCCACTTTGTTATTTATTTCTTGTTTACTCCAAAGAAGGTAAAAGTAGATTTCAAAACCAGTGTTGTATAATAGAGAGGGTGCTCCCAGACTAGCATAAATTTGAAATAGCAATTAATTCATCTTCTGAATCAGTTATTTATATGAATCTACTGTAACAGTTTAAAATTATTCTCATTCATTTACTAATAAGCATGTGAAGATATTTTATTTAAAATATACCACAATAAACAACTAAGAGTCCTTCAAAAAACCTTCATATTCAAAACCAAATAGCTTTGCAGCCTAGACTTTGAGGGAAATATGCTCTGTTATATAGTTTTATTTCCATTAGAGAGAGGTTGTACAATCTTGTACAGATACTTCATTGTCCCTAGAGCTACACTCGAGCAGAAATTTATTTTATAGTTTATTATATGTAGGACTCACCTTAAAAATAAGAACTGCTACTAAAAGCAAAATTTAGATTTGAAATAAATTAAATGCCTTGATGTAGAAATCCTTATTTTTGTCTGTGGTGCATAGGGAGTGAAAATAAGCAGTTAGTAGTAGGATAAAAATCACAATGGGGGAATGCTGAATAGGGGCTAAAATCCCTCTTGAGAAAAAGTAGATGGCATAAGGAAATATCTTATTTATCACTTCTTTCTATTCAATGCAATGACATAAAGGCATACATAGTTTGTGATTATGACTTCTGCTTCCCACATTATTTGCTTTCTAAAGCACAATCATGAATAGCAAACATACCCCAAAATATATATTTATGCTAAATATTTCTTTCAAACCTCTTTTTAGTAATGTATCCACAGTATGTAGACATCAGTAATTTAAAATTGTAAGAGTATTAACACAGGCATTTGTAAATCTGGGCTAATACTAAAATTTTATACTTTGAGACATTCCATTCTGAATGGGTTTTGGAATAAAATTGCTGAATTTTATCACCCAGAAGTCACTGAAGATTATAGCTACTATAGGAGAAAAGGTAAAATGCTTGCAGCTTCTAGATATTCTGAATTATATCATTCCCATCTATGGTTGTCCACTTACCACCAAAGGAAAAAAAAAAATAGGCCAAGCGCTTATCAATAATAATTCACAACACACTCACAGCTACACTGAAACACACAAACCTACTCGACATCTATAATGGGGAAAATGGTTGATTTTGATTATTCTAATTTCCAGTCCTCACAATACACAGTGGTAATTGTGGCTCATCTCTCTTACATTTCATTGTAAGACTTAGGTTTATAAACAACTTGTCAACATATGTAAACATTTTTATGGATAAAATTATTGATTGGTATTTTAACTATTAATTCATGCAGTTATTACCTTCTGGAAAATCTGAAGAGTTATAAGTATGGGAATATTAATAATATCAAATGATCCCAAAGAGCTAATGACCTATAAAAAAATGTATCCATTGTATATGAAGTGTTAATTCTCAAAAATATTTAAGGTTAAAATTTATTAATATTTATGTTCAAAAGGGAACTCATGTTAGCTTTCTCTGGGCATAAGGCTGGTTAAGGTGTTTTTCTCTCTAAATACTCCTGTAGCCCTATCACACTAGACATCTAATGATTTTGGTGATAATCAAGATGAAGATAATATAATGTCAAACCATAAACAATCAAAATATAAGAAAATCTCTAAATTACAAATCCAGATGACAAAGTGCTTATATATATATTTTTTATATTTGTGAAATAAAACATTCTACTATGATTTTTCCATTTCTACCAGTTCATGGTATCCAAATAATGATGATTCTTTGGGGACAAAAAGAAAATTAGGGGAGATACATAATGTGCTACTAGAAAAAGAATAAAATATATAAAGCAAATATTATATTTTGAAAGACCGCATATTAAAGGCATTGTATTAAGTACAATGAGAAGTTTTAGAGATGTTAGCTTGTTTTTTCTGAGTATCTGTAACAATAAAGTAGAAGCATATAGGAAACTAAGAAATTAAAAAATGTATTGACTTCAACAAAACCAAAAGATGTATAAGACAACATAGATTTAGTAACTAGATTTAGTGGATAATAGTTGTAGTCCTATGAATTTATTATTTAGAAATTAGTGTCTCCATAATAGTTTTTAGAAAAAGAATATTTATATTTTGGGGGGAGGAGAATCAGAAGATCTTAGTACTTCACTTAAATTGATGAATACAAGTTCCTTATATTTAATAACAGTGAATTTAATTTTATCAAAAATTAGTTTTATGAGTAATCTTGGAAAGAAGCAAAATCAATAAAAACAGAAAGTTAAGTCAAATTGCATAGTTTAGGAGTGAATAGGATTGATTGATTTTACCTATCAATCTGACTAAAGGCTACTCTATTAGAGAAGCCCTTTGGTCTATCTGATGCAGTAAAATCTCTGAAAAATGAACTGACAGCACAGTCATGGCGGCTAATTGATCAATAACCAAAAGATGGGTGGACTCTGCTAATTTGGTAAAATGAAAGGAACAGAGATATGATATAAATAAGGTTGTAGGTAGAATGGCACATAGTTGTGTAAGAATCAATGTCTTCCATTACTTTTCTTCACATATGGTTTGGAGCTATCTTCTGGGAATAAGGGGGGGGGGGGTATGTGATTTTAAGATCTAAGAAAGGAGACAGAATCTGAAAACCCCATGGAGCCAGACAGTATGGCTGTCTTAAATCCTGTTGAATCCCTAGAGTCTTACATCATGCTGACCATCCTGTTGCTCAATGAATGGTTAGTGAATGGATATACAAAAAGATAAAACATCCCTAAAGAAAATTAAAAGCTAGAGGCATCTATGTAAACTTTAACAGGTTTGCTCACAATGCCGAGATTCAGCTTTTTCTTTATTTTCCCTAAGATATTTTTCTTCTTTCAAATGTTCTGAAAAGAGGAGAGAGAATGGAATGATGTACATGTGATCTGTGCTATTGTCCAGGACCCTGTTTGCTCAGGAAGGCCAGAACTTGATTTCTTGCTCTGCTTTTACAACCACGTAATTTTTAACCATTTTTGAACAAGTAGTTCCATATTTTGTTTTGCACTGGGTCCTACAAATGATGTAGCCATTTATCACAAAGGGATTAAATCAAGTTTCTTGCTTTTAGAATATCCTCTCTTGTGTATCTGATAAAATCAATATACGGTATTAAATAGTTTAAAAAAGAATTTTTCTTTATGTACTATAATATTCCAGACTTTCATTTTTACAAGTATAAAACACACGCCATAATTATTAAAATTATTTCTCTATTATAATGATGCTACATACTTAGAGGTTAAAATTCTTCAGTTGAACAAAATTCAAAGATAGGCAACATTTGAAGAATTCTCAAATTTTATTTAATTTATTTTGTATTTATACACTATCTGGGGTACAGGCCAGAGTCGCAGGAGGGTGAGAAGATTTACCAGAGAAGAGTGGGGAGCAGAACAGGCAGATCTACCAAAATATACTGCTGAAGGGAGCAGTGGGAGAGACAGGAGAGGTCTGCTACTCCATGTGGGAATCTCCCTGGCTGACCAGGAATAAAACCCGCGCTACAGAGGCTGCGGACAGCTTCACAATGCTGCGTTCAACCTGCTGCACCACTGGGGAGGCCCCTGCTCTCAAATATTTAAATATTTTTCTGGACTTTAATTTTTAACATTTTGTGAGATGAGCCCTTTGAGAAGGGGATATAAGCTATAGAACTCTCACTAAATATGTATTACATGTATATAACTAGTAATTATAATGGAATGTGGCATTTATTGGATCTCAAAACATAAATCCACATTTCTAATTTCTAATTAGAAACACTCAGTAGTCCTTCTGATCATGTGTTCTGCCTGTCCTCTGTGTTCTTACTCTAATTCTACATTAAACTGAACACAACTTATACAACTGTGCCTAACACAGATCTTAATGAGACAGGGAGAATTCAGGGTGTAGACTGGTGTTTTATTTCTGAAACACTAATTCAAGTAAAAGTGAGATGCATTGAAAGTCTATACCTTTTATATCACCCACAACCTATTTACTAACTTTTTTTTTTTACCACTTGTAAACACTTGCACTGTTGAGTATAAATATGTTTCTCACCCAAGAAAGCTGCGATTTGGTACTGCTGCTGTCTTACAAAATATATTTCAACAAAGGGAATGGTTGGGGGGGGTGAGAAGGGAACTAAATCCTGTCTGAGAAACTGCATTTTGTCACATGCAATGATTTATTCTGTCAGGAAAATAGATTCTATGAAGTACTGTAAGCCCTTTGGCAAGAAAATTCATTTAGTCAAAAACTTTAATCTATCCTAGTGACAAAATTCTCTCTTTAGTTTATTGCTTAAAAATTGAGTTTTATAACTTCGATACACTTCTGCAAAAGAAAAAAAAAGTCTCTTTTTATGATTATCTTCTGGTGATCCTAGATCACATAAAAAGAAATTGATCACTATGGAGAAATTGAGATTGCACACTAAAAATAGGTGTTTAGTTTTATGCAAATATGTATCTTCAAAATAGATGAATATTTTAACTTATTTCTTTTGACATTTTCTTCAGATCTCAAAACAACTGCAACCACTGTGTCCTTTAATAATATAATGGCCATTAACTTTCTCATGCTAAAACATAGTTTCTAATTCCCTTTAATAAAATAACTTGTTAGTTTCTTTGTTAAATTCACATTTGTCCCCTAAGTTGCAGTATTACCTACTGTATAAATTTCAAATGTCTCAGTCTGGCATTTTAAATCTGTTACAATATGAGAAACTTTTTGTGACTCTTACTAGAATCCTTGCTTCTTAAATCTCCAAGCTGGCTTAGTAAACTTACTTCTTTTAACTTGAAGATTAAAGTGTATTTTAATGTGATTGTGCTCCTTTAGAGATCTATGTATTTTATTAGAAGGTTGTAAAATAATTTTCTTAGCAAACATTCACAGGTTTCATCAGGCTGCCAGAGAGTCCATAAAACAAAAACAAAACAAACAACAACAACAACAACAACAACAAAAAACAAGGTAAAGAACCCTGCTAGGGAATCTACTTTAGAAATAATCTTATGAAATGGCTGCTGTGCATGTCCTTATGTTGAGACCAAAGTCATGTGCATTAGCAATGGATTTGCTTTTATCCTTGGCCTAGTCATGACCAAACCTTTATGTGTGTTGAAATAAATATTTCCTTTCCTTTAAGATTTGTAGCAATGAGCCCCTCAAACTTCAGCATTCAACTTCCAGCTACATAATGCCACTGTTAGCATTAATTTTAATAATCCCTTCATTTTGGGATATTGGTTTTTTGGTTTATTTTTCGAAGTGTAGTTTTAATTTTTTAAAGTAAGATCTTGTATATTTGTTAATACTTTTTTGGCTTTTAACCATAATCTCATAAATCATCATTTATTTATTTAAACAGAAGTCTACCTTCAGCTATATTTATGTAATTTACACACCAGAGTCAGAATTTGATGATTCTTTTAATTTTTCTTTAAGTAGACTCTCCATTTCAGCAGTAAGAATGACCAATTTTACATGTCATACAGTTGTCACTATATAACTATTATCTCTACCACTGAGGCATTCACTGAGGTGTTGTGTTTATTGTATTTCTTAGTTCTAAAGTGTGTCTTCTTTATATATCCTATTGATTTGCTGAGATTATAATTTTTGTTTTAAATGTCTGTCAAATGTCAAAACATTTTTATAATACTGCTTTAACTTTTTGTCAGATTATTTTAACATACTTGTCATGTTATTTATTTATTTTTTCTGTTGTCATTTCTTATTCAAACTGAGATTTTTTTTATTTTTTATTTTTATAAGGTGAGTGACTTGTGAGTGAAATCTGGACATTTGGGGCATTACATTATGAAACTCTGGGCCTTATTTAAACTGTATTTTAGCTAAATTGGCACATGAGCCAATGCAGACACTGTTGTGGCAGCAGGAGGTGGGAGAGGCATTCCAGGTTTTCTCCTTGACTTGTGTTGACTGAGATAGGATTGGAAACCCTTGTTTGTGCTGGACAGTGTGGGAATCTGTGCTCTCTAATAGGTCTCCGTGGGATGGGGCGAGGCCACATTGTATTATACCTCACCCAATGCCTCCACTACTGACTTTGTAAGGAGATAGTGTCCTGGTTACTGGAGAGCTGTTGTGATAGTACAGATATTTCACTGGGCCTACCCTGGGGCCATCCCAGTGGGGAATAGCGGTACACCTTATAACAACTACATGGAGTTCAAAGTCCAGCTCCCAACTAGGTCCACACTTACAAGGCCCTGGGGGAGGGACATGTTACTGCTTAATGAGAATGGGCGTTTATTGCCTACCCTCTACTTCTCTACTACATCCTTCTTGCTAGCAGTTTTGGGGCACCTCTGATAGTCTGGTGAGTATAGAGGTCTACGGTTTCCACTTACTTCTCTTTGGCAGCTTTCTTGCTTTCAAACTTGCCTCATATCTAGGCTAGATAAGGCAAAAACAAAACCCAAAGATCTCAGGCCATGCCATTCTCTGCCTTAAGTCCTCTATTAAGTTTCGCATATTCTCTCCATTTAAGTCTTCTTATGTTGGTTTCATATGTGAAGTCTAGGATTTTAAGTTCTATTTTGTAAGAGTAGTGGGTATCTACTTCATTTTTGCATTAGTTAGGATTTAGAAGAGTATTTTTTGACTAACTTTTATTTTGCACTTACCTTCCTGAGAGTTGAAATTTTATTTTTACCTCAACAAAATGACTTGTATGCTTATTAGTGAACCTAGTGGGTTCAGAGCAATGTAGTTTTTAAAGACTTATTTTATCTACTTATGCATACAAGAACTGAAGCATAGGTATGGGGGCTGGTGTGGGGGTGGTGAGGGGATTCACCAGGGACAGAGTTGTGAGCTTCCCTCTTTGGACTCAGACTTGCTCTCCAGCCAAAACCTCTCCTTGCTTCTGGCTCCCCAGTTCTGCACATCCTGAACCGACCTGCACTCCCCTGCTCTGCTCCCCGCGAACCAGCGGCCTATTCCCGTGAACCAGCAGCCTACTCTTTGACAAGGGCATAAGCTACATATCAGCTCAACATCCTGTGTGATCATCCAGACTTTGGGTCCTGGAGCCTAGAGACTTCCACAGCCGGAGGACTTCCACCTTGGTGGAAAGGCCCGGCTAATACACATCGCGGCTACTGTCTTCAGTCAAACATACTTTGGGAACTTGGGGTTGGCTTGCCTGTATGAACTTAGGGGGGTGTGTGTGACCAATATAGGAATAACATTCTCTTTGAGAGCCAACTTCCGAATAAAGCTTATCAACCACACTCACTACAGTGAGACAGAAGTCTGCTGTGCCTTATGTGGGTTAGTTCCCTGGCCAGGAATTGAACTCATACCCCTGTGGCTCGGGATAGCATGATAGCACTGAGTCTTTAACCCCTGTGCCACCAGGGAGGCCCTCCTCATATCAATATTGGAATGAGAATCAAAACAAAAGAGTGAGGAAGGCTGATTCTAAACTAATGTTTAAGGAGATCGTCAGCATCAATTTGGGTTAGCTAAGAATATATGACTGTCTCAACAAGGAGAAAAATCACAATTGGGAAAATGTTAAGAATATTGAAACTTAATTGAAAGAAAATGAAATTCCTTTGTAATTTTTGATGACTAGTACTGGTTTTTATGGATGTCACTAAACTGTCACTAAAACCTATTTTCCTCAGCCACAAACATTCTTGGATATTTGCCTATATCTATTTTTCTTTTAGAGATATTTTTCCATTGTGGGAAGCAAAATGAATGATTCCACTTCCCAGGCACAGTTCTGTAAGGAGGGATTATATAACACAAACCAGATCAACAGGTGTTATCTTTTTTGATGTGTTGGGATTATACCTAAAAATTACAACAGCACACCCGTAGTTTGCTGAGCTCTTGATTTGAGAGGCAGTGTAAGGAAGAGATAACTGAAGTAAAGCACACCTTGAATACAAATAAGGATATAATGTCTCTGAAAAAAATTCAAGATCTTAAGAAAGAAAAAATCAAAATCAATAAACAACTATGAAACAGAGACACACTATGGGGGGATGCGGGGAAAGGAGGGTTTGGGGTCAAACTAAGGGGGTTGCAATTGTATGGGGAATATAAAAATAAAATTAAAAAAAAAATCAAGATCTTTTTGGCCTTGGAGCCACTGGGAGATTACAGTGCTTAACTAACCAGTTTCTAAAGCCTTTAGAATCCTTCAGAAATTCATTTGAATTCTTGCCTGTGGGTTCTGTAATATGTATCTCTTTATTGTTTATTAGAATTAGTTCCTTCAACATTAATGAAACTCTTTTAAGTAAATGTTATTTTTTTTTAATTCTTCAGGATTCAATACAGCAAATGGTATTTCTCATGCTACCACTTGACTTTTATTATATGAATTAAATGGTAATTGCCAACCTTTTCTTTAGAGTTTATAAATCAGTATAAAGCATAAAGGAATAAGGAGAAGTCCAAGGCTTATTTTGCAATTTTATCAGCATAATTTAAAAAAAAATATATGCATCAGCTCAATGATAAAAATATAGTGAAGGCAAATATTCAAGAATAAGTAATCAACTCAAGTAAAAGAAAAGTAAAACACTGGCAAGATAAATATCAATTTCTATATTAACTATTCAACTCAACAAGGTGAGATATTATAAGTCAAATTAATTAGGAATGAATACTACATATAATGGGTATATTAACCTCTCCGGGGGACAAGACTTGAGAGAATTATATTCAGTTCAGCATGTTTCAGGGATATCTAGGTCATGCTGGAAAAGAAATGGAGATAAACTTTAAACTGGTTTTAAAATGAAACTATCAAAAGTAATAGGATTATGTATTAAACAAAAGGATTAGATCACAATAACCATAGAGAAGTAGAGGATTATGGAATCTGGAAAGGAGACATGTCACCCCTGGAGACAAAAGAAAGGACTCATTTTAATATAGTAAATGGTTTTGTTTGGGCAAAGCAAATAAATGAAACTACTAATAATGTAATAAGGCAATTAGATAGAAAAGTCTGATTCTTATTTGGTCATCAGAGAGCCTCAGACAGTAACTATAAAACAGAAAAAAAAAATGTGTGATTATTGAGAGAAAAAAGAGTTACTATTATATAACTGATGAAGTGTGAACTTGTGTTTCTGTGTTTCAACTCACTGGTCCTATGACATAACTTCCCTCCACCCCCCACTCTCCTGTTGTATTCAGATTGACAAAGGAATTTTTCCTTAGGGGAAAGAAAGTAGCTAGCTTTTTTTGCTCAGGCATGCTACAATTCTGATTATTTTCACCAGTATGTTATCCTTTCCTATAAAAAGCAAACAAATAAAAAGAGCACGCTATTCCTTGAAGATGTATGGATGGTGTTATGACAGTTTCATACTTATGATGAAATTTATCACTACAATAGTGGAAAAGGGAGAGTCTACTTATTTGTCAAGTTGCACGAATGCAAATATGCTCATTCTTTTCCTAACCATCATTTTTTATTGATTGGCATCTATCTCTGAAATGAAGTTTTGTTAATCATTCTTCAAAAATGCATCTTTTTACTCAACAAGACCTTACATCTTTGTAATAAACTGGATAAGGTTTTTAAAAATTGTGCAAAATTATTTCAAAATGAGATAAGTGTCCCTAAACTTTTATACTGTTTATGTTTCTAATTTTGTTTGATATTTTCCTTTAAAAAATGTGATGGTAAAAAATTAATCCACAGAAGGCTAATAATTTAGAACTAATGTCTGGAATTAGAATTCTTTTTTTTTTTTTTTTAAGATTTATTTATTTACTTTACACGTGAACCAAGGTACAGGCCAGATGCACAGGACGGTGAGAGGATTCACCAGAGACAGAGCGGGGAACAGAACAGGCAGACTGATGAAATACACCGCTAAGGGGAGCAGCAGGCGCTACAGGAGAGGTCTGCCACGCCATGTGGCACCCTCGCCGGCTGGCAGGGATGGAACGGGCGCTGCTGAGGCTGCAGACAGCTTCACAGCATGGCGCTCAAATGCCAGCGCCACCAGGGGAGGCCCTGGAATTAGAATTCGTAAACCAGAATACTCTAATAGAGCAGAATGAACTGGCACTGGTTTTGAAACAAACAACTGATATATCCATTTCCTAAAGTGTAAAACTAAAACTAAGAAAAACATTACAAATTTTCAAATGATATATGATCTTATTGGGTCATATATAAATAAAAGATAGTTTGATTTCCAAAAAAGGAGATTAAAAGACTTTCAGAAAATTTTTATCAGGTTACCACCATGCTGAATAACAACCAACAGGAATGTTATTCCTTAAAAAAGACAAAACTAAACCCAAACAATCTTTAAAAATCTGACTAGAATTGAGGTTCCCGGAGGGTGAGAGTGTGGGTGGGGAGTAAAGAGGGACCAGAGGAAAACAGATTATGGTGGAAGTTAATGGTGCTCTCCTGTTGGGTGTGGTGTGGTAATATGCATTTGAAGAGGTGTGAAACTGTACCTCTAATTCATATAATGTGCTGTAAACCAATATTATCTCTCAAGCAAAAAATAATACTATAAAATATTTTAATATCTATTTGAGGAAACAAATTATCCTTTAAATATACCATGTTTTATCTTTACAGACACATCACCCAAAGCAGTGATAGTGAAGGCAAAGATAAACAGCTGGGACCACATCAAATTAAAGAGCTTCTGCACAGCAAAAGAGACAATAACAAAAACAAAGAGAAACCCCACCAACTGGGAGAACATTTTTGCACCCAACACTAATGATAAAGGACTGATCACAAAAATCTGCAAAGAGCTGATGAGACTCAACAACAACAAAGAAAATAACCCAGTCAAAAAATGGGCAGAAGAGCTAAAAAGAAACTTCTCTGAAGAGGAAATGCAAATGGCCAACAGGCATATGAAAAAATGTTCAACATCACTTGTCATCAGGGAAATGCAAATCAAAACTACCATGAGATACCATCTTACACCAGTGAGAATGGCACATATTAAAAAAACTAGCAACAACAAATGTTGGCGAGGGTGTGGAGAAAAAGGAACTCTTCTGCACTGTTGGTGGGAGTGCAAACTGGTCCAACCACTGTGGAGAGCTGTGTGGAGATTTCTGGACCTACTAAACATAGAGCTTCCATATGATTCAGCAATTCCACTCCTAGGTATTTACCCAAAGGACACAGAAACATCAATTCCAAAGAACACCTGCACCCCTATGTTTATAGCAGCACTGTTTACAATAGCTAAGCTTTGGAAACAACCCAAATGCCCAAAAATAGATGACTGGATCAAAAAGATGTGGTACATATATATCATGGAATATTACTCAGCATTCAAAAAAGATAAACACATGCAATTTACAGCAACATGGATGGCGCTGGAAGGGATCATGCTCAGCGAAATAAGCCAGAAAGAAAAAGAAAAATACTGGATGGTCTCACTCATAGCAGGGATCTAGAAAACTTAAATAAGGGACCAGGAAAATGATTAACTATAAGAAAGTGAAAATCAAAATCAACAAAAAACTATGAAGCAGAGACACTTTTAGGGGGGCGGGGGCGGGAGGGGAGGGATTGGGGTCAGAATGGGGGGGGCTGCAATTGTATGGGGAATATAAAAAATAAAATTTATTATTTATAAAAAAATAAAATAAAATAACAAATATTGAAAAAAAATATGGAAAAAAAAGAAATAAATATACCATGTTTTATGAAGTTACAAATTTCAAATCAAACCTCTTTCAAAAAAAAATAAAGAAATACAAATGGTACCCTGACTCCAATAAATTCACAAAATCCTTTCAGAAGTGTTTTTTACTATCAGGTATTGCCTATCTCAAAATTTCAAGATTTTTAATAATTCCATTTACATAGATCCAGAGGTAGACAAAGTAAAAACTGATTTCTGTTACTAGCTTGCAGACTTCAACTGTGTTCCTTGGCTTATAGCTCCCTTCCTGTTACCTTCAAAGTCAGCAACAGTAGGTTGGGCTCTTCTCACATATCACCCTGACTCCCCAACTGAGGCATTCTTAAATGTCCTATTGTCCTTTCTTAAATGTCCTATTTAAGCACAGATAATGCAAAATAATTTCTTTACCTACACATTAACTGATTAGCAACCTTAATTCCATCTGCAAACTTAATTATTTTTGGCCATATAACCTAACATATTCAGTTTCGAAAGGTCAGCACTGGAGTATCTTTGGAATGCTATAATTCTACACACTACATCCACAGTCCCATATTTACAGAATACTGTAAATATATCCTAATCTTACAGATTTGCAGAATATTATATTTGTAGAATATTATATCTTAATATTACAAATTCAGATAAGTTTTCTTTGAATTGTCTTCTAACCAATTGTTCCTTGTGTTCACTATATATATATAGTGAACATCTCCATCATATATATATATTTTATAAATATATATATATATATGATCTAATTTCAGGATACCTTAAAGAAAATGGAGTGCAATGTTTTTTAACTTTTTCCCTATCATGATCAAAAAAATCATGGCTGTATATAGTAGTTATTGATCAGACTGTATAGAGTAGCTATCATAAACCAATCAGGGTATTGGAAAAATCAATGACCTTAACAGTTTTATGTCTGATTGAGGGTAACATGTCCTGTTTTGCATAATCACAGTTCCTCCCCATGCATATATGGTGAGGATCTAAAAATATGAAAAGATGAATACAAAAACATAGCCACACCTTTGGTCCTTGAGGATGAACATGTGGAAGACTCCAGTTTACTTTAGAGCTGGCAAAAAGTTAACCATACTGAGCTAATTGTATGGGCTACAGTCTTCCTCCATCTCCCAACATTCATGTCCTAACCACCAGTGTTTGAAAGTGACAGTTATAGAAACAGGGTCTTTGAAGAGGGAATTAAGTTAAAATGAGGTCCCTAGGGTGGATTTAATATATAACTGATGTCCTTACAAGAAGATGTTTGGATCCAAACACAAATAGAGGGAAAAACAATGTGAAGACATAAAAAGATAGTCTAAACAAAGACAAATTAAGGACAGAGGCCTGGAACAACCCTTCACTCATGGTCTTCAAAAGGAACCAATCCTGCCAGCACCTTGGTTTCCAACTTCTAGCTTTTTAAAAAAAAAAAAAAAAGAAAATAAATTTCTGTTGTTTCAGCTACCCATCTGCTATACATTGTGACTGCAGTCCTAGCACACTCACATAGATATCAATAAGACTGCAGATTTGCAAAGACACAGAAGAGTTAGCCTTGCAAATATTTATAACTAGTTTATTTCAGTAAATTTCTTCAGTCGGTATCATGGGGATACAGTTAATATTCATAACTATTTTCTACTTTAAAGATGTTTAGGCTAAAATATAGAAAATCTATGTATGTTTTCTCTCTTGCGCCTGTATCATGTAATAAAATATTAGGCTTTCAAATACGTCAAGTAGTCATTGTACATTGTGAAAGTGCAGTGAAGTAATTGTACAGAATCAAGACTAACTGCATCTAGAATAGTTTGGAAATCACATTCAGTATCACTTCCTACTATTTACCTGCTTTTGATTATGACAATTAAAAGGATTTCATTACACAGCCTTTTAATAATCACACATACACAAAGATCCCATGCCTTCCTGCAAATATTGTCAAGAATTCTTTAAAAAATTGTTAGACATTATCCAAATGGAACAATAGTTTCTACTTAGACCTGTATTAAGTAACTCTTAATATATTAATATTTATTATATGCATTTCTATCTAAAGAGATGTCTTTATATTTATTTTTTTAAGATATATTTATTTATGTATACAAGAACTGGGATATAAGCCAGAGGTATGGTGGGTGAGAGGATTCACCAGAAAGAGTGGGGAGCAGAACAGGCAGATCTATTGAAAAGAGGTGTTTGCTATCAAAAAGATCCCCTTTTCTGTTATCAGGTCAGATATCAATAAAGATTAAGGGAATAAAATATGAATTAACACATATTTCTGACACTATTTCTAGTATACTTTGTAATATTGGAATTCTATTTTTCAGATAATAATAATGGGCTTCCCCTGGTGGTGCAGTGGTTGAGCTCTGGGCTGTGAAGCTGCCCGCAGCCTCTGCAGTGCCCCTCCGATCCCTGGCCGCAGGCAAGGGTCCCACATGGCACACAGACCTCTCCTGCCAGGCCCGCTGCTCCCCTCAGCAGTGTGTTTCATCGGCCTGCCTGTTCTGTTCCCAGCACTGGCTTTGGTGAATTCTCTCACCCTCCTGCGCTTCTGACTATACCTAGTGCATGTATAAATAAATAAATCTTAAAAAAAAAAGAAACACAAATGAAACTAATGATAGGAAATGGAATTTTTTAAATACATTCTCATTTCAAGAATTGCAAACCATAATTTATCACAACTTCTGATAATAAACTTGGGAAGAATGAGGTCCAGAATATGGTAAAGGGTAATAATAATAGTATTTTGGTCTATATAACAAAACAATAAAGAAATAAAAATATTGGGAATAAATGTAATCAGCAAAGAAGAAACAGTATAAATATGCAAGATGGTAAATAAGATGAAAGGATAAGGTGATATAAAGTTGCACAAAGTACTTTGAATATATATTGGTATCATAACTATAAATATGTATGTAATGGCTTGTTACTCACCGAGAAAATGAAATTGTCATTCTGACAAGAAATTTAAATTCCAGTGAATATTGGTTTTAATAGAGAAAGTGTTTAGGCAATTAATAGAAAACAGAGGAGGAGGGAGAGATGAGATGGTACCATCTGAAATGCTTTATTCTACAATTTCTAAAGTCACTTCATAATGAACATAGCTTGAAGTATGTAATTTTTAATAGTTGGGTTGTTTGAGGGTGGGAAAAGGTATGATTAAAATTATTTAGGCTAAGAGGCACATCAAAAGTGCCTTTATCTCCAAAAATGTATCAATGGTATGAGTTAGTTCCATCTGTAATAGGTAAAGTAATAAAATAAAAACAGCAGTAATAACAAGACCTTTGTGAAAAACAAAAGAAATTTGTACTTGGATTAATAACAACAAAGGATAAACTGGCATTCTGTTAGATATGTTCATTAGAATAAGTTAATTTTTAAAAAAGACAAGGGCATGGGCCTCCCCGGTGGCGCAGCCGTTGAGCGCTGGGTTGCAAAGCTGCCCGTAGCCTCTGCAGTGCCGGTTAGATCCCCGGCTGCTCCCTGGCCACCAGAGGAGGGTCCCACATGGCGCTCAGACCTCTCCTGCCGCCCGCTGCTCCCCTCAGCAGTGTTCTTTGGTCCTTCTGCCTGCTCTGCTCCCCGCTCTGGCTCTGGTGAATTCTCTCACCCTCCCATGCTTCTGACTGTACCCAGTGCTTGTCTAAATAAATAAACAAACAAACAAACAAACAAACAAACAAATAAATAAATAAATTAAAAAAAAGACAAGGGCATGTTGAAGAACAGAATTAGATTTTTAGTGGTGAATTTCATGTAATATGTATGTATTGATTTTTAGTGATGCACACCTGAAACTTACATAATGTTACAATGCAATGTTACTTCAGTACATACATGAAAACAAGAATAACTTCTGGAAAAAATAAAATGTACACTGATATCATTATTTCCACTTTAATTCTTTGGTCTGCTCTCCACTGATTAACAACAATTATCTCTAACTGAAGATAAACTGAAAAAGAAGACATAATATATCTTGAAAAATTAAAAGTAGATGACAGAGTAAGAAACAATGTAAAATTTTGCAAATATTGCAATGTTGTAGAAATATACAAATAAATGGAATGAAGAATCTAGTGCTCTCTCTCTCTCTCTCTCTCTCTCTCTCTATATATATATATATATATATGTGGTAACATAAGCAGATCTATAATGCTGGATTTTCCATTATATTTCACTTTTTATATGGCCTACTGATTTTCAACAAATGTAAAAACAAATAAGCTAGGGGTTGTTTTTAAATTGATTTTGGAAAATTTGGCTTCATTATTGATTAAAAGGTAACTTCTCATCCTTATTCTGAGATATACACATATACACAAAGATGAACTCAAAAAACATCAGGATCTTATAAATTGCAAAAGAACATAATAAGGAGAAAGCATAACCAATGGTGTTAAAAGAGCAAAATATTTTTTTTTGAAAAAATAAGTAAAATTGTGAAATCTCTAGACAAGCTAGGCAAGAAAAAGGAGATAAATACCACACTATTATAAAGGAAGGAGATGTCATCATTACTTATCAAACAAATGTCATTAAATGATAGTGAAGGGAAATCATGAACAACTCAATGACCACAAACTTGAAAACTTTAAAGAAATGGATTGTTTCCTTAAAAGACAAAAACTTGAAAATCACTTAATAATCCTATATCTGCTAAAATCACTTAATAATCCTATATCTGTTAAAGAAATTAAATCAATAATTAAATTAAAAATTAAATCAATAATAATACTTCAGACAAAATGATACCCAACTCTATAATCTCTTCCAGAAAGTGGAAGAAATCCTTTAGCTCTCATTCTGTAAGGCCAGCATTAATCTAATACAAAAGCCAGTTCAAACCTATAGCTAGCATAATACTTTATGATCAAAAACTGAAAAATGCCCCAATAAAAAATCCATATGCAGAAAAAAAAGAATATTAGACACAGATCCCACAACTTTCACAATAATCAAACTTAAAACAGTCCATAACAAAGTATATGAAACAGTACTTTAGACTAAACACAGTAGAAATTCTATGTGGTTTCTGGATGTGGCAATGAGATTTTAAATATAACACCAAAAGCACAAATCATGAAAGAAAAAAAAAAACACAAATCTTAAAAAATTAAAATCTTCTATTCAGAGAAATATACTTAACAGAATCAAAAAACAAGCCATAGACTGGGAGAATATCATTCCAGTAACTTATCTAATAAGGACTTGTATTCCAAGCAAACACAATCTCTTAAACTCTATAATACGAAAGGAAACAGTTTAATTTTAAAAGGGGAACATGATAGGAAAAGGCACCTCACTCAAATACACATACAAAAATGCTCATTATAATTCCCATTGTGATGTAAATCAAATAATGAGGAATAACATACATTTACTGAAATTACTAAACTCCGTCCGAATTGGGACTGCCAAATTCTGGTGACAATGTAGAATAGGAGGAACTAGTCCTCATTGTGAATGAAAAATGGTTAAATCACTGTCAATTTCTTACAGTGCTAAACATTTTAAACCATGTTCTTGCACAAGTTTCAGACAAATATTCATAAAAACTTTATTTAAAACCACCAATATCTGCAAATAACTAAGAAGTACTTTTATGGCTGAATGGGTAAACATATTGGTGCATCCACACAATGGCATAATATTAAATGATAAATGAAGCAATATCAAGCAATAAAAAGACATGGGAAAATTTAAATACATAGTAATAACAGAAGTAAAATGCTTACTGCATGATTATTGTTGTTCATTTTATAAAATGGAAAACTGAAGAGACAGAAAATGGACCGATGGCTTCTAGAGACAGAGAGATGGGAGAGTAAGTAGGTACAGCACAGGGGATTGTTAGCACAATCTTATTCTATGTGATTATTCTAGGTGATATCGTAATGGTGAATACAAGCCATTTTACATTAGTCAAAAACCTATACAATATTTGTACTAAGTGTATTTAGTATATAAGTTTCTAATTATCTAGGAGCTAGAAGAATCCCAGCCTAGAACAAAGACAGTAATAAGAGAATGTAACTGTATTACAAATGCATGAAATAACTTCACTGAAAAAGGTAGAAGAAAGAAATGCTGCCCTTAGTATCTTTAGAAAGTAACATCTGTAAAACTAAAGGCAGAAAGACTGAATAGAGTTATTATATACTAGATGAAAGTTTCATTAGAGTATGGTCTAACAATTTTGACATTACTAAGAAAGTTTACTGGAATAAAAGAGCGAAATAAATGAATGTGATTTAGTTAAAACCAGACATCTTATTGGTGCATTGGAATTTAATATAAATAAGGGTAGAAATAATCATCTCTGCCATCTTGGTGGGAATAAGGACAAATGGCAGATGTTTTCACTCGTATGCGTAATGCAGAAAAACAAGAGGTCAAAGAAGGACAAAAGCAAACCATAGAAATTTGTAAAATTGAGGTTATCAGAGTGAATGGGGAAAGTGGAGAGGGGGTGCAGTGGACTAAGCAGAGAGTCTTTGGGTGTCTTGGTGGTGGGTGTGGGATGGTTACACACATCTGAAGAGGTATCAACATGTGCCTCTAAAATTATATATACTGTGGTAAATCAGTGTTACCACAATACAATAATAATCAATTAAAATGTTTCTAAATTAATCATAAGAAACAAGGGGGCAAAAAGTGAGTTTTAAATTTTAAAATATATATGCAAAAGGAAACATACAGATTGCTAATAAGCACTGGAAAAGATTCTCAATACCAGTAATCAAAAAAATTCAAAGTTACACAAAAAGATAGCTTGGACAGAAAACTAGGAAATAATTTCTTACTAATTTGTCCCTCTCCCAAGGCATCACTATATATATTGCAGTTGCAAACTCCTCATCTAATAAATTAAACAATAGAGTTGGACTATGTCTAAAGTCACTTCCAATGTCAGTATACAAGGAACTTACTCTAAGCAAGAAATATAAGTAAATTGTATATATATGTATTTTTTGTCATTTTTACTCCAGACAGCTGCATTAATTCAGCTTCCTTAGATGATTTCTGCAACTGATATAAGCTATCAGAAAAGAACAATTCATCGACAATTTGACCACTTTCCCTTGCAATTTGCACTATGTTCAGAGGTATTATTACCTGTGAAATAATTTTATCAATAGGTGGCAGGAATACGGCCCTTAATTTTCTAAAATGGAAGGTTGTAATGCCTCTACTATTCATCTAAACATTGCAAACTAGAAAATGTGCATTATGTATGTTACTATAACTTAATTTTTTCCCTTAAAATATGTCCCAGAAAATTAAATTCACCCCTGAAAAGGGCCCTGGGGCAATGATTGATCTAACTGTAAATTTTACAGCTAAGATATAAAACTCTAGAATTGCTAGTTTGTAATAAAATCACTGACAGAAATTTTAACCTTCATTTCTCTATCCATGTCTTATGCAATTACAAATTTCAGTCAATATCTGAAAGTTTTGGTAGTAAAAAGTTCTTAAGATTATATTAATGACCAATGCATGTAAACAAGATAAAATATTTTTAATCTCTGTGTACCAGGTAAGTTCCTGTCAGGACAGAGCTTCAGATACTGAAGTTACTCCTGATCATCCTTGAGGGAAAAGAGACACTTTTCACATTCAAGTACTTTATGACACCAACATCATTCATCCCACTCAACACACACACAAACACACATGCACCAGCTCTACAAAAATCAGTTCATGAAGATAGGAAGTTAATGCTGAAAAACATTTTTTTTAATATTTATTTATTTGTTTGTTTATTTATACATACAAGCACTGGGTACAGTCAGAAGCGCGGGAGGGTGAGAGAATTCACCAGAGCCAGAGTAGGGAGCAGAACAGGCAGACTGACGAAGTACACTGCTGAGGGGAGCAGCGGGTGGCAGGAGAGGTCTGCCGCCATATGGGACCCTCGCCAGTGGCCGGGGAAACACAACTCCATTGTGTCAAGTTGATATATTTTCTGAGAAGAGGTTGCAGAGCAATACAGAGACTAAACATACAGATCATCTAAACCAGAACACACCAGAAATAATAATTTGAAAGAAATGTAGGTATACTGATGAGGTTAATAATGATAAAAACTAGTATTGTTTGATTGTTAAGACTAAAGGAATTCAGGAAGTGTGTAATTTTTCATGTATATCTCACATTTATATAAGGTAGCTAATAATGAAATGCCATTTTACAGATGGAGCAGACTAAAATAGACCTCAATGACATCCAACTTCACACTGAATGTGGAGTAGATCTCACCACATTTCTAATAAATGGTATATATGCAAATGGGCTGAGATGTTAGTGACATGATTGTTTCTAAAACTGTGGTTTATATCTTCTTTATACATCCTCTCTATTGACTTCATATAATTTGTTGATATAAATTGCCATGTGGAGGAGGCCCATATTAAGGAATTGAAGATGCCAGTGTGTAACTAAGATGCTCCACTCCACAGACCTAAGTCCTGTAAACAACCATGTGACTAAACTGGGAAGCCAATACTTTCCCACTTGAATTTTCAGATGTGGTCACTTAATGTGTTCCACACTTTGATAGCAGCCTTGTGAGAAACTATAAATAAGAAGACACATCTAATCAGTGCCTAAATGCCTGACCTAGGCAAAATGTGAGGTAGTGTGTGTTGTTTTAAACCACAAGTTTTTGCTTAAGTAGTTATGCCGCAATATTTTCTTGATGCAACAAATGAAGACTTTGAATCTTTCAGAAGCAACAAATCAAATAGTTGAGATGTAATTGCTGCCTGCAGCCTACATCCAGACCCCTACAGAAATTAACCAGTGTTAAAATGATCATAGTATATTCAGTAAGAAAATGAGCCTAGAAAAATAATGTATGATAAAATTAATAATGAATATAGAAGTTGGTGGATAAATGTAGATCTAAGTAAAGATTTATTAAAAAAATTAAATTTGGAAGACAGTGTTAGAAAAGAGATTAGACTCAAATGTAAGTCTAAGGGTTCAAAGTAAAAATAGTATTTACATTGGGTCATTCTGAAGTCAAATATCCATGTGGTGGTCTTAAAAGTTATCAAATAAGTAAATAAACCTCCAAATCAGGAAGAGAATAGAAGGAGGGATAAAGAAAATTAAGAAAACGTAACAGGAAATAAACACAGAGGATGAAAGCAGAGGCAAAGGAAAACTTGTTAAATATGGCATATAAAACATAATTTTGGGGTAATGCCCATTAAAATAACCTCTCCTGTCTCGCCTGCTGCTCCCCTCAGCAGTGTATTTCAGTCAGTCTGCCTGTTCTGTTCCCCGCTCTGTCTCTGGTGAATCCTCTTACTCCCTTGCACCTCTGGCCGGTACCCCAGTTTTTATATGCATAAATAAATAAATAAATATTTTAAAAAATAACAAATTAGGAGATTAAATTCAGTTATTATAAGGCAGGAAATTTTAGCAAGATTTTGTGAATCTGATTTTATATACTGATTTATATACTACATACATATTATATATATATAAATATTCAATACATATTAACTGACAAAGTTATTGCAACTGATATAGAAATCAGAATTGCTATCATAAATATATGATATACACAATCAGGGATCCTTGTAGAAATAACTAATTCTAAGATCAAGGCAAAAAATAACAAGAAAAGCCTGTTATATATGGAGTAACATATTAATAGAAAAATGTCAAAGGAACACATGAACCAACTGGAATAGTTCTGTATGGCCCAATGGAACATTCTAAGCAATGGAAAACAAGTATTATGCAATTATTATCCAAAGTATAAATATCATTAGCCCATATTATAACAAAGAAGGAAGATAAATATCTCAAAGAAAAATTACAAGTTATTTTCATAAATACTCTAATACAAGGAGGTGGAACATAGCTCTCCACTTTATAAGTGTGGGCTGTATATAGTGACTTTCTTTTAAATAGTATAGTATTCATAAAGGAGGAACTTCACAGTGGAAAACCCAGTACTGCTTCAACCACATGGTTGAGGACAACATGGACTGCAGTAATTCATGTCAAAATTATACACCCTTCTTGTGATGTAACACATTGCCTCTGTGGTTCCCCCTCCAAATCCCATAACCCCAGTCTCATCTAGAGAAAAAATTACAAAGTATATTCCAGAGATATATCCCAATGGAATGCTATTACAAAATATCTGACCAAGTCCCTTCAAAACTCCGAAGATCTTCTAAAGTCTCAGAAGCTGACAGCCCCAGAAGAGAGTATTGCAAATGACAATTAAATGTAAAATTTATCTTGGGTGAGATCCAGGAACAAAAGAATATTTAAAATTAAGGAAACTGACTAAATGTTGACTTTAGTTATTAGTAAAAAATGTTAAAAAGTAATTAGTATTGCAATATTAATAGCAGACAAAACAGAATTTATGGCGGAGAGTATCATTAGGGAAAAAGGGTAATTGTCTAATAATTAAAGGACAATTTCACCAGGAATGAGTCAATATTTAATACCATTACCACATAGCTTCTAGAAAAAGTAATTAACATATGTAGTTTTGATACTGAGATGTTAAAGGATAATCACCACTACACCAAATCTGGAATTCAATTAATCAATATAAAGAATTATTAAAATAATCATAATAAAAGTTTTCTGACACAGAGTAGAGCATGACAGGACTGTCTAGGAAAAGCAATTTCTTTTCTTTCTTTTTTTAATGCTCAGAGACTATCCTATTGAGATAGAGTTCATATGAGAAGAGAGAAAAAAAAAAAAGGCACATGGAACAAATAAAGAAAGCAGAAGAGAAAGAGGAGGTCACCTCATTGGCAGAACAAGAATATCATAGTTACTTTCCCATTTGTAGGTGTTATAATACAGACTGATAGTAAGTGTCTTTTAAGACAAGGGTAGCCCTGGTAAGCTAGAGATGATCCTGTCCTTAAAAATTAGATTATTGTCAACAGAAAATAAAATACAGGCATGCAAAATCATGAAGAGAAGCAAAGAATGTTGACTGAAATGGTCTAAGATTCAAATCATTCAAAATTTTGCACAAAATATGCTTTATGTGAGTAGATTGTCTCTGCAGTCAAGTAGATGAGATGACAGATTACAGTTCAATTGCCAGTGGGTGAGGAAATGAACATAAATTAGTGGAAGTTCTGTAATCTTTATACTTGAAATTTATAAGTAAATACTGAAATTCAGGGTATTTAATTAAAAATATATATATGGGATTTTGCATAATTTTCTCTCCCATAATGTTGAATAGACAGAGTATTATGTTTTGTTTTTTATTTATTTATTTATACAAGCACTGGGTACAGTCAGAAGTGCGGGAGGGTGAGAGAATTCACCAGAGCCAGAACGGAGAGCAGAGCAGGCAGAAGGACCGAAGTACACTGCTGAGGGGAGCAGTGGGTGGCAGGAGAGGTCTGCGCGCCATGTGGGACCCTCCTCTGGCGGCCGGGGAGCAGCCGGGGATCGAACTGGCACTGCAGAGGCTGTGGGCAGCTTTGCAACCCAGCGCTCAATCGCTGCACCACCGGGGAGGCCCAGGTTATCATGTTTTCTTAAATGTAACTCCATTAATAACTTAAAATTGATCAGCTTTTTTGTTTTTTAAGATTTATTTATTTATATATATAAGAGATGGGGTACAGGCCAGAGATGTGGGGGGTGAGAGGATTCACCAGAGACAGAGTGGGGAACAGAACAGGCAGACTGACTTCAATACACTGCTGAGGGGAGCAGCAGGCTAGACAGGAGAGTCTGCCTCGCCATGTGGGTTGCTCCCTGGCTGGCCAGGGATCGAACTCATGCTGCAGAGGCTGTGGACTGCTTCATAGTGCAGTGCTTAACCCCTTGCACCACCAGGCAGGCCCTTGATCAGCTTTTTATAGTGACTCTCATGGGTAACAACTGTGCACTGTCTATGTCATTGCTTGCAAATGGAAGTACAACAGACATCAAGTTCCCAGAAACTTGTAATTAAAATAAACTACTAAATTGATACCATTTGATAGCACCCCATATGTTCAACCAAATGCATTTATTCTTTTGAACTCTTGTTTCTACTGTCTCAGCTTTTGTAACTTGCCTCCTCTAACTCATAACTACTATTTTCTCTCGTAACTTTGGTGTTTTATCTTCACCCTTTTGGCTGGACACTGTGTAGTTCAGTGACAAGACTCTAGCTTAGCCTGAGGTCCTGTGTTTTGAATCTGTCACTGCGACTGTCAGATCCCCCCTTCCAGGTTGCACCAGATACAGGGTGTTTGATATGATGTTTGCTTTGGTCAGTAGTATTAAAGGAACAGAAAAAGCAAAGAGTGTGGAGCGTACCTCTCATCATTTCTATCACTGTAGGCAGTGGGGATGAATATGCAATGTTATCCCAGGTGAATTTATTAATAGCTGTGTTACTTTTCAAATAGAGATTATGACATACCCTGATCCTTCCTTCCTGCTTTGAGATCCATTTTTCTGTCTTTACTTAATCTGACACTCAGCTATTTTCTGTGAAACACAAATAATAAACTACCTTACACAAATAATAAACACAAATAATAACTACCTATATGACTGCATGACAAAATGAAACTAGAATGTCTTTCAAAAGGCTTTACCTTAGATTTATAATTAGATTGAAAGTCACCAAGGTAACTTATTGCCTCCCTTCATGCTGTGTTAATTCATATCATTGTGAATCTATTTCAGTGGATCCTAATTGACTGATAGATATACCTACCCTATCTGATTATCTAATGTAATATTCAAGAAATTAGCATAACAACCTTACACATTACTTTAACAAACACATTTAATATTTTTAAGGATTTTTACATATTTATGCATAAAAGAACTGGGGTACAGGCTAGAGGTGTGTGGGTGGGAGGTGAGAGGATTCAACAGAGACAGAGTGGGGTGCAGAACAGGCAGATCTACTGAAATACACTGCTGAAGTGAGCAGTGGGTGAGAAAGGAGAGGTCTGTTTTGCCATGCGGGTAGCTCCCTGGCCAAGGAATGAACTCATGCCCTCATGCTGCAGTGTCTGGAGATAGCTTGATAGAGCTGAGACTTTGACCCCTGTACTACCGGGGGGGGGTCCCCAAGCACATTTTTTGTTCTAATTACTTGATCAACATTTTATTTTTACATTTGTTTCACTATATTAGGACAAATATATCAGTATCCTAGGTAATTGTTTGGCATCTTAAATACCATTCACTACTGTCAAGGAGTAGCTGATATCACAAGTGAGTTTAAATTTGGTTCAACATTCTCAAACATTTTCCAGAACACAACTAAATTGCATTGTAAAAATACTGTGTTTTTATAGATAAGAGTTTTTTCTTTAAAGAACCATTTATCTATTGATAAGCATGCCTTCAGGAGATTTGATCCCAAACACAATGGTTTTCAGTGTGCATTGTTACTCAAGAGTGCTTCAGGAAAGTTGTGTTAGACAGGATTGCAATGATGCATGAATGGCTGATAATTAGAAAAGAAAATGGAATTTTGAAGCCAAGGTAGCATTTTTTTTGAATTCAGAATTACTTTGAAGCTTTCCCTATTGCTCCTGATATTGACCTTCAGGTCAATCTCCATGCACTTCATAAATGGAGTATTTTGAAACTTTTAAATGTCTTTTTTTTTCCCTAAAGAAAACAAGACTTTGAGTTTACAGTTTTATATCCCAAGAATGAATTAACAGTCCAGACAGACATAACATGAATCAATGTTTTAAAAAGTATCATCATATATTCAAAACCTTTCTAGTGGCATCTTATTTAAAAGCTTATTTTTCTTTGCTTTTTATCATGGTAATCCATTTTTGCTCATTTGCCAAGATGCCAAAAATAGAAAAGTGATGATCAGAAAGTGTTAACCGGGCATCCTCTCTTCACAGAGAAGATTTATACTTCAGGTTTAGGTCCCATATTCTAAGCTTATAGTGGTCAAGATCATCTATGTGATTTAGACATTTGGATTCTAAGACATTCCAAAGTGTTATACTAATGTGTTAAGGCCTTACAAATTGGAACCTTGGTCAAGACTTGAGCCCAGGATTTCAAACTATGAATATGATGATTTCTATACTTCCCTATGGTGGTTCATCATACGAATAAACAAAGGCATTTAGCTTGACATTACTAGTGCTCACTTAATGCATTGCCATGTTAGAATTGATCAGTGTGAATCTACAAAGATTCTAAGACATCAGTTTAATGTATCATTAAAAATAACCATTCCTTATTTCCATGGCAATCCCTCAAAGAATTATAAAATTCAGATTCTTTCTCTTTCAGTTAACTATATAAAGAAAAGTTGAAAACAATGGTTTAAAAAAAAGCACACCCATATTAACACACAAATCACCTCTATTTCATGGAGTGTAATTCTCTGCATACATACATGTTAAAGGATTTGTCACGAGTTTCAGGCAGCTTGAAAAATGAGAAATGCAGTGTTTTCTCAGAACCAGCATTTTTATTTTCTAAAAATCCATCCCATTATTAGCGATCCCTATGAATTTGTCTTGTTCTGACAATTCAGAAAATATCAAAATTTACTGCAAATTAGGGAATATTATGCCAACATAAAATTCAGGAAACAAATTAAGCACATATTGAACTAGACTTTCTCACTATGCTTATATAAGTTTCTTGATTTTTATGAGCAATTATAATAATGCTCATTGGTAGGTACTGATGATGACCAGTCAAATATGTCCACTCTTCATATAAATAACCCTGACTGTCTTCATGGACTGTCTCTTCACAGATAAGCTTTATGCTTCAAGTTTAGATCCCCTGGGTCTAAACTTATGTTGGTCAAGCTCATCTTTAAGTGATTTAGACATTTGGATCAATAGACTATGGGAATAAGAATTCTAGGAGTTTCTTTCAAAATTTTCTGTACTGATTGATCAGTAGCATACAAAAGATTTTCAGGGAACATAAGTTTCTCTTATTCTGTCTTACATTACTGTATCTATATATAATTCCTGGCACTGTGACAGCCACTTTCCTTTCATGAGGGGAAATAGCATGAGGATAACAGAACTGAAAGTTGAAAAGTAGTCAGATGAATGTGGAGGTGATTTGCATAAAATAATAAAGTGAGAGTTGTAGCTTAAACAATCAGATCCTAGCAGCCCAGAACAAGAACTTAGAAGGTTGTGAAAAAGAAAATGGAATTATTAACACTCATGCTTTAAATGAAGAATGTTCTTAGCAATTTTAAAGTACTTTCATATGTCATTGCATTTTATCTTTCTTACAGAAATTGAAATTCCAAAGTATTATACAAATGTGTTAAGGCCATACAAATTGGAACTACGGCCAAGACTGGAACCCAGGGTTTCAAACTCCAAATATGATGATTTCTATACTTCCCTATGGTGGGTCATCATAAGAATAAACAAAAGCATTTAGCTTGACATTACTGTTGCTTAGTTAAGGCACTGCCATGTTATAAAATCAAAGAGGGAAATAAAACAATAATGGGAAAAGAAAATCATCATACATGTACTAGGGCAATTCTTTGAACAAGCCATTGCATATTTCATATCCAGTTTAACAGTTTAAATAAGCCTTAAATAAACATTGCATTATTTTAGGTTTTTAATACCCTTTACTTTTTAATGTCCAATCTTCCTAAATTTCTTCCCTAATGCCTCTCTGGAATGTTTTACATTGCATCTTCCTTATTTAATATTTAAATTGCATTTATAAATTTTCAATCTCCCCTTTTCTTTCACCCTAGTACACATTTACATAATAATTAACTAGTCCAACTACTTTCAAAACCATTTTCTATGAAATATGCAACTTGGACATCTCTGAATGAGGTTTATTCGGCCAAGTATTTTCTGTTTTAATAAGTTAACACTTTTGCTTGTCTTTGATTCCCTGTTTCCCTCTGGCTATACAACATACAGACTCTACATTTCTTTTGTCATTCCAGGAAGACACAGAGAGTTGAGCATGGGGACTGCTTTTGAGTAACTGTTAACATTCTTGTCCTATTAGTATGCCACAAGAAGGGCTTTGTACAATGAGTCCTGTGGTGACAGCTAATCATGTGATCTAATCAGTCTTTGCATACAGGCCAGGTGAGAATCCTTTCCCTACAAAGTTATGCAAATTGTGCATTATTAAGTGTAAGTTAATTTCTAGTGGAAAAGAAAAATCAAATTAATCTCATCTAGAAAGATAACCCTGGGGTAATTATTGAAAACCAATATACCTGTCCCCAAATCTTTTATTTACTCTACTGTAAATCAACCTTATTTTGCCATCATCAGTTACCCCTTGCAGTAAATGCAATCAGGGGCAATTTTAGTTTAGTTGAATGGTAATTCTTATAACTGATGTCATTTATATGTCCCCATAGCAGTTAGCTCCATGATCCACTCAACATCAACTCTCAATCCATTCCTACTTTTGTAAGTTTTCCCTTATACCCAATGCCATAATGAGAGAATTTTATCAGCTTAAGTCTGGTTGAAGATACTGTGGGGGAACAGGATCTTTTATGGCTGCTTCCTTTCTCTCTCTGCCAGCAAAGTTTTTAGTGCCCATATCCAATGTTGCTGTTGTTTTTTTTTCTTTTTTTCTGGAGACCCTCTACCCACACCTTAAGTGAGCTGCTAATTCCCAGGGTTTACCTAGCAAGAGGGATGTTTGGATTTACATGGTGAGTTAGTGGTCTTTATGCATGACCTGGGCATGTATCACACATACAGTTACTGACGCTGGGGATTCTACAGGAGCACAGTGGTCATGCCTCCTCTATTGAGTTTTCTAATTCTGAATTTAATGATTAGATCTCATGATCTAAATGTGATCCTTGGCTTGGAGGGATGATGACAGTCAAGACATTTTTCCAGATTCTATTTTCTACAGAGATCTCTAGGACAAAAAAGAGTAAGGTATCCCTGTCTATTGGAACTGGCCTCCATCCCACAATCCTTTACTTAATACCTAGTGGAACTAGATTCTGCCTGCATGTTCTGACACTCAGCTAACACTCTCACGCCAAGATGCTGATCTTTCCTATATCTAGGATGACCAACTGACAACATATTCCCTGGATTTTAGAGGCTTCCAGGATGTGGGCCTTTCACTTCTAAGCTTGGGATTATTATGACCAACTTGGGCCAAAAGTCATTCTATCTGCCTCCATTCATCCTCAAATTTCATGAACAAATATGGGCACCTGGACAAGACACTCAGACCTGCACACAGTTTCTCCCTGACATCCTCTCATAAAAGGGCTTCCCACCTTCCAGAATACTTATTTCACAGGGGTGGCGGGGGTGGGGTGGGGATAAGAAAAGCAATCCTGGGATTCCTGGAGTTATTTTGGAAGAATCTACATCTCTCCAGGCAGAATAACATAGGAGACAAAATGCTTTTCTTCATTCGTAGGGTGATTTTTCAAAACATTTAGTCTTTGGAAATGTTGTAAGATAACAAAGGGAACCTCAACCTTATTTAGCCTTTTTCAGTTTTCTGGTCTCCTAATACATTATAATCATCTTAAGGGCAGAGTCTAATTTTTATTCTTTAATGTTATTGTTAAATTATGCTTTGTTTGGTCTTTCTCAACTTTTTTGTGTATTTGTCAAAAACAAGTGATGATTTTTTTTTTCTACCTGCCAGTATCCTCAGAGCACACTTCTTCAGAAGCCTAGTCTGAATATGAATTATAGTAGATTACAGAGAGAGTGCCTTCACATGTATAGAGCAATTTATCCTCTCTCACTTTTGCTCTCCGTATTGTACCTGTGCTCTCCGTATTCTCTCTGCCAGAAACAAATTTTACTTCTTCCATTCATCCATCATAAACTTTCTACATATTTCTTCCCACAGTGACTTTGCTTATCTAACTCTCAGGATGCTTTCTGATATGCAGTCCAACTAAAATGTATTGTTATTTATATCGGTGACTGCTGTTGTCTGTGCATGCCCATAAATAAACTGTAATTTTAAGCATATTTCATTGACACAATTGATGTTTTATTTACCTGGCTAAGATAGATACCTGCTTTGTTATTAAACAGCATTATGCCACAGTCAAAAAACTTGAGGATGCTATCTTTTCCTTTGCAGTCTTTCATAACCCTATACCCATAAGCACAGTATCAAAATATAGGCTTTTTGGGCAAGAGAAGCACACACAGATTTTTAAAACAGTGAAGAAAATATTTTACCTACCATGGTCTTCACTGACACTCCTCAGCTCAATCGCAGGTAACACCATTCTACTTTCACCATCTATGGGGGACAGTCCTGCTAGGTTGACAACTTATAGAAGAATCACAAATAAGGTAAAGGAAAGAAGGGAGGGGTTGAAGAGATAACATTTAAGAGACATAGAGTAGAAAAGTGACTGGTTAATGTGAACTGCCCCTTTCCTCAAAAGTAGTTTTTTTTTTTTTTTCAATTTATTTTTATTTATACAAGAACTGGAGTACAGGTCAGAGGCGCACGAGGGTGAGAGGATTCACCAGAGACAGAGCAGGGAGCAGAACAGGCAGATGGACCAAAGACACTGCTGAGGCGAGTAGTGGGCAAAACAGGAGAGGTCTGCTCTGCCATGTGGGTTTCTCCCTGGCTGGCCAGGAATTGAACTGGTGCTGCAGAGGCTGCGGACAGCTTCACAGCACTGCACTCAACCACCTGTGCCACTAGGGAGGCTCTCAAAAGTAGTTTTATATAGATTTGGTTCTCAGTCTATTTTCTTTTGAATTTTAACACTGCTGTTAAACAGATCAGTCCAGAATACACAGAAAATAAAAAACAAAACAAAAAACAACACTCTTCGATTTTCCCATCCTGTTCCTCAGCATAAGAATTCAGCCTCAATTCAGCCTTACTTTCTAGCACATATCAATCATATTGTATCACATGGCAAGATTTTGCTAATGTTTGATCTCTTCTGACAGGAATATCATTTCCAGTCCTATTAACCTGGGTAACTGAGTCCACTTGGGTCACATAGCAAGAAGCCATAGACTGGGTGGCTTAAAAAGACAATTCAGCAAATTTATTTCTAACAGCTCTGGAAGACAGAAATCTAAGAGGAGGCTAACAACATGTCTGGGTTATGAAGAAGACCTGGCTACAAATGACCCACTTCTTTGCTGTGTCCTTACCAGGTGGAAAGGGGCTAGAGAGCTCTGTCAGCCTCTTTCACACTAGTTATATTCCCATCGGCACAGGCTCAAGCCCTGGACCTAGTCACCACCCAAAGGCTACTCCTAATAAGATGATCTTGGAGGTAGGTTTCCTCATAAAAATTCAGGGGTAACAAATGACACAGAAACAGTAATTCCAAAGGGCACCTGCATGCATATGTTTATAGCAGCACTATTTACAATAGCTAAGATATGGAAACAACCCAAATGCCCAAAAATAGATGACTGGATCAAGAACATGTGGTATATATACACCATGGAATATTACTCAGCATTCAAAAAAGATAAACATATGCAGTTTGCAGCAACATGGATGGAGCTAGAAGGGATCATGCTCAGAGAAATAAGTCAGAAAGAAAAAGAAAAATACTGGATGGTCTCACTCATAGCAGGAATTTAGAAGACCTAAATAAGAAACCAGGAAAAAGACTAATCAATACAAAGTAAAAATCAAAATCAACAAGCAACTATAAACCAGAGACACACTATGGGGCAGTGGGGGAAAGAGGGAGGGGCGGGGAAAGGAAGGACTGGGAAAGGAAGGACATATTTGCATACATTGTGCAAATATGAAAAAAGATGTAAGAATTATATAAAATAAAATATTTAAATTAAAAAAAAAGGCGTTGGACATCACCAAAAAAAAAAAAAAAAAAAATCAGGGGTAAGAGGGAGACATTCAGACCTCAGCAATAATCTTACCTCTTTTTTTAAGAATCAATTTAGTTGCCATCCCTGAAAGAGTTTTTCTCACCCAAAGTCAGGAAGTATTCCCTGAGATATTGTTTATGTAGCACCACAAGCATCTCAATTCTGACTTTACCTGCATTTTCTCTCCACTGAACTGGGACCTCCTTGAATGCAGGATCACTGATATTCTTTTTTTTTTAATGATTTATTTATTTATACAAGAACTGGGGTATAGGCCAGAGGCACGGGAGGGTGAGAGAAGTCACCAGAGACAGAGCAGGGAGACAACCAAAAACACTAAGGGGAGCAGCAGGCGAGACAGGAAAGGTCTGCTGTGCCATAGGGGTATCTCCCTGACCAGTAAGGGTAGAACCAGTGCTTCACAGCGCTGCACTCAACCCGCTGCGCCACCAGGGAGGCCCCACTGTTATTTATTCTTTTTCACTGTCTCAAGGCCTCAGGTAACTGTGAGACTTGAATGCCTGTCATAATATTTTAGGTATCCTCTCATCTTGATTTCACTAATTCATTTATTAATCCTTCATAACATTATGCTATTGATTGCATTTTTCTCCACTTTCTACATATTGCCTCCAGGAAACATATCCACCCTCCATTCAAGACAATGGAATTGTTCCTCCCCACCTTCCACTTTGCTTTGGGGAAAACACAGACACACTACAGATTTCCAAGCATCCATGAATTTCTACCCTGCTTACATGACCTTCCACATTGCTCTTTCATCTGATTTTGACCCTCAATAATTTTTTCTTCTGATTCCAGAGCTTCTACTTCAATTATATTGAGATAAAATTTATTTCCCCATATTGTTCAGGTATTTATTATTAAGCTACACTTCAGAACTGTAGCTAACAAATACAAACTCCCTTTGAAAACTAATTATTCAAAGGCAGAAAATATATATTTTGAAAGTCTCTTTCAGAATTAAAAAATTCCTAATTCCTTCAATATTCTTTATATCAGATATAATCCATGCTGATTTGGGGAAATGTTCTCTGATTGCCCTAAGATAAATTCCTCCACCATAGGACTTCATGATATGTATTTTTTATTCACATACTTTATCTCAGTGCAATTCCACATTAGTTACGGAGCTTTCTGATTAATGATTTTTCCATCATTAGATTATAATGTCCAAGATAGCTGGGGCTAAGATAAGTGGTTGTTGAGCACATTGGTTGGCACAACTATGGATTTCATGAAATTGGATTATTATTTTTTAATTAATTTTATATAAATTAATATTTGGGATATCTATGTCAGTCTTCAAATAAATCCCCAGTTTCTCTATGCTCTGCTTAAAGTGTGGCACACAGAATTAAACATGTATTTATTCATTATAATTCCAAAGAATAGCATGGAAAAAATGCCCGAACATTATGGGGAAATGCAGCTGAGTGGCCAGTGCAGATGGAAAGTCAGCCATTTCCTTCTAACAACACTGCCATGGCTAAGCACTGAGAGGCTAACTAGGCCACACATTGAGCTTATTGTCAACCATGTCTTATGTTAATCTGTTTTTTTTTTTCCTCTTGGGTCATGATGCTGTTCAACACCATTCTGTCTTATTGGAATATTCACCTTTATTCTCACAGATTTAAGCCCCAGTAGCTGATGACTCCATCCACCAGTGTTACCATGGTAGTGAGCTTCAAAAATTATACCTATTAGTCATACTAGATATGTTTTTTTTTAAAAATTAGTCATACCAAATTTATGTAAATATATATATTTTTTAAATATTTAAATGTTTAAAATCTTCACTCATATAATTAGAGTCCTGACTCATAGTACCTTTTCTAAGTGACTGTAATTCTTGTATATCTGGGCTTATTTCCACATCATTCATCTACTATGAACTGATTTGGGTTTGTCTCCCCTCAAATTTTATATAGTTAAGTCCTAATTCCCATATGTCAAAACACAACTGCATTTGGAAAAATACCCTTTAAAGAGGTAACACAGTTAAAATGGGGCATGTAGGGTGTTTCCTAATCCAGCTGACAGATGTCTAGTACTTTGAATTTAGAGTTTCAGCAGCCAGAATCTCATGACTAATATTTCTCCATTTATGTGTTCCATGTAGACATTTCAGCAGTTTTTAGAGTATATGCAAAAATCTATCTGGATATTAAGACAAAATTCTGTTTTACCTTCTGTGATATATAAATTAGAAGACATTAGTTATTCTGACTCAATTTTTACCCCATAAATTCTATAAACATAAAACAAAAGTTAACAGTGGTGTGGTTATACCTCCTTAACTGTACATTGAGATGTTCACCTTTTGTTCCTCACAAGTTGCTGACATACACAGAGATATGTGATCCCTTTGTTAAATAGTATTGATCATATCTATCTACCTCACCAGGAGCATACAGGGAGTACTGTGATGATTTACATGCAAAGCATTGCAAGCCTGCCTGGAGCAGAAGAAATGTCAAATGTTTACTAAGAGGATGCCATGTTCCTGAGTCTTGATTAAAAGCAAGATCATGGAATGAGACTCTGCCTGTGGCCATGTGGCTATTGAAGCTTATAGAAGTCTCCTTTGCAGTTTGATATGCAAATGGGGGGCCTTGCAGGGTTTAATAGTTTCAATAATTTTCCTGTATCTAGATATTGCCAAAAAATACAAAACAAAACCAGTGGTATTTTACTAATATATTGCTGTTGTAGGTGCACTATCTTCTATAGAAGTTTATCTTTTTGTGTGTGTAGCAATGTCACATTCCTCATTGTCAGAGGCAAGTTTTTCAAATGCAGCAAAATAAATTTCACAGGTATAATGACAGAAGAATTATCTTTGTGCCTGTGAAACAAAGAACTTAAATGTTTTCTATGTATATAATTAATTAAAAAAACTAATTTAACCTTCAGAATTGATGCTAGAAAATAATATTAAGAGGAAAGTAATATAATAGACTCAGTATGAAGCAATAGTCCTTGGTTTTCAATTTTTGGTGTGGGGTAGAAGAAAAATCAACCATTATCTGAATCATATTCTCAAGCAGAAATTACTGATTCCTAGTAGAGCTCAAAGAGAAATTTAACTTTATACTTAAAAAGCTTTCCATAAAAACAAATATAACACTATATATTTAAAAATGACATCAGATAGAAACTGTTTTAGGAAAACAAGGATGTAACAATTTTCATTAATGCAATGTACCCAATCGTAACCCCCCCCACCCCTGCCTTGGCCTGAGTTGCATTTTTTTTTTTTATATCTGAAAGGGCAGGATTATTATAAAAAAAAGAAGAAGATGCTTGTACAGACACAAGTGGGCAGGAAGAGCTGCCTGAATTGAATTTTTTCTAGCTTTACTGAGGTATATTGGAAAACTGAAAAACAACATGACTCTGATGTTCATGCAGAAATGTTCAATGATTACAACAGTCAATATAGTAAACAGGGCTATCACCACATTTGGTCACCTACTAACAAACTTTAAACCCTTTGACCACTATGTTCCCAATTTTTCTGATAAGCATCACTACTCTCTGCTTTTTAGATTTCAATTTTTTTTAGATACTGCACATTCATAAAATCATATGGTATTTGCCTTTCTGTTTCGGGCTTATTTAATTTAGCAAAATATTCTTCAAGTGCGTTCATGCTGTTAGAAATGCAGGATTTCCTTCTTTGTTAAATCTGCAAGGTGTGTGTGTGTATTAAATATAATCTAAATTATTTTTTTAAGATTTATTTATTTATTTATACAAGCACTGGGTACAGTCAGAAGCGCTGGAGGATGAGAGAATTCACCAGAGCAGGGAGCAGAGCAGGCAGACTGACAAAGTACACTGCTGAGGGGAGCAGCGGGTGCAGCAGGAGAGGTCTGTGCGCCATGTGGGACCCTGCCCGGCGGCCAGGGATCAAACCGGTGCTGCAGAGGCTGCGGGCAGCTTCGCAGCCCAGCACTCAACAGCTGGGGAGGCCCAAATCTAAATTAATTTTAATTTTAATTATTTTATGGAGCTAACACTGGTTTACAAAACTGTATGGTTTAGGCGCGCAGACCTCTCCTGCCGCCCGCTGCTCCCCTCAGCAGTGTACTTCGGTCCTTCTGCCTGCTCTGCTCCCCGCTCTGGCTCTGGTGAATTCTCTCACCCTCCCTCTCACCTACCCAGTGCATGTATAAAACAAAACAAACAAACAAACAAACAAATAAATAAATAAAAATGCCTCAAAAAAAAAAAACAAAACTGTATGGTTTAGCGGCATGGATTCACACATCTTCAGATGTATGTTACCACACCATGCTCACCACCAATGTACTGATAACCCACTATTACAGTCCACCAAGGTCTATTTGGTCTTCTCATCCCTTTGTTCTCCCTCTCCCTATAATACTGTCAACTATCAGTCATATTTCTAGCGTTTGCTTAGTTTTAATTTTGTCTATACCTTTAATTCTCATGAATGAAATCATCTGGCATTTGTCTTTCTCCTGATTTTACTTAGCATAATCCCCTCCAGTTCTATCCAGGTTATTAATGGCAAGAATTCATCCTTTTTTAATTTTTAATAGCTGAATATTGTTACACTGTGTATTTATTACTACATCTTTTTCCCACTCATTGGTCTTTGGGCACTTACGTTCCAAACCTTGGCTACTACAAATAATGCTGCTATCAACATAGGATTGCATACATCTTTTAATTAGCAATTTTGTATCCTTTGGGTTGAGACCTAGATGTGGAATCTCTGGATCTTGTGGAAAATCTACCTTTAAGATTCTGAGAAGCTCCCTTACCGCCTTACTGTTTTCCATTGGGGTTGGACGAGTTTAGATGGTTAAATATCATTTCTCCACTGAGAGTTGCTTATGTAGAGTCCCTTTCACAGACTCCTCACTGTCACCTCTTTACTAGGGTCACAACACATTTATTTATTTTTCTCTTCTTTGGTAGGAAAGAGAAAGATTAAAATGACAATTTTAAGTGCTAAATTCTCAACAAATTATTGCTTACTTTTTACTCATAAAACTAAATTTCACACTAGAGCAATATACTTGCCAAGTTACTATGATGTTGTCCATTTTAAAAACTCTTTTCAGGTTTATCCTGAAAATTTTTTCTAAACAATGTTAGAATACTGTCTAACCTAAGTCATTTCATATGGAGAACAGGATTATGATTTTTCATCTCTTCTTATGCATAGAGATTCAACAACCACAGCAGCTCTTCTTCACACTGGACATGAATGGAATAATCTGTGTTCAATAATCCCATAACTTAAAGTTCTAAATTTAATAATATATATATGAAAACATTATACATACATAAAGATGATTTTATATATGTGCACATTGCATATATCAATTACCTATATAGCATCATAGCTATATATATGATGCTAAGGGCTTAAAAATTGGTATCATAACTTTTTGAAATTTGAAATAATTCTAAGAAAAATTTGAAGTAACTAAGTCAAGAAAATCTCTGATTTGATAAGTGATGAAGTAGATACCCCAAATGCCACAGCAATTGCACGTCTAAATCAAGTTTCTAAAACACAATGGACACCTGGGTGTTAAGGTAAATCGCTATGTGGTGGGCTATGAGTGAGTCACTTCTCTTTTCTGGACGTCATTTTTTTTTTTTTTTATTTATGAAGTTTCGCAAATGGGTTGGATGCTATCTAAGTAGCATAGCTTTTTTGTTAAAGATTTATTTATTTATGCAAACAAGAACTGGGGTACAGGCCAGAGGTGTGGAGGGTAAGAGGATTCACCAGAGAGAGTGGGGAACAGAAAAGGCAGATTGACTGAACTACACTGCTGAGGGGTGCAGTGGGTAAGTTAGGAGAGGTCTGCTGCACTGTGTGGGTAGCTCCCTGCCTGGGGATCAAACTCGTGCTGCAGTGGCTGCTGACAGCTCCATAGGTTGTGTCTTAACCCCTTGTGCCACCAGGGAGGCCCAGCATAGCATTTTTAAGTGTATAATTTTGCAAATAAAAGTCACTTGTTTTTTTCAGGAGTTTGCCTCCTAATTTATTATCCCTGATGTAGTCCATCAATGATGTTTATGCCAAAAATTCACATAGCAATCCCCAATACAAACATAATGCAAGAATATATTTTAACCCAGTCTTGAGGTTTGAAATAAACAATTTTCAGAAGTCCTATGCTTTATAGTTTTCCATCTCCATGTTCAAAAATGATTTACTTTCTAGGTAATTTCACCCATCTATTAAGAGTGGGGATTTTTCAACTTGACTAGGAAGAGTGGGTACATTTGTTTCCTTTTTATGTTGAAAATTTAAATCAGGTATTATTAATGTTCTAATATCCTTTCCCTTTGAGGGTGTTTGGATAAAATTTGATTAATGTTTATAAATCCAGGACCAGTTGAGTGATGGTAGACAAAAAATAAGTTATCTGGCAGATAAATACCAGATGGCTTCACTCATTGTGGGGCACACAGAAACAAAAGATCAGGCAAAACCAAACTAAAAAAAAAATCCTAGAAATCTGACTGTAAAATTGAGGCTGCCAGAGGGACAGAAAATGATGGAGAACAAAGTGGGTGTTGACCCAGTGGAAAATAATAGAGGTTATGGGTGCCTTAGTGGTAGGTGTGATACATACACCTGAAAAGGTGTGAGTCAGATACAGTGTTGTAAACCAAGTTAAGTCAATTTTTTAAAAATCTGGCAGATAAAGGGATGGGATTTAAACTGTTTCTTATCCCAGGTTTATAGAGCAATATTTCTTTTACTAGAAAAATGTAGTTGGAAAGGCCTATGTCATCACCTGCCTGAGTGTTCTACTCTGTTCCCTCTTCCCTTCCTTACTTCATCCTTTCAGTGGTTTGTGTCTGCTCAAAGAATGGTCCCTAAGAGTTGTTCACATTTCCCTAGAGATAATTGGGGCAGAATAACTCATTATTTCTAGTAGCATAACTCCACCTTTTATTCATTTTCTCCTCCTGGGTATATTTGATGGAAGCATTGTAGATGGGAGATAATTAATAGTGGTATTTACAATATTTAATAATTAGTGGAGAAGAAGAATTTCCTATCAGAACTGAAGTTGTATCTAGTGCTGCAGCAAAGTTCTGGTGGATTAGTACAAGATGGAGGATCATGTGGTCTTTCCTGAGATGGAAGATCTGTGGACCCACCAGATTGGGTAAAGAGCTTGATTGAGATTTTTTATCACTGTATTTGAGCATTTGAATATTTTTATTAGAGCATTTGAATATTTAAACAGCATGCAGTAATATGTTAGTCAGCTTTGGAAATTAGGAAGCCTAAAATATTAATAATTTGGAAATTTGCTGAATGCATTTTTTGCCTGTACTACAGAGATTTAAAATCTAACTAATTAAACCATGGTAATGTAGAAAGGGCTGAAATGTCTTTATGTCCCCAAACACTTTTTCAGCAAAGGCTAGAGAATAGCACAAGAAAGGCTTTTTGATCATATTTTCCTTAAAACAAAAGTTCCATATTTAATTAAATTTGAATTTATTTTTAGTAACATCTTCCCTTTTCATATTATTCAAAATAATCTTCATGAATTAACAATACTGAAAATGTATTTTCAAATGGTTGCCAAGGATTAGAGGAAATAATCCTTAGTGAAATAAACCAGACAGGAAAGGAAAAACACCATATGCTTTCATTCATATCTGACATGCAGAAAAAACAAACAGATGAACTGAATAGACAAACTTTTGGAATTCATGACCAATTAGTGATTATTAGAAGGGAATGGTGGAAGGGAACGGGTAATTCAGGAAAAAGGGGATAATGACATGGTAAAGGGTACATTTGGACTTTTAGCTTTGATCTTAATAACATATACACATGTAAATCCTCAGTTTGAACACCTGAAGATCACAATGTTGTAATGCAATGCTACTTTAACAAAATCAAACTATTTTCTGAAATGAATTACAATAACATATTGTTTTAAGCAACAGATGACCAGAGAATTGTGCCATATTTGAATAATAGCATTAGCACCACCATAAAAATCCTTTAATAGGGAGACAAATCATTGTTAAAAAATAAAATACACCAAAGCAAGAAGTAAATGTTGCAAGTGCTCTGTCTTCAATATGCTCACATGAAGGTTGAACAATCCGCTGAAGTCTGCTTTGCTTTGCTTTTAAGTCTAAATGAAATGTATTCAAGAAAACTGCAGCATGCCATTGGCTAAAGTTACATGACTTTTGCAGAGCTTATACTACCAATGAGTCACCCTGAGTTAAAATTTGATCATTTGTTAATTTTTCATTGCAGGACTTCATGGAGGTCAAAGTAATATAACCAAACCCTCCTTAAACTGTTTTGTACCAAATGCTTTGTAGTTGACATAAAGTGAATCTTATTTCCAGTCTGAAAAATTAGCCAAACTATCTGCATCAACCAAGTAAAGAAGGTTGATATTCCTTTATATCTTCTAAAATCTTTTAATATAAACCAATTAATGAATTTCTTATTAGAAACCATATTTAAGGAAGACAACTCTTTATCTAGGATAGTCAATGCAGACTTTTCCTTTTTACCTTTCTGAATGATGTGTGTAAGTTACATTCTTTTCAAGCATTCATTTTCTTTTGCCTTTTTTCACAGTAACACAGCTGAAGTAATATCAGCTTAAAGAGCTCATTATAATTTTGAAAGATGCTTGCACCAATTACCTCCCTTGAAATGTTTCCATATGTGCATGTATTTAAGTACATGCACATAATACACATATACATATTTATAATACATACACCCAAATATTTGTACAAGACAGACATGCACATATACACATAAAAGGTTTGATTTTTGACAAGGATTTTAATTTTTGCATTTTCTCTTGTAAAATGTGATTTAAGTTAATTCATTGGACACATAATAATCAAAATTTTGTTCTTTAACATAACTGACTCCTGGGAGAGTAGATTACAATTCTTATATATCAAACACTCATTCCACTGCATATAACTTTACTCATAAAATGTCTTCATGACAAGTAAAATCAATGTTCTTAGCACCATTTCATAGATTAGCATATGAGAAAAAGTGAAGATTAACTGTCCTTTAGTCCAACAGAAAAATCTGAGATCTTTAAGTAGAACAGAATTAATCAGATTCCCAAAGTCAATGTCTATACACAATGACTACATCCAAAGAAATGGAATTTTATTCTACATATTCACACAAACTGTGTGGACTTAAAGGTCGATCCTCTCACTAAAAATCGGGACCAACTCTGGAGCACCTACTATGGACCATTTCCAGACATTTGAATTTAAATTTGTTTCCTCTTATTTTAGCAGTTGAAGCTGAAGAGTATTAGTCCACAGGTAATTCTGGAAAGATACTGGGAGAGAAAAGTAATCTTTGCAAAGCTGTTCTAAGATAGAAAAAAAAAGTGCCTCGTGTTTAGAAAGCAAAATTCTACAGACCAAACATTTATTATTTAAGGTACAGCTAAAACAATCAAGTATTTATGAACATACCCTCTTATGCCCACTGCGTATGTGAGGAATTCAAATAGGAACAGCTCTTGGCATCCACTGGGAGTCTGAGAGAGTTTTTTAACTTTATGAGCATAATGGTATTTCTTTTAACAGAGGGTAGAAGTCGATCTTCAGTATTATAGGTCAGACAAAGACTCAATTGACCCAAATAGGGTAAACGGAGAGTTCCCAAGAGTTGAATTCAGCAAAGGACTGTGAGGTCATAAGAAAAGGTCTTATTGGTATTACCATTTTGGAAAGCATTTTAAATTCTTTGAGTCTACTTTGTAGTTCTAAGTCAGTTAACAATCAGAGATGTGAACATTTTTAAAGGTGAGGATCAGATTTCCAAGATACATATTTGAGTAACTTCCCTGGAGTCAGAGTCAAACTAAAAAGTAAATTCAGTCTGTGGCTCTTAGAGGGGCTACTCCGCCTGAGGATGTGCATTTTCTCAACATAGTGAATAAAAACACTGAATTGGATAACCTCTGGGTCTTTCCTAGAACTAACAATATGTAACTTTTAAATTTTACTTCATTGTATCTAAAGGAAAGGATGATTTTGAGCAAAGTTAAGAATATCATAATAGGGCCTCCCCTGGTGGCGCAGGCAGTTGAGCGCCTCACTGTGAAGCTGTCCGCAGCTTCTGCAGCACGGGTTTGGTCCCGGCCAGCAAGTGTCCCCCATGGCATGGCAGACCTCTCCTGTCTCACCTGCCACTCCCCTCAGCAGTGTATTTCATCATTCTGCCTGTGCTGTTACCTACTCTGTCTCTCGTGAATCCTCTCAACCTCCCTCACATCTGGCCTGTACCCAGGTTCTTGTATAAATAAATAAATCTTAAAAAAAATATCATAATAGATATTGCTTATATGTTACCAAAATCAGGGCTGAGAAAATCTCATCTAGAAAATTGGCATCTTTGGACTATGCAGTCACATGTATAACTGAATCTGCTATGTGACAAAGTCCCATCTATAATACAGAAATGATTAGAATGGAGTTTTTCCCCATCATTCCTAAAGAAATTATTTAAAATAATAAACTAGTAAGAAGATTATAAAGAATTTTTAAAGAGAGTTTTAATATCTCTAGCTGAGCTGTAGGAAACATGATTATTGAAGAATCCGATGTGAAATTACTATTAATATATGGGATTTTTTAGAATAATAGACTCATTCAGAGAAAATGATAACAGCATTGTCATAATGGTCTTTAATATAAGAAAACCGCATTTTAGCAAATTTGCAAGCTATTCTTTAGAAATAATTTATGAAAAGAAACTCACTATTCAGCTATTTAATATTATTGTGAGAACTTTTAAAGAACAAGATTATGTGTTCTGTTTTATATATATGTATAAAAGTATGTGATTTTGGTGCTAATTCATAATGTGCTAAAATATTTCTTAAATAGGATCAGTTTGGTTTTTAAATCTGATAGTGCAATTTTAATATTGTTCTCCCTGTTTCTGAGAAGAATGAAGAATTTGAGAGTTTGAGGAGGTGACTTAATACTACTCCCTCTCAAGCAGTAGAACAAAGATGATGTGGACACATTTCCTTCTAAATGCCAATAATGAGAATCTTTAAGACAGGAATGGAATAAAATTAGAAATTACACAAAGCTATGTTTGTAAGCTGTGGTAGATTGCCTAGAAATAGAAAACACTGGTAATGTGCTGCTTCAGTAATAACGCCAACAGAAATGACAATGACAACAGATAATGCTCATGTTTATGTAATTCCCAAGGGGGCATATGCTATGACTTATAATGTAACTTGATTTTACTAATACCTCATGATTTTACCAGGACTGAGTAAAGGTAATAGTTTATAGGGGTACAAAATTAATTTATGAATAATATTGGGAAATGGTTGTCATATTGTTTCATTTCAGAGAGCAAAACTTTAGGAAATGATGCAACAGAAACTTGAGTTGTGAGTAGTAAGGATACCTCTGGGACATGCCTGCCATTCTGGATTCCATCAGTCATACTTTTACATTAATAGTGTAGGGAACACCGGGACAATTCATTCCGACTGATCCATTATTGCTGTTTGAATTTTTATGCTTAAATGATAATTCATTTTTTTAGAGAAAATGAAGTTTTTCTGTTGACTTTATAAATGTATAGTTGAGTATTACATGGACCTAGAAATTAAACTGAACTAGAACTGGATTATTACTCTGGAACTGCTACTAACTCAAACAAAATATTTATAAGTTACCCGAATGTTTTGGAAAACAGTTCTGTATTATATCAAAAGAAGATATAATATCTAACTCATCTATCTTATTAAGAGTAAATAAGACAATATAAAGCACATAATAACTGTAACATTGCAAGAAAATGTGCTTGGATTTCCTCCAGTCTTTAGAGAGGAGACAGTCTCTGTCATACACCTCACAGAGTGTGATGGTTACTTTTTATTTAACAACTTTCCTGAGCTAAGGGGTACCCAGATGGCTGGTATACTATTCTGGTTCTACCTGTGCAAGTGTCTCAGGAAGAAGCTGGCATTTAACTCAGACTGAGTAAAGACAACTGATCCTACTACTTAGCACGGGCATCATTCAATCTGTTGAAAGCCTGAACAGAAGGTGAAAGAAAGGCAAATTAACTCTCTGCTTCAACCTTTATCTTTTGCCTTTGAACATAGGTTTTTTGGGATCTGGCTTCAGACTCAGACCAAGATTGGGATCATTGGTCCCCAAAGATGAGGTCTTCTGACTCAGCTTGAAATACATCACTGGCTTTCAGATGACAGATGGGATTTCCTGGGCTCCATAACCACATGATTGATTTCTGTAACATCTCTTTCTCATACTTAAGGAGGTATCCTGCTTTTTGGAGAACCGTGATCAATTCACAAAGCCTGGTAAAATGTGCATGTACAGTAACGTTATAGGGGGGAGATGCAGAGGTCTGAATCATCCTTTTAGCTGGAAATATTCAACTTAAGGGGGGAAGTTGAGTAAAGAATACCTTGCCCTGGCATGAGCCCTCACTAGACAGAGGCTTAATTGTTAGTGGGTAGGAATAACAACTAGAAAGTTCAAATTTAGCAAAAAGTAATAGTGTCCTTTTATAGTTCATATTTTTTAACTAGAGAAACTGCAGCCAAATATCTAGGCTGCAGAACTATAGATTTCCAAAGTCTAAAATGATACTCTAGATCTTACTCAGACTTTTAAAATGAATGCAACTCTAGGAGAATAGTAAGTTCTGCGGTTGTGAATATGTCTATAGGAATGTAAATAATTTATTTATGGAATAAAAGATTAAGCTAAATAATTGATATATGGAACAAAAGAAGGAACAAAAACAAACCCAGCTTGATTGCTTAAATGTTTCTGCTAATCTTGCACAATGAAATGAGAAGTATATAAGACAAATTGAGAATCACATTTTAGAAGAAGATTTGTATGAATAGCATTGTTCTGACTAGAAGGTTTAAACCCAGAATAAGATAAATTATGTAAAAAAAGAACAAAGGAGACCATAGAAATAAAGTAAATGAGATATAGGAACACACTTTTTGGATAACAGGATGATTATTAAGATATGTCAAAACCTCACCTTTTAAATATTCAGTAACTTATTATGCAGGGTATTATAGATAAAGAGGTAGACAGATTTGTCAAAAGTGAGTAGCTATTGTCTATCAGAGATACTGAATATATTATTTACCATATATTATATGTATATGCACTTACATGTTATATATCTATATAATGGAGATAGAAATATGGTATCTATCTGTATATACGTGTATCTACTTATCATGTATCTGTGTGTATATATCCTCTCATTAATTATCTCTTTCCTCATCTTACAACAATCAACATAGAGACTATTGTTATTTTCATTTAGAGGAAAAGAGGCAAATCACTTAATTATTCAAGGTCACACAGTTCAGGGACATCAGAATTGACTCAGTCCAGTTTCATTCCAACTTTTTATAACTAGAAAAGATGCAAATTTCCTCCACACTAAATTAAAAGCATCTCTTAAATAATAAGAAATAGAAACATAATATTGTTTGCCAAGTTGCAGAGACAAGATTTAAAATACAAGAAGATGGAGGAATTAATGTTGGCCTCTGGTAGAGCAGGAGAAGCCTTTACAGATAAAGCAAGCTCGGAATAACCAGTGCTGTGTCTTGTCCCAAGCTTTATCCCTAAGGCTGTGTCAATGTAGAGTACATAAGTGCTCAGTAAACATTTGTTGGTAAAGGAATGTGTAACCAATTTGCAAATTATTAACTCACTGGGTTATAAATAGGAAATTTCTTTACTTAGAAAACATTTCTTTCTGTCCCATGCAGATGCACTTCCCTGTTCAAATCTTATTAGTATTTTGTATAGCCATTCCTATATAATACACAGTCTCATTTTGGTTCCAAGTGCTAGGTTCTGACTGTGTTCAAATCTGTAATTTTATACATAATTCAAAACTGTTCCTGCTCCGTACCTCACAGAGCTGAGAGCTGAGTCAGTCTCTCTCAGTCAGTGGCAAGGGCATTCTTGGGGCAAAAAAGGGAAAGGCTGAAAAGAAGCAGAAACAGCTTTCTTACTTGGTTATTATCTAGCACTTCTCCCTTGGAGATCATTACTGTGTGCTCTGATATTATTTTTTTACTTGATGTGGATTTAGCATTGGAGTGGGGGAAATCCAAAGAGTCCAGATGACAAAGTACTTACTCCTGAGCAACCACGATGGCTAGTCACACCCTGCTGGCTCCCTTTCAATCCTGCTGTTCCCTATTATTTATCTCTTATCATACACTCTTTTTGCTGTTGTAGAAGTATGAGTATAAATAAGCAGATCTTATTCCATAAGTAGGCTCAGCACAGTCCATCTGAGGAATAAAATTATGTCCTTCTGTTTTCAGATAGTCTTCAGACTTTAAGGGGACTCTATTCAGACTCTTACCCTCACCTGTAGGAAGATGGATGATATCTCTGTGAAGCAGGTGCAAAGAGAATGACTCATCACTATAATCCCACAAAAGTCATTACCAACTGAATATTGGATTGATGATAAAGATTGGTTCCTGAATTGGAAAACAATTGCATACCTTGGAGAGAGAGACTGACATCAGCTGTTCTTGCTTATTTTGTTTAGTACATAGGACAAATGGACTACTTATTCTTAGTAACAAAACTTGATCACAATCCCAGGAGAACAGCAATGATTTTTTTTTTCAAAAATGCCTGCTTTGAATGACTAGAAGAATAAACAAACAATAACAAAATATTGTGAAATCTACAAAAATCTAAGTAAGGTTTGCCTCTGCAGCACTTCTTAGAGTGGAAAAGAGGAAAGCGATAATTTAATGCGACTGGAGTATGAATATGTAGTATAAGTTTATATGACTGGACTGAATTTGAAGAACCAACTGGGAGAATGATAAAGATTCTGAACACTATTCTGTTGTCATTGGAAAGGCTCTTGGGCATGTTACATTATTATATTTATAATAAAAATATAATGTGCTTGCATGACCATCCATGTTAAGTTAGAGTGAAGGCATTATCTGGAAGGTTAATGTAATCACAAAATGAGAGGAAAATTAAGAACAAACCAAGAAGAGTAGATTGCACACATATAACAGAGGAAGAAAATGTATACACAGTTAGATGTTGTGGGTTCATAGAGAAAAGAGAATGTCGCCAAGACTCCCCTCAGTAAAATATGTACTACGTAATAAGGAAGGATAAGGAAAGATTTTCTTTTAATAAATCCAAAATGCCACTGAGAAATGTTTCTCTATATTGGTCCAACATTTCTGAATATGGAGTGCACTGATTCTGATAAACATAACTGCACACACTATCGTAGGCTTATGGGAGCATTCCTACGCCTATATTTTGAGATGTAGTTTCTGTATGACAATGGAAGCGGCATAGAAGCATAGTTTTTCTTCATCTTCTTTGAAAAACATGGAGAATAAATCTTGATTATTTGTCCTTGCGGAAGAAAAAAAAAAAACACTTTTTTTTTTTTTTATCTCTGCTACAAGAGGTCAGAACTCCCAGGGAGATGCATCAACACAAGTAATGCAGGGACAAGTATTTACCCTTTTAAACCACCTTTGGCAAAGCTATTTATGTAAATTGAAGTCTGACCTGTCATGCCTATTTATTATTCTGCCAATTTTTTATTTCAATTCATTGCTTTCCCTGTTTTTTTTTTTTTATCTTAGACTCCCCAGATGAATTTTTAATGGCATGACTTCAAAACACCATAGAAGTAAATGATGTTTATATTTTGCTTGCAAAATCAGCACTTGAGAGAATCACTTGCTTGCAAATTGACCCTGGAAGTTTGTAGAAGTTCATCCTCACCCAAACTTTCAGATGTGAAAAATTGCAGATTATCTTGTACATAAACTCAGGCTACTTTGCAGCAAGGCAGTAGGATGAAGGGAAAATACAAAAGTAGGGAGTAATATTGTGTTTTAGGATTTGTTTCATTAGTCATTTCCACCACCTTCTGGTGATGGAAGTCATCTCTTCATCAAATGTACAATGGACATCTTTGAGAACTGTTGAAATCATGATTTCATAAAAATATGGATATTATTTTTTATTAATATTTATTATTATAACCTAGTATCTTTTGTTCAAGCCAAGTGTGTCTTGAATACCTACAGTTTATCTGCTGCTAAAATTAGTGTGTCAATATTTGTGTGTCAATATTTCCTTGGTAGGAAGTGACAGACTATCACCAGGAAAACTATTGCCTCATTAAGGATATCAGGTATTAATTTGCTTGGGATGTGGAGTGTTTGGTGATAAATACAGGTCAAAAGTATTCAGTGTCAAGTTTTAATGTTAAAAGGGTTAGTAAATTAAGATACTGAATAAAGTTTTGCAATCATCCTCAATAGAACCATAGGGATTACTTTATGGACACAGCTTTGACAATTTTCAGAGGAAAAGAACTTGAAGCCCTTCCACAGGTCAATGTCTTTTGAATTACACTTCCTTATTTTTTGTTTTTGCCTGAACTTTTTATTTTTCACTCCAGCTCTCCTCTACAAATACCTGCATGGAAATGAATAACTCTAGATCTCTTGTTTTAGAGATAATCTAAGATAGTCCCTTCTTTAAATTTTTAGAGAAAGAATAATCCTCACACAATAGTGTTCTATTTTTATAGCAATCTTATAATTTGGCAGGGTAAAGGATTTTCAGAGTACAGAGAATATCTATGTCAAATTCAAATAGTTGAATACAGCAGAGCCTCAATCTCTTACATACATATACTACAAAATGCAGATTTTCTAAAATCTGAGTTAAAATTGTTCAGGAAGAGGTTACTACCTATTTCCTTTAACTTTGAATATGCTATTTAACAAAGAAAAAGAGTATTTGTTTATTATGAAAAGTGTAGCTAGACATCAAATCTTGAAGTTGAAAGAAAATTAAGTCATGTAATCTAAATGGCACATTTCACAGGTAAGAAAATCGAGCCACAGAGAGAAAAATGATTTGTTCAAATCACAAACTATTTTGTAGTAGTTTTCCACTCAGTACTATTCCCAAAATTTGTGGAATGGTATGTGCAACAAGGTCAGACTGAAAAATTGTTATATACTGAACTTCAAAATACTGCTGGATTAGCCTATGAACCAATAGATTAATTTTCGGCTCTTACATACAATAGCCCCTCATATGTAGGGGATACTTTCTAAGAGCTCCTGTGGGTGCCTGAAACTGGACAGGAAAGACACATCTTTAAGACATGTCATAGGTACATTTAAAGGGATTATTGAAATATTTAAACACATTAATTTTGTTGATATGTCCCATACAGAAGACAGAATCAAACAGAACAAGCAAAAAGTACCAAAATGAAACATAATTCAAAACGGTTTCACTTTTACTTTCAAAATGGTTTCACTTTTATAGGAAAAGCTGTCACTTTTACTTTATGAACATATTTTAAGACTTCTCTAGTCTTCAGCATTATTTTCTCAAAAACGGGGCAAACATCACCATTGTTGGGCTCATGAAAAAACTGGATCAAAGTGGCCTCCCTGGTGGTGCAAGGGATTAAGCGCAGCACTCTGAAGCTATTCGCAGCCTCTGCAGCACGTGTTTGATCCCTGGCCGGCCAGGAAGCTACACACATGGTGCAACAGACCTCTCCTGCCTTGCCTGCTGCTCCCCTCAACAGTGTATTTCAGTAGATCTGCCTGTTCTGTTCCCCACTCTGTCTCTGGTGAACTCTCTCACCCCATCACACCTCTGGCCTGTACCCCAGTTCTTATATGCATAAATAAATCTTTTAAAAAAAGAGAGAATTGGATAAAAATATATATAAACCCTTAGCATTCTATCTGCATAATACATGTCCAACTGTGTTGGTAGCTGTTAGGCCTTTATTTCCTAAATTTGAAGTCTACAGTTCCAAAATCATATTTCACAGAACAGCTGCTAGATGCTTTGTGAAAATCCTTTATTTTGTAACCTCAGCCTTTGAATGTCAGTGATTATTACTGACTTTTAAAAGGCAATTTGAATTTAATGGTATTTCCTGCATTACATCCACTTCTCAATGAGAGCAATAAACTACAAAACAAATAAAGAAAAAAAAAGTAGTTGTTCAAGAGAGAAAATGTGGGGTCTAGAGTCAATCCATTATTTCTGAGGCGCTACTGGTTTGTCTGTAAATTTTACATGTTTACTCATTGAATTAAAATTTGAGTGCTAACTATGCTGAAGATGATGCAACTTGTCAAGGTTTAAATCACTAAATATGGAATTTCAGAATTTAAGGAGCAGCATGGGAAACCAACAGAGCAAATGAAAAAAAAAAAAACAAAAACACAAAACACAAACACAAAACACAAACACAAAACAGAGCTTGATACAGGCAAAATTATAAGTAGAAAGCACCTCATGATGTAATGAGATTAGCTTGGAGGACAGTGCCTCAGCATAGTAGTATTCAGAAATTCTCATTGAAAAGCCAAAATATTCTTCACATTACTCATGGTTCATCAACTGAAAACATTCTCTGAGAATGTGTTAAGCACCAGACGCATTACTAAGTGTTGGAGTGACAGTTATTAAAGAGATCCTCAGCTTTATGTAACTGATATTCAGGAAAAGCTGCCATATTGAAGGAATTGCTATGTTAGACAAGGTAGATAGCAAAGCTCCCTTTTCAAATTCTATTTCATCTTGTTGGTTTTACATATCAGTTACCTTTGGCATCCACTAATCTCTTCTCTCTTTCTGTTTAGCAGAACTTCCTTCTGTTTAAAAAACTTTTTTCAATATTTCTTAGAGTTGGCCTGCTCGATGCAGTCGCCCAAACTTTATCTAAGAATTTTAAAATGTTGTCTTCATTTTTAGTAGACATTTGAACTGGATAAAGAATTCACAGTTGACAGGGCTTTGTTTTCTATTTTTATATCTGGGCCACTTGTTTGGTTGTATAAAGTCTACTAGTGAGCCAATAAAACACAGTCTTCATCTGTGTTACTTTTTATTTATCTTCATCTATTTTTTTCACATTGTCTATCTCTACACTTTGAGACGTTTTATATATTTAACACAGTTGTTTTTAATTCCCTGGCAAATATTTCCATAAATATGGCATGTGAGCCTATTCTGAAGTTACATCTTTTTTTTTTTTTTTGAGTTTCTTTTTTTCTTGTCTTTCCTTAAGTCTCTTTTTAGTTAAAAGATTGACATATTATATAGGATATTAGATAAAGTGTATGCATGATGATGAGGACTTCTTTATTTCTATTATTTTTGTGTTGAGGCTATGTTATTCTAAATGCAAATTAGGTTGGCCTGTTGTTACTAGAGATACTTTAAGCTTTGAAACCACAGGTTTCAAAATTCTCTATTGGTTCCTGGTAGGTAGGGTGTGGGTGGATATACCAGGTTATTTTCTCAATGTCTACCCAATCATTTCCTTTCTTTTTCTCATTCCCATTGCACCTGAAAAAAGAATATATCCTACTTGTATTCTACAGTAATTATATCCAATTTTTATTGCTCAGAGGGTAGGGATAACAAGAGGAAGTATTCTCTGATGCTCACATTTACACTGAGTCTGTGTTCATACACTGAACAAGGGTCTACTGAACAGGGTTTTTAAAATTACTCTTGTACCTTTTGTTTGTTATAGTGGGCTTAGCACTTGTCCATAACCCTCCCCTATGACAGAATATATTTTATTCATTCTTTTACTTTTCCCACAGCATTATCCCAGTCCCTGAGGTGACAATATATGTTTCTCTTTTGCCTGGAAGAGGCAGAGATTTTGTATCACTTAAGAGAAAAAATGAGATTATATCCATGCAAAATTTCATCAATTTAAGCTGTATTTCCATGATGTAGATAGCATCACAGGAGCTTTCTGGGGATTCCGAAAACCTCCCCTTTGAGTGTCTGGTGAGACTCACGCAGAAAAGGTCAGAGAGGTACGAACAGTCCTAAAATCTGCAATCACCAAGGGAGTTAACTTTCATATAGTCTACACTTTGTCTTTAATGATAGTATAAAGCATTTTAGCTGAAGTTTTACTGGCTTATTTCATGACTAGGAAACAATTTAAATGAGTATTCTATGTCACTTCTTTCCATGTAGATGCCTGAATCTCCTACATCTGAGGTTAGAAACAGGAGAGTTTAGTTCTCTGCTGTGTTCTAGAAAGCTACTCGTTTGCAGTATGTTTAATATTTGTCTTGTCATAAGGGTGGGAATAATGACCTTTTCAACTATACTAAACAAAAATTTCCCTGTTTGATTTTTTTAAAAGATTTAGCCATTTATGCATACAAGAACTAGGGTACAGGCCAGAGGTGTTGGAGGTGAAAGGATTCACCAGAGACAGAGTGGGGAACAGAACAGACAGACTGACTGAAATACACTGCTGAGGGGAGCAGCAGGTGAGTCAGGAGAGGACTGCTGTGCCATGTGGGTAGCTCCCTGGCTGGTGATCGAACTCATGCTGCAGTGGCTACAGATTGCTTCATAGGTTGTGTCTTAACCCCTTGAGCCACCAGGGAGGCCCCCTCTTTGATTTTTATATAGGTATTTAATTCATAATATAATGAGTTTTAGTGAACAATCTTTCAACCAAAAACTAACTCATTAACAATAGCATGTATCTAGAGATACACATGTTATAATGTGTCCTTTCCAATCATTTCTCTGTCTTCTTTCAGACAAAAATACTATTGAAATTATGTCTTTACCATGTTTCCAATTCTTTTTTCAGTTTTAACATACACATGCTTGCATGCACACATATATATTTGTTTTTTTTTTTTAAGATTTATTCATGCATACAAGAGTTGGGGTACAGGCCAGAGGTGTGGATGGTGAGAGGATTCACAAGAGAGAGTGAGGAACAGAACAGGCAGATTGACTGAAATACACTGCTGAGGGGAGCAGTGGGTGAGTCAGGAGAGGTCTGCTGCCCCATGTGGGTTGCTCCCTGGCCAGCAGGGGATAGGACAGGTTGCATCTTAACCCCTTGCGTCACTTGGAGTTCCACACATATATTTCAAATGGATCTCTAGTTTGACAAAATTTTGCATTATTTAATTGCTTTCAAAATTCTACTTAGGCAAACATTGGTTCCCTGGCTCTTCATATAGGTTGAAAAGTTTCAATGTTTTGGAAACTTCTCTCCAATAAAAATAATTATTTTATGTGTGGGTATAAAGGGACAGAGGTTGTTTTCAATTTTTTCATGTATAATGATTACAATATATTATTTCACCTAAATGAGTCTGAAATATTAAAATTCCTGAATGGCCATAAATTCTGAATATCATGAATTTTTCATATTTTATATAATAAAGATGAATATTAATGACTAATCAAAAGGCATCTTCCTAAATAACTTACAGAAAAATACAATAACATTTTATTCTCATTTGAGGTTTAATCTGTAAGAGTATAATTTTAACGTCTACTTTTAAAAATCATTAATTAGAGGTTGGATGCTTTTAACTGTGGCTTTTCAATAGTGCTTCCATGGCTTAGTAATATATGTTATTTTTGAAAAATATTTTTCTAGTATTTATGCATAGGATAATATAATTTTTGTAATGTTTTTGCCCTTAAAAAATTTGAACGTAGGGCCTCCCTGGTGGTGCAGCAGTTGAGTGCTGGGCTGCGAAGCTGCCCACAGCCTTGCAGCACTGGTTCGATCCCAGGCCGCCGGTGAGGGTCCCACATGGCGCGCAGACCTCTCCTGCTGTGCCCGCTGCTCCTTTCAGTAGTGCACTTAGTCGGTCTGCCTGTTCTGCTCCCCACTATGGCTCTAGTGAATTCTCTCACCCTCCTGCACTTCCACTGTACCCAGTGCTTATATAAATAAATAAATCTTTAAAAAAAAATGAACATACTTCTAAATTACAAACACAATGAACACATTTCATTTTACAAAAAAAGTTCAATTCTAACTAGACATTCATTATTAAATTACAAATGTCATAGAATTCTGCTATTGTCTGTCTACGGCATTATTACAGACAATCTTGTTACTATAGCACATAAGGACTAAGTAGCACTTGTTCCAGTTAAAAATAAGTATTTTATGGTTCACAGAGACTGTAATTCTCTGAAACTACAAGTGTTTGAAACCCATACTTTTTTTTTTCCTTAGCAGAACTCTTATTGTCAAAATTCCAATTGAAATGAGTATACTATCTATCAAGGTAAAGAAAATTAGTAAGACTGAATCAAATGTATAAATCACTGTCATTGTCAATTACATATACACACAAATGTACTTGTATACAGTATAAGAAGAATCACTTCGTAAAACTCATGTGAATTTTCTCTGAATCATACATCACATTATCTCAACTGTTCCCTTCCTCCAATGTTTAGCCACATCAAATTAACCCCAAATAAATATAACTGGCAAGGTCTAAGGTACTGAACTCTTTAGCAAACACTAGGCAATGCCATCTTAACCTAAATCTGTGATCTGCAATAATGGGATGGTTGACAGTCCAAGCACATGCTACTGTATAACAAAATTAGACTGAAAATATATTAACATTGGAGATGTGTCAAATCTCTGAAATAAATTCATTCCAACTTGCAGGAGTTTGCAACAGCAGGAGGGAAATGAGAGCTCCTCCTGTGCTTTATTATACCTAACAAAATAAAGAAGTCTCCTTTAGTATACCTTGAGCTCCATAGAAATCAGAAATCAAGACATAGTAATTGCATTGCTCTCCTGGCCATTGTGGAGATAGCAAGATATTGACGAAACATGGAAGTAGCAAAACAGACATCGAATAATTTTACATGTTTCTGGAAAAGGATGATGGGCTGAGAATTGGTGAATATTTATGAACCTTAGTTTCTCAGCTGCACTCTAAAGGTACTTTCTGCAAAGATTTATCTAAATATTGCAAAAATCAAAATCATTTGAGTGAACAAAGCTTCCTCAGGAAACACCACAGGGATGTTTGTGTAGACCAGTCATGCCATTAATACACAAACTACCTTCAGCTTTCAAATGGTTGTCTAGGTCATGGAGCAGTGATGTCTGCTGACTTAGATTCATATTAGATAAAATTTCCATTATTTTAAAATATTCTAAAATATATATATTTCAATATATAAACTCGTTAATAAGCTCACTAATAAAATGAGAATCTCATAGATAAAATTATGTTTTCATTTCCTTAACATTCTCTCATTACTTCATTGCACAGAAAAGAATCTCATATATATGTATGTGTATGTGCATACATATTTTTTCAAGTTAATGGCTGGAAATAAAACACTATTAAAATTGACATTTTAATAGTGGCAATAAAGGTGCCCAATATATACACTTTCCATGTCAGTTTACCTATGGACAGTTAAAATGAAATTAAACTGTATATATTGGGCCTGGTGGTGCAGGCAGTTGAGAGCCACCCTGTGAAGCTGTCCGCAGCCTCTGCAGTGCCAGTTCGATCCAGGCCGGCAGGCGAGGGTCCTATATGGTGCAGCAGACCTCTCCTGTCACGCCTGCTGCTTCCCTCAGCAGTGTATTTCATCAGTCAGCCTGTTCTGCTTCCCACTCTGTCTCTGGTGAATCCTCTCACCCCCTCACGCATCAGGCCTGTACCCCAGTTCTTGTATAAATAAATAAATCTTTAAAAAAATTGTCATTGTCCAAGGCAAAGTACAAAATAATTTGCATTAAAGGTAATTTAGATTTTGATGTCTGTCTTATATCCTAACATCTTCATTTACCACCTCCAGAATTATTTCTATTTTATCCTAAATTAACTTTCATTCCTAGATACATCATACTATTTCTCATTTTTTTCTTAGGATTCATATTTCATTTATCAAAACACAACCTTCCATATTTCTTTACTAAATTATGTGCTAAATAGCCATTGGGGAGTATATTGCACTTACTGGCAATTATTTATTGTACTCCATTTGTCTTTTTTTCCTTACTAGATCATGAACTCCTTCCATGGAAAAGAGATATTCTGGTGCTTAGCACAGTGCTGGGACTAAATTGCCAATGTGTAAATATTTGCTGTAAGCATAATTGGTTTGAAAAATATCTGTACTTCAATTTTCAACCTCAGAGAGACTATTTGAAATCAGACTCTCTGGGTTCAATTCCCAGTTCCCCTTCTTGTTAGATATATAGACTTAAGTTACATAGCTTCTTTAAGTCTCCATTTCTCCATCTATATAATGAGCATACTAAGGAATTCTAACATAATTGAGTTGTTGTGAAGATTTACTAAAACCACAATTAATAAGTGTTTGGCATATCGTATTTGGTTTTCAGAAAGTCCAGGAAGTAGTACATTTTCTAATATGAAGTTTAATTTCATTTTAACTGTCCATAGGTAAACTGACATGGAAAGTGTATATATTGGGCACCTTTTATGAAGACAATTGAAACAAATTCATTTTATCAGTCATTCAAACCAAGAAGCCTGATGACATAGATCCAAAAATGAAATGTATCTTCTATTTTTGAAAAGCGTGATTTAACAAACTCACTTTCTATAAAGTTAATTGTAAGCATTGCCTACTTTGTAAGACTTCTCTCTAACATTTTAAAATACACATACATTATACAGTATTTTGCACATAGCTGTAGAAATAATTGATTCTCAACAACATTAACACATTTGCAAAGTTCCCTTTACTATGTTTGTAACTTAATTCAGTGAACAAAAAAAAAAGACCAAGTACAAAGCAAGCACAATAAAAACTCTCCTGTTTAAAATGAATCTGACCCAGCCATCTTTGGAGCTGTGTGACAAATACTGGAAGCTGAAACAGAAGTCAATATGCTAAATCTCTTTTCTTGTTATTTTCAAGGATTCCCTTCTAAATAAATTCTCTTATACCCAGTTCTTTCTTATACTCATTGCTTATGCTGACAAGCCCTTTTCTTCCAATCCTTCAATAAGTGATGGTGACAAACCAAAAGGCAAAGAAACAATTTAGGGCAGATAAGCTAGTTCTTGTTGACACTAGCATGAACTTCAATGCTTGAGTTTCTGTTAAATACTGATTTAGTCATTCATCAAGTACTATAATAAATGACAAAGAAACTATTACCACCAAAAATGTTTTTTGGCAGTAAGAATGTTCAAAGTACTTATAGTTCTTGTCCTCGAATTATTTTGTGACCTGGGAGAAAAAAATATTTTCATTTGTTGTATTTAACAATAGAAACTATAATCATTTTGATATGTTATGACATTTTATAGCTTAATATAATCTGAGAAAACTAGAGAACACTTTCCTAAGGAAGTAAAATATCTGCAAAGTAAAATATCTGCAACCTGAAGGGTGAGTAGGAGTTCACTGAGGAATGGAGAGAGAGAAAATCAGAACTGGAAGAAGCAGTGATGGAGTCATGAGGGATGAGTGTGTGATGCTGTGAAGAGGTTTAGCTGAGGCAGTTTTGTCTAAAGGACTGGATGGAGGGTAAAACTAATGGCGGGAAGTCTGAATAGTAGTTATGTATACTCCACCTACTTGCAACATATTTATGGTGGGTTCTTGATTGATCGTAGAACAAAATCAGAGGAGTCTAGTAAGATGTGCATTTTTAAATGGTCACTATGTGTACAGAGAAGGGATTGGAGAGAGGAACTGTTTTAAGTGAGGCGGGTAAAGAAAAAAAAATGTTATTACAGAATTCCTGCTATCTTGGTGTGCCCTAATTTAGATTTGACATAGGTAGATATGGAGATTGACTTGAAGGATAGCTTTAAGGTAAGAAGTGGAAGATTTGATATTATTATTTTTTATTTTGTTGATAAGAAGTTGAACGAGAAGCTTTAGGGAACATGGGTGACTATCACCCACCTCACATCCACTCTAAAACATATTAAAGGCTTCCATTGGACAAATCCAGTTTGTGCTGTTAATACCACACTGGCAGTGTTGGCTATTATCAGTCATTTACACAGTAGCCTTTGTGCCTGTGTGTGTATGATGTGTGTGCATATATGTGTGTGTGTGTGTGTATTAACTGGGTATCTTTTATGATTTAACACTTAATACATTTTTTAACAGAATTCTCAATAGGTTCTGATGCTTCCAATTCACACTTCCACCTTCTATTCTAGCTTCACCCACAAGAACTGAGTTGCACAGGAAGTCACTGTTTTAAGTTCTAGAGCCAAGAAACAGGGCACAATCTGAAATACCAGCCGTTTAGCATTGCCCATTTGAGTCTAAGATTTTGCAAAAGGAGATCCTATCAAATTATACTACTTATTTTAAAAGTGGCAATTACTGAGCATAAATTATTCCAGGAATCACACCGGCACCTAGCCTATATTATCTACTGCAGTATTTTTCAAAATGAACTCCATGGACCATGATCACCATAATGTTTAGCTAAAGTCTATACAATGGTCAAATAATTCTGGAAGCTCATAGTGAAAGGTCAAACACTTAAAGTTCAAATAATCCCTGAAAGAGATGTTGGCGAAAATAAACTTAACATTGTCTAGGCTATATTCACCAAATACTTTTTTCCGCAACACTTAGTAACATCCCACCTAACTTTATTACACAGAATAAACAGGGGAAATGTCAATCCTATTACTTCTTCATAATTATAAATTTCTATGTTTCAGTCTTAGTCACATCCATAACCTCATGAAAATGTGCAAATATTCCAGTAAGACATGCATATTTCTCCATAAATAAATAAATAAATAAATATATATATATATATGAACAAATCCAAACCTCACAGTTGCTGATATGCCCTTTTGTCCAAACCTAGAAATAGAAGTTTTCAATCACCTCTTTTCCTTTGCTAGCCAATGTCCACAATCACCTTGTCAACATTCTTCTTGCCCAGATTTTCAGTCTATAAGTGATTTTTGTTGTATAAATGCAGACTTGAAAGATCAGAGTACAATACTTGTTTTTGTTTTTTTTAAGCTCAGGTTGAGTCTTCTGAGGGTATTACATAAATCAAAAATAAAAAACTTATGGGCCTCCCTGGTGGCCAAGGGGTTAAGTTACAGCACTATAAAGCTATCCATAGCCACTGCAGCACAGGTTCAATCCCCAGCCAGGGAGCTACCCATGTGGCACAGCAGACCTCTCCTGTCTCACCCACTGTTCCCCTCAGTGGGAGCTGAGTCAATCTGCCTGTTCTGTTTCCCACTCTGTCTCTGGTGAATCCTCTCAAACCACCCCTCCCCCCCACCTCTGGCCAGTACCCCAATTATAAATAAATCTATAAAAAATTAAAAACTTACACAGTGGATTTCAAAAACCAGTAAGGTCTCAACAGTGATTGCACATTATTTTTCCCATTATAGCCTGTTGTCAAATGTAGATGTTTGAGAACTTTACCACTTTTCTGTAGCCTGCTTCCACACATTTTTTGCTCATAAGCCCCTTTATTTATTCTTTGTTAATTTAAATCTCTGAGGACGACAATCACTAATGAGTCATATATTTAATTCATTACACCTTTTTTTGCATGTGGCTCACGACACAAATTTTTTCCATAATATTCCAGACAACTTTGATTCAAAGCACTCTTAAGTTTTATATCTTCTCCACTATCTCCAATATTAGAGAAAGTCACCATATCCATTTATCTTTTGTTCATATACGTTGTCCCTAAATGCAACCACCACTTCTAGCAACATTTCTATACCCTTAAAATTTCATCCAATTGTCCCTCTCTGGGAATCCATCATATCACAAATAGTATTATAATTGAAGTCCACTTAACTATCATTAACATCACAATTTCTTTTTTTTTTTAAGATTTATTTATTTATTTATACAAGCACTGGGTACAGTCAGAAGTGCGGGAGAGTGAGAGAATTCACCAGAGCCAGAGCAGGAAGCAGAACAGACAGACTGATGAAGTACACTGCTGAGGGGAGCAGTGGGCAGCAGGAGAGGTCTGCGCGCCATGTGGGACCCTTGCCCGGCAGCCAGGGATTGAACCGGTGCTGCAGAAGCTGTGGGCAGCCTCTCAACCCAGCGCTCAACCACTGTGTCACTGGGGAGGCCCAACATCACAATTTCTTAAGGAAAGAGATATTTAAAACTTTTATACTTGATTGAGTACAGTAAGTTACAGAGTAGATAATTAACATCATTATGACAATATATAGTTTTAAAAATACTTTTAAAAATACTTTTAAAAATACACTAATTTTACTTGTTAGTAAAACCTTAAGGGAGGAGTAAAATAGATGTTCCTACCCTCATTTCTCACTACACACAAAAAAAGATGAAATGTAACTTGCAGGCTTGCATTTTATCTCAAAATTTGATGCAATTTCCATTAAATTTTATCAAATAAGATAAATTCTAGGCTAGATCTCCATAATAAATAATTTCCATCCCAATGTCATGGTTTTGACAGATAAGTTTCTTCAGACAAGCATCCATTATTCAAATATTAATTTAAATGTGTAATGTATATTCAAAGGAACCAGAAAAGAGTCACCAAAGATATACAGATCTGCTCAAAATCTTATATTACGGTCATAGTTACTTATATCAAATGGTTTCCCATCAGAAATTGTGTTCTGCTGTTTGAATAATTTAAGTGTATTATAAAAGGACTTGTGATAAGCATTTTCAATATCAATCTGCTACTTTACCAACTTTTCTACTTTTTAAATTTTGTTTTGTTTTGATCAGAACATTTTCTATCAAAGCTCAGTCATTATGCTGATTTTGAACTTCCTCAACTAAGTAGCAGGCACTCCAATAAAAGGTCACCACCCACCCTCATGACTTAATGAGTTTTATAACGGAAGGAAATATATTCTTCCAAGATTCCACAGGCATGTCCTTGTATTTGCTTTGCTTTTTCTCATGGTTAGTACAGACCTTGTATTTTCTCTCTTAAAGTCTATCAGAAAAACGCTAACCATATTTAACAAAAATGCTCAAAAGCATTAAATTATCCACTGTGTATTGTATATCTATTGAGACTTCTGGACAGCTAGTCAATGCAATTAATTTTATACATTATCTGGACATTTCATTCATCTCTAAATAAGTTGATTCTAGTAGATTAATTCTAAGACTTTAGCTCTAACACTATGCTACCTTAAGATAACACATTTTCATATTGCAATACAAATATTTTGGACTTACTGGTTTTCAATTAGAACATAAGGTTGGTAATAGCAAGCAGAATGCAATAGTTCTTTTTTCAGGTTACATTTACAGAGATAAATTATCCAGAAAAAATTATTCACCTCTATATATTATTACGGTCCATATCTGTTTGCATAGTTAAAATGAGCCACTACTCTTTGCTTATGCTTTAAGTTGACTGTCTCATAGTATAACAAGGGGGATGAGAAGGGGCTTTTACACTGTATAAAATAAGTGTTACACAAGTCAAGAGAATATTCAGTTCCTTAATACCTGTTTAGATCCAGAGTCCTTGTCCTGTCCCCGATTATGGGTTTGATACTCTAAACTTGTCATTTTCCTTCTGCATGATACTCTCCTACCATGTATCAATTTGAAACTCTCACTTTTAGAGCATACATTTTTTTCTTTTATTTCTTTTCTCTCAGTTTTAGCAATCTATAGAGTGTCCTGTGCCAGATTTCATAGTTTTTTGTTTTTTTTTTCCATTATATCTGCACTATGTTCAGTGCCCCATGAGCATGAAGGCCATCTTTTCTCTTGTAATCAGTTTCTACTGAGAGATGGGCAATTTCAAATCCTTCATCAATTTTATCTATTTCTCTTTAGTTATTTAACTCGAGTTTCTGCTCACTCTGTTCTGCTTGATATATGTTAGGATCACATTCATTCTTTAAAAATATCTCAGTTCTAACCAAGAAAAACAAATCCATAATGTAACTTTAGATAGAAGAATATCAAGGTTTTGCCTTGATATGGTGAGGTCCAATAACTATCAAATTTAAGGTTCTTTAGTAAGGCAGATTGGAAAAAAAAAACAAGCCAAACAAAAAAGTATAACTTTAAGTCCAAAAATACTAAGCAACCGTATTTCCCTTTTCTTTCCACAAAGTCAAGATATTCTGACCCACCTAAGTGGAATACGAACTTTCAGAGAATTTCTGCTAAACATTCATTCAGCATCCTGTAGTACAAAAGGGTTTGATTTCTGAAGACTGCCCTTGGTATCAAGAAATTCATAATAGAGAGAAAGCTAGTTAATATTTTACAACACAATACGCTTATACCCTACTGAAGACATCCAATGTAAGCCTGTTTTTAATAGGCAAAGTATGTACTGACCAACTTAAACTTAATATTTCCTTCAGCTCAACTAAATAAACTTTAGACAGGTTTCTTCACGACTACATACACTTGGTCTACTTCTTAATACATTTAACATAAAATTGTAATTTTTTTTACATGTACCTCTAATCTCAGAATCTTTCCCAATTTACATTAAAAAGATGTCCTTCCCAAAGACATGGAAGCCATTCCTTAAAATGTAATCATCAAGAAAAGATCCCTAATTTCTTAGGTTTTGTGATAGGTAGGCAGGCAGGAGCTTAACCTTGATAAACTGCAATTAACACTGATGGTATAATCACAATGACCTGGAATAATTTCTATTAGCTCACTCCATTGACTAATATTTACCTGCATTTTAGTTCAGCTATATTGAGTTCAATCTCTCTCCACTATTACAATAATCCTGATCTTTACTGCAGTAATCCAGAGCAATTTTTGATAATATTTATCCCTCTTTGGTAAGAAATCATTTAATGAATGGTGCTAGAAACTGAAAGGATTCAACCCCCTCTTCCATCTCTATGGAGGGAAGGTAGGACAAATACAGGTTTTGTGAAAACAGGGAGAAACAGAATGATCTTTTCTCCCCACAACTCCCCAAAAATTTATGCATACTTATATTACTAGAGTAGAACATAATCAGAATGTTCTTAAATATGAAGGAGAGCATGGTGAGAAATTAAAGATTCATGAAATCTGTAGAATATTTTAACTTTTATTGGGTTTTGGGTAGCAATTCAGCTGGGTACATGGTTTCCAACATTAAATATTTGAAGAATTTGAAAGAGAAAATTCATAGGGAAAAGGGATTCAGATCTTTTTTGTAGTACCAGAGATCAGTACTAAGACTAGTGTCTACAAGTTAAAATTAAAAACATGTATCTGTTCAACAGAAAAAGTAATTTTAAATTCCTGAAATATTCAAAGATGGAATATGTCCTGAAGACTTAGAAGATAGTGAGTGTACCGTTCAGGATATAAAGACAGTGATTTTGTGAAGTCTTGATTGAAGTGTTGAGGATTTCAACTTCCACAGGGGTATGCAGAAAGCAAGAAATGATTTTCTTTCTATTTATTTTATGTTGTAGAGAATTTAATATAAAATGTGAATAATGAACTTGTGTGGAATTTACAGGAACAGTACAGTATAAAAGATCTATTATATCAATAAAATTAGTTAATAAGACTCACACAAACATGTTAATATGGACATGCAAAATATAAAAGTACTGTTAACACAAAACCAGAAGGCTGCATTACTGAGCATCTTTTGTTAGCAACGATAGTCCCTTCAAGGATGGAAAACATTTTCGTTACACTGCATCCTTTATGGTCATTAATAGTCTTTTAGTTGTAAATTCTGCATCTCAAAATTCTTCACTTTGCTTTCTTAACTGCAGCTTTCACCTCTAAGCTAGATTAGGCTATATATCATAGGAAACATAAAGTAGACCAATGACCTTAAGAAACTCAGAAATAGTTGAATCTTTGATTTTCAACATAGATTAAAAATAGAATGACTTCAGATGTCCCTGTTGAATGACTCCTCTGGGAAGATCAGTCTGTGGCTATTGTGATTTGTTCATGATGGAGCTGTAAGGCGATTGTCAATTACCATGTAGAATATGATTTGCAGAAACCTCTGAAAATATTTAATAGCCTCAGCAGCTGAGTATACAATTACCAAGCATTTCCTGGTCACCCAATACAAGTGGTCAATACTACAGTGACCTAAAATGAAGGCTCAAGGCAAGGATCTAAAACCAAGCCAATCAAAATTCTAAAATGCATGTGTTCTTGAGATCCACAGGCATAGACTTGTCCTGTAAAAAGACATTCATTCATTCCCAACCTGACTTCCAGTGGTTGGGGAGGGCTGATGAAACACACTGACATTTTAAACACTAGATGAGGTGGGCAAAAACTGAAAGCATATGTATCACGGATGATACATGTCAACATCTATGTCAGAGAATCACTTTTCATGAATTGGTTATTCTCTACATGACACTATGAGAACATATAGTTATAAGACTGGTTTTAATATATCTAACTTCATGTAGTTTGCTAAGCAGAGAAGACTATCACCATGAAATAAAGGTGATAATTTAAGTGTGAAATATGCATGGCCTTGTGCTTTCCATTTAAATAGTTGACTGATGTAATAAAGTTGATGTTTTATAAAACAAAACAAAACAGGTATACTTGCTTTGGTAGTACAAAAACTAGAATTCCAACAATATAGGGATGATCAGTATGGCCCCGGGTCAAGGATGACAGGCACATTGAGGAAGGATTCCATATTTTTAAAAATAAATTGAGGTTCAATAATTCCCCCACATAAACAGGTGGAAAAGAACTGTTACTCTACCTTAAGGCTTAAGGGTCTTGCCCTAATTTTTTTCTCATTTACTTTTCTCAAAAATAAAAATGTTTCAATATAGACATCATCAATCAAGACTTAAAACAGAAAGGAATTATAAAGTGTTTTAAAAATAATGATGAGATAATACACAGCAATGACAACATGAAGTAGAATATTCCCAGATTCTACAGAAATTCAATACATATGTCTCTTTTTGTGTTCTAAACAGTTACTTTTTCCTTCAGTAAACAATTCAGAACATGCAGTACTTTAGTTTAAATTTCTCTCTGCTCTGCTATTCTCAACGGTCTTAGCACTAGAACTTATGTTAAACTTAGGTGACAAACTGATTTCACTTGAGGATAAAAACCTTACTCTTCTTATCATAAAGAAACTCTCCTCTAATTATTTTGTGTTAAAAATCAAAGAAGGATTGAAACTTTCAACATCTCCATCTCGGTAACAAGCAGGAATTTTTATCATTTTTTTCTAACCAGAGGCAGAAGCTGGTGGGAAAATTGTAACATGTGCTAGGGGGGAAGAAGTTAAGGGGGAAAGAAGCTAGGGGGGAAAAAAGTAAGATTGGCTATAAAACCAATGTAAAAGTTCATGGTTTTCCTTAGAGCATATAATTTTCTCTTATTTAACAATTAAGCCTTTGAAGTTAGGTATAATAGCATTCATTGCATGATATCTTAGAAGCACTAATTAATTCTGAATGGATTTTCAAACTGCATTTTCTTACAACTTTGAATTGGAATTTCTAAAGATACTCAAGAATTTATTTTTCAATTCACTGTCTAGCATAAAAAGCTGCTATTAATATATTTTGTAATAACTGAGTGTCCTTATAACAAGGATATTGTCGCTGATAAATTAGGTTAGGTTCAAGTTTGAATTTAATTGACAATTGCTGGCATTTCTTTATGAAACTTCTTGTATGTGTGCATTTCCACCTCAAAATGAATGTGAATGCTTTGAAAACAAGGCTTATAGTATTTATGATAAAACTCTTTTGAGTTAATTATGACAGCATTTCAGATGTGGGAAGTGCATGCCCCCTTCTCTCTGCCAGAATGCCTGGTGAAACAGGACTCTGAGATTACCCTAATGAGGGAGGAGGATAGCCAGGAAATACAATGAGATGCTCAAAATGCCTAAATTTTATTTGAGAAAGTAAAGGGTGGGAAACCTGTGAGAGTTGACTATTGCCTTTGGGGTAGTCCTGAAGATTTAAGGATAATATAGACCCGAGTTGTCCATAAATAGTCAGTAGCCTTATATGGATGTTTAAATTTAAATTTAAATTTAAATGATGAAAATTTAGTTAAAATTTAAGTTTCTGCATTATACTAGCCACAATTTAATTGCTCAGTGGACTCATGTGGTTAGTGCTGCCATACTGAACAGAACTTATATAGGAGATGTTAACTATCACAAAAAGGTCTATAGGGTACCACTTACATAGACACATTTGAATAGTCTGTAAGTGATTAATCTCCTCCCCAATATTCTCAAAATACAGATTTGCACACATTGCTTAAGCCCTTATATGAATGTTCTTGAGAGTCACAGAAAGACTTTCTAGAACAATAAAGGAGGTATTTTTTATTTCTCTGTGTTCTTTCCTTCCAATAAAAATCTAATCATCCTCCTTCAAATTTTATAATTTTCCTTTTCTTGCTATTTCCCAAGTCCATATTTAGGTAAAAGATGTGCTTTCAGCCACCTACAATTTAGTGTTAATGCCTTCCTTCTTGCATCACTGACCCATTTCACTGTCTCTTTTATTTAAGAAGCATTTGCCATCGCATTGTGTATGAGATCCTATGTAAAGAAAGGAAGATTTTTCTAAAAGTCTTAATTAAAACAGGTATTTGTGCCAATGCCTATTTGCATATCAGGTATAAGTGCCAATGCCTTAGTTTAAAAAGGAAGCAGACAATCTGTAAGTGGAACCTGTCCATCAGTTGGACCTGCTCTTCATGCTGACACAGAGCACAGCTCAGCACCAGCAAACTAGTAAGTTATTAATTCCTATCCTTTATTCATTCAGTAAACAGGTATTTATTTACTAAGTGACAGACATTTGGTTAGTCAAGGAGTAAAAAGGAAATTGTTTCTGCATTTCAGGAGCTTGCAATCTAAGAGAAGGAAATAACCCCTTTAATCTAAGAGAAGAAAATATCCCCCTTGTAACTGAAACATGAAGTGATGGCATTATTTCCTCTTTATGTTTATATAGTGGGTACATATATTTGAATAAAATAATACCTTATCACTCACAAACTGCTTATTAAGTTGCGTATCCTATATGGAATATTTTACATGCAGAAACTGTTCTCAAAAATTCTATTTTGAAATACCATTTTACAAAAATGAGGGAAAAGCATATAATGTTTACATTACTGTTTCAAAATTATCTATTAGGTGAATGATTCTTGTGCAAACCCATTCATCTGATAAGACCAATGTCTATTCAGAACCATAGTGTATTAAGGATACTATGTTACTGAAATATGAAATAAAGTGCCAATGCCTATACTGATATTGTCAGGGTAGGCTTCAGAAAATGGGTACTGTATGAAAAGGATCTTGAAGGTGGATGGGATGCATTCTGAATGAGGAATTTGGGTGTAATACCAGCTAAAAGAAGGACATGTTTGTATAATCACAGGGACCTGAAAGAAAAATGAGTTACACATGAGGTTGCAAACTTGAGCTAGAAAGGTAGTAAATGGGTTTTTCAGGCTAAGTACTTAATTTTGTTATTTATTAGCAACATTCTGAATGTCTTTTATATAGAGTTGTTACTGGTGAGCACTTCTCTCTCAGCTCTCTGCCTATAAAGCCAAGCTTACAATACCTCCCTTAAAGGTATCTGTGTTTACATTTAGCACCCCCAACTTTTATGCCCACCAAGGATAGTCCCTAAATCACCTAAGTATGATAGTCAGTAGGCTTATAGTTACAAACCCCACAGAGCTTTATAAAACAAAGATGCAGTTTTTAAGTGCCTGGTAATCCAACTTCTAATCAGTGCACATCTAGGTGCTGACTGCAATCACCCCTAACAGATCTTAGCCTGAACTCAACTACTAGAGGCACTAAGAACAAAGATGGCAATTGAGCAATCAGACAGATGAGGAGAAACAAGATCGGAGGCTGGGATAATCAATGAGATTCTCCTCCTGCCTTCATAACACCAATCTGTCAAGAATGGGACAGTTGATGGTCATGTAATGCAAAGGAACCAATAGGAAGTCAAAGAAAATGAAAAAATTGGTAGAGATAAAGAATAAGCGAACAAGAGATATAAAGAACAAGAAAATAAGATAAAGAAAAAAGTAAAAGATTACTATCCACAAATTGTTAAAAAAAAAAAAAAGAAACAGATAAGTCCTTTACCCAACAGTGAGTTCAAAATAATGGGTCATAAATATATCCACTAAGATCAGAACAGCAATGCAAGAACAATGTGAGAGCTTTAGCAAAGAGAAAGAAAACATTAAAAAGTACAAGAGAGAAATTGCACAGTTGAAGAAAACAAAATTTCTTAATGGCTGGATGGCAATCAATAACATTACATGTTAAAATACATATATGTTTATAATATATGAATGATGCATAATGAAGAAACTGAAAAAATACTTATTTGCAACCACAGATTTACATTGCCTACAATTTATCCACAGAAATATACCAATAAAGGAGACATATGCATGTATCCATTCCAATTACACAGTCCATCTTAGCTCAACATTGACAACAACTTCAATACCAATGAATATTAAATATCTGACTCAAAATTAAAGCGAATTTTAGAGCTGTTGTTCCTCACATGAAAATATACCTATGGTATATTTCTAGAAGAAAAAGAATCCCATAAAAATAATATAGAGTGTAATTCAAGAAAAATACTAAAATGTCAGAAAATTTACTAGTTTTATTAAAGTAAAATTCATCTAAACATGGCTATCTTCAAGCACGTAAGTGGATGCTGGAGAATTTAAAACTTTTCCACATTATATGATGCTACATTATTTGAATTTTTATCACTTCAATTTGCTTTTTAATCAGAGAGGTTTGTAATATTTATAAAATCTATGAATTCTGTTTTCACTTTATGTAAGATACTAATAAGTACTGTCCTGCCAAACTCACAGGATTATTTCTATGTTGATATTAAGATAACACATAAAAATTCTGGGGCAAGTATAAAGTGCTGTGCTAATAAAAAGAGGTTCCCAACTACCAGTCAGCAATGTTTGCAGTCTTGGGAATGGATTACAATTCCGTGTAACTAACCAGGGCCTCCTTGGTGGAGCAAAGGGTTAAGTCGCAGCACTATGAAGCTATCTGCAGTCACTGCAGCAAGAGTTCAATCCCTGGCCAGGGAGGTGACCCACATGGCAAAGCAGACCTCTCCTGTCTTGCCCACTGCTCCCCTCAGCAGTGTATTTCATAGATGGGCCTCTTCCGCTCTCCACTCTGTCTTTAGTGAAACTTCTCACCCTCTGCACCTCTGGCCTGTACCCCAGTTCTTGTATGCATAAATAAATAAATCTTTAAAAAAGCAAAGATGCCATGTAACCATCTCTGTGTATTTGAAGAACATAAATATTCCTGAACTAATAAATACTATTTTCAATAGAAACAGGAAGGAAGAGCCCAAGGGAGTATGCTGATGGATCATGGATGATTGCTGGAGAACTACGGGGACTACACATGAGGGGAGATATCAAACACTGTACAAAAATTAAAAATGATGTAAGAAAATAAATAACAAAATAAGATACTAGAAACATTTTTCAGTTTAGAGTCTGACAGCCAAGAGGAACTATATTGCAGACTAGCAGAAAAAAGACTTGGGAAAAATATTTCCTTGAATAAAACTGTGCAATATAAGTTGCTGTGATTTTTTTAAGATATTTTTACTTATGCATACAAGAACTGGGGTATAGGCCAGAGGTATGGGGGCTGAGAGGATGCACCAGAGAGAGTGGGGAGCAGAAGAGGCAGATCCACTGAAATACACTGCTGAGTGGAATAGCAGGTAAGACAAGAGAGGTCTGCTGTGTCATCTGGACTGCACCCTGGAAGGCAGGGGGATCGAACTCAGGGATCAAACTCTACTGCAGTGGCTGCCTATAGCTTCATAGTGTTGCACCTTAACCCCTTGTGCCATCAGGGAGGCCCAATGAGAATTATATTATCTATTTAAATCAACAAAAGCTAAAAGTGAACAATTGCTCATTACCCAAATCATCCATTATGATACAATTATCACTGTTAGGCACCAGGTCATAATAAGGAATGACACTTTATATCTCCGACTCTACAAGAAAGTGCAAAACCTCACTAAGAAACACTTGATGCTGATGTCAATCAGTGGTGGAATGAGATGAAATTATTGTTCTATTTTGTGTCACCTGTTCCAGAGGACTCTTCCTGCTGATGTTATGCTGAACTTCTTGCTATTCTCCCAGTACCCGCCATTACCAGTCTCTCCACCAGACTTCTATGCAGAGTTTCAGTTTAAATAACGAAAAGTGGGAGATGTGGAATCCCCAACCCTCCTTGTTTTCCAGGGCTATTGTCTAGGTGCTCAGGGTTCCTGATGGTCAAGCTAAATATAGTCAGGCAGGGGGCCTCTAACAGGGGCAAAAGTCCTGGTATGAGAAACATACTGGGGAACTAGTACCTGCTGAAAACAGCAGGCAGACATTATGGCCAGATTAGCAAGATCAGCTAGAACACCTTACTTGTAAAGAGTAACAGTAAGTTAGGGATGAATCGGAATAGAGATTGTATGCTTTGATTAGCAGGAACTATGGAGCCCCCAAAGCAATAGCTCCTGGTCACTCCACCCTAGCTTGTGCCAGACACTGACACATCCCAGATAATGCACTCCCACACATGTACACGCCTCCACGTATTTGCCCACCTTCTCTGAACCTAGTCCAAGTAACTACGATACTGCCCAAGGATCAGGGCTGCTCCTTCCTGGTGTAGCCCCTCTGGACCTCTCACTACTAATCTTTCCTTCTTCCTGCACCACTCCCACTGTGAGGCGGCACTATTTTGTTTTTCCCCTTGTCCAGAGATATTTTTCAGATAACTTTTTAACTAGAGAAAAAAATATCAAGCTATAAGATTTTGTCCCTAATTTCGAACATGAAACATCTCCATTATCTATACTTAAAGCACATCAAAAAAACTGTTATTATACAGCAAAGTCTTTCAAATCATGTGCTATAGTCAATGACTTAACTATCTGATTAAACTACCAAACACATAAAATTATGTTAAATATTACAGTCAATTGTGTAGTCCTTAGGAATGCACTGTTTTGGAAAATAAGAAGTATAGAATGTCAGTTCCTCTCTCTGAACAGTGTGCTAGTTATACATATGAACAGCAGAAGGCTGCTTAACCATTACAGTTGTAGAGCAAAAATTACAAAAGTATCATGATTTCAGTGAATTAATAGTTGACTATCTTGGTAAACAAGTGCCCTTTGCTATGATCACTCTTGCTCTATATACAGAGGACAAAAGATCCCAGTTTTTCGTCTAGTCACCACGGGTTTATTAACCCTATTTGCATAGCATTATATTAGATATTTTGAGGAATAGCACTTAAGTATAAGATACACATTTTAACGTTAAACTTAAATAAGATGAAATATTACAATGGAAATATGTAATTTAACCTAGCAATTCCATACTTGGCTATCTAAAAAAACCAAAACAAAACAAAACATGAAACCATCAACTCAGAATTCTATTTGTTGCAGCATTAGTAACAATAGCTACAGCATGGAAGCACCCAAAGTGTGCACTGATGGAGGACTAAGGCAAGATGTACATGCACAAAATGCAATACTATCGAGCCATTAGAGAAAATGAAACATTTTCATTTATAGCAACATGGAAGGAGTTGGAAGGAACAATGTGTAGTAAAGTAAGTCAGAGTGACAAAGACAAATACTGGACATCTACTTAGCAAACAATTCAACAGAGAAATACTTAAAAACAATTATAAACACAATAATAACAAATAATAATAAACAAAGTAAGGCTCTGAAGTTAAGAAAGAAGTGGGAATGAAGGAAGGGTCAAAAGATAAAAGGGATGGCTGATGGGAAAAGTTACCACTGACATACTAGTTAGAAAATCCAAGGGGATTACAGAAAACAAATTGTCAACCCATGCTTACAGACATGATGACTGGCTAACAGTCTTCCTCAAGGTATGAATTAGGTCTCCTCAAGTTCAGCAAGTTCTACATTTTTAATATTCATTTTCTGGTGACAAATTAGCACATTTTTTAACAGATTTCCAATTTTTCCACTTTTCCTTTTCAAACATTCTGAGCATCATTCAAGCCTTTTTTCTACAACGAAAGACAGTGAACATTGTCTGTGATTATAAAAGGAAGGCTGTTGCACTGGTTTTCTCCCCATATAGAGTGCCAGGATATTTAACTTCTGAAAAAGTCTGCGCTAGAAAGGGAGACCTAAATTGAAGTTGTACATGAAATTGCTAAGAAAGCAGCTTTAACACTGGGGTCAAAAACAAAACAAACAAAAACAAAAAAACAAAAAAACAAAAAACTCCAAGATCTAATTAACTTAATTAGGAAGAAGAGTGGCAGGACTATTTTCTCAAGGTGAGAAATTGTGAGAGAGCATCCAAAAGAGAAAAAAGAAAAAAAGGAAAGAAATGCAAGTAAAGAAAAAAACAAATACCCAGCATAGGCTTCTGCTCACATATCACTCTCAGCCTTGCAATTACTGCATCTTTCTGTTATACTGGAGTGTACCAGGGAGATGTAAGACATATTCTGGGCTTGGAATTCGGTGGCCATAGAATTAGGTTCTGGCAAGTGGCATGAACTGAGACACAAACATAACTTTATGGAAATTTGTGCTACCTGGCCTGTTAGGATTCCAGCTTTTCAGTGGTTTTAGAGGCAATCTGCCATCCAAGATTTATATGTACTAGAGGGCAAGATGCAAGAGGAGGGACAATAGTTGCTTAGGAAACTTGTTCTACTCACATCACAAAGATATTCTTTTGAGATGACAGCTGAAAGTGAGGGGCTCCATATAAAACATGAAAGGATGAATTACAAGAATATATCCCTTCTGTTTTCAAGAATTATGTTAGCCTAAATCTGACTAATCTATAGAACAACCATCGAATTTCATCATTAATATCTTCAGTCACCAATAACCACATATGTTCTTTCTTCCTTTTCTCGTATTAAATTATCTAAAAATTGTTTCCTGTAATTTAAGGATCTGCAATATATAAGAAGAGAGTAGAAACCTTTTGTTGAAGGATGGTTATTTGAAAATATGACTGAAATTATAAAAGTTTCAAAAGGAAATATTTTAGGTAACTATATTTCAGTATTCATCACTGTTATTCCATGAGAAATTTTTGAAATATTTTTCCTTTTGTGAATCTTCACAACTTGTTTGTTCACTTTACCCTTCTTTGACAAATATTTGTTGAGCATTTACTTTTTGCCAGACACTACACGCTGACGCTTGCCTTCATAGACACTCAGCACAAATTACAAAGTTGAATCAATTAAAGAAATATAAACACACATCTAAGGCAATTGCTATACAGATAAACAATTTTGCTGGATTCAGTGAGAACTTTTGCCTAAAAAAGCATTCATATAAAAATTCCCTCAAAGTGGAAGAGATGTTCATTAATATTAAAAAATTAGAAAACATGTAAAAACCTCACTAAAGGAGGAACTTGTGTAATAACTATGCTGTTAACAAACATTAGAATAGAGAGAAGGAAAAAAAAGGGATGAGCTGACAAGAGAGGCAGGGTTATGTTAGAATATAATTTATAACTTACACACTAATTGCCATGTTAGATAGAAGAATTTTTGCTGAATCTGTATGGCAACATGTGGTAAGATGAGAACGCATCCAGAACTGCTATTAAATAATTATTTGTTCTTGTGAGTAATGATTATATAATTAGATAAAGCATTTCAGAATGTATTTTCAAAAATGGCAGAGAGATAAAGAAAAAGTAATTTGAAGTGATAACATAGAATACAGTAAATAAGTGTTTGTATTTAATCCTGTCCTCAACATAGATTTGACCATTTCTGATCAGAACAATTACATGATAAGAGGGGAATTTTAAGGAGATCAGTACAAATATGCATGTGACTATACAGAGAAAATTAAATTGGAGAACTGGAACTGAAATGTTAAAAAAATACAGTTTTTCAGGATTTCTATAAAAAAAAGGGATCACTGAAGAGTGGAAAAAGTGGAAATTGATGACCAAAAATGAATTAAGAATTCAGCAAATCACAAAATGGTTTAAAAAAAATAAAATGATGCACACATTGTAAATTGTAATTTTTTAAACACTAACTCAAAATCTTATTTATGAAAGGTAAGATTCAACTAAATATAGCATTGATGAAAATGACTGTTTCAAGATTAAAAACAAAGTCAATGCCATTTTATGTAATATGATAATTTATCTTATAGAGACTAAACTACTAACTTTTCAATTATACACAGATAATTTTTCCCAGTAATTCATCTATTCTCTTGCAACCAGATGTAAAAATTTCACACATGCCCAGTGGAGAAGTGTGTTTTATGTGCGATGGCATCACCAATGTGTCACATATTCTCACCAGTTCGAAATTAATGACTCCACAGCATGTAGTTAATATTACATAGTCACTTGTTTCACTTCAGTATAAGCCAATACCAACCTACAAAGTGATAAAGAATTCTCTTTTTATCATTGTAAGAATACAAGGCTCACTTTATTATATTGAATGACAACAAAATAACCCCTAGAAATCTAAGATTTATTTTTCTAAGACATGTTTTTGTGATATTCTTAGTATAATAATTTTCTACTTATAATAATTCTAGAAAGAATATAATCTTAAAGATGGAACAGAACCTTCAATTTACCTATTCTTACTTCTAAAGATTAAATTTGAATATGAAGTGACAGGCCCACCGAAGACTATGAGTTCTCTTTCATTTGATGAATTCTTCTATATGGTTTATAGGTCATCAAGCTCTGAGACCAGAAAGCACAGAACTAGGTAATATTACTTATTCTATGAAATAGATATCCCCAGAGAGTTCTTAGGTTATTGACAAGATGCATAAAAAAAAAGCTACTCTTTTATTGACTTGTTCTAATAGTTAAGCACACAATTGTTTATTTTCCTGTTTATTTCTCAATTTCTAAATGCAATAAATGGAAAATAACTGTAACTAGGCTGGTTGTTTCTATACTATTTGCTTGTTCTAATTTTGCCAGAAATGATGCATATCCCTTTTCTCCTACATATGTGTTCCACAAGATCAAAATATATAAATAAAAAGGAAATAGAAAAAATAAACCATTTTGGAAAACATACATTTACAGATACTGCTTTCAAATTCTTGAGCTAGCTCTGTCATAAGTTTCTTCATAAATGTCTACACAGATGTAGATCTTATTTAATATTAAAATCTCTGTAGCTTAAGACACTTACTGGATTTCAGCTCTACATTTATTTATACAGAATGCATTTGTAAAGCAATTTGCTAAACTTGGTAGACCATTTTGAAAACAGGTGTCTGTATTTTGCATTGACTTTATATTAGTCTTTTTAATATACAATTTCCTATGGCTCATCACTTCCAGTTCTGGTTATATATGCTGCAGGAACTGTGACCTGCAAATGAGCATCTACATAGAAGTTCATCAAGTCCTCTTGCCTATAATGAGGAATTGAAAAACTAAGTCACCGGGATGAAAGTGAACACATTAAATATGGCAGGTGCATACTTTGTAATGTTATATAGAAATTAGAATTGACATGTGAACGACAGTTTCTAAGACGATGTAGTCCCAGACTCCTGGTATTTACATCCCTGTGCAATCCCTACCTTTTAAGTGTGGGATGAAACTAATGAATGACTTCTGATGATAGACGATGGCAGAAGTGAGAGTTACACAAAAACCAACTTCTGCCTTGGGGTTTGCCTCTCACTCACTCACTCACTCACTCACTCTGGGGAATGCAATTGTGGTGTTAAGCCATATAGTGAGACTATGTAGCCAGGAACTACTTTCTCTCCGTAGCCACTGAGGATGTGGGACATGTTCAACAGCCACACATGCAAGTTTGGAATGGATCTTCTGTGGCCCACCAAGAAAAATGTGAGTGATTTGGAGTGAGATATTCCTTGTGTAGCTTTGCAATGCCTGTAACCTAGGGCAACATTTTTTAAAAAGATTTATTTTTGCATATAAGAACTGGGGTGCAGGCCAGATGTGGGGGGGGAGAGGATTCACCAGCGACAGAGTGGGGAGTAGAACAAGTGTATCTACAGATATACACTTCTGAGGGGAGCAGCGGGCCAGACAGGAGAAGTCTGCTGAGCATGTGGGTAGGCTCCCTGGCCAGGGATCAAACTTACACCACATTGGCTAGTGATACCTTCATAGTGCTGAGACTTTAACCCCTATGCCACCAGGGAGTCCCAAATTAGGGCAGCATTTTAATAGCAACCTGTGAGTGATCCTGAATGAAAGGCCCCACCCAGCTAAGTCACCTCTTGATTCCAAAAACATCTACTATATTTCTGTGCATTAAGTTTGGGGGCAATTTGTAATAGTGTAGATGACAGCTGTGTAGATAGTCTATCTACAATGAAAGGACTATGTTCCTTACAGGTATTGTCTTAGTGTATTTTTGTCTATTGTTCACTAGCACACACATGGGAATGAGAAAAAAACTGATGGATTTTTAAAAATTTTAAATAACAAAAGTTATTATGAATGTGTTATATGAGTATGTGAAGTTTCAGCTAAACAGTAGTCTTTTGTTCAACAAATACCTAAGGGACTTAGATATATTCCCACATTGATTCCTCAGTGGAAACAGATGGAAAAATGTTTGCTTATAGGGCCTCCCTGGTGGCACAGAGGATTGAGCGCTGCACCGTGAAGCTGTCCATAGCCTCTGCAGAATGGGTTCGATTCCCAACCAGCCAGGGAGAAACCCACATGGCATGGCAGATCTCTCCTGCCTCGCCCGCTGCTCCCCTTAGCAGTGTCTTTGGTCCTTCTGCCTGGTCTACTCTCTGGTGAATTCTTTCACCCTCCTGCACCTTTGACCTGTACCCCAGTTCTTCTACAAATAAATCTTTCAATAAAATTTTACTTATAAAAACCTTAGTGGTACAATGTAAAGAGGACAGACAAGCCATCATTAAAAGAAAACAAACTGACTGTTAAATACAAATATAAGCATACATTTACTAGATACCAAGAATTTCAGAACATTAACACAAGAAAGTATACAAATAAATGTAATTATGAAAGAATTGTGTACTAGGCAAATGCCATAACAAAACAAAGATGAAGAAATGAGCCTATAATCTAGGGAAAGAGAAATGAGAACTTCCTTGACAAAATCAGGGCATGGGTATTTAATGGTGAGTGACAGCTAGAGTAATAAGGGCATTCCATTCATCTTATATGCCTAATTCATTTTATTGATGCTAGAAAAGCATTATAGAAAGAATGCAATATAGAAACAAATAGGGCTAGGATTATATTTTTAGTTCTCCATAACATGAACTCAAATTGCAGATATTTTTAGATCCTAAAGACTACACTTACAATGAAGTAAAACTCCACTTCTTATAATTCAAAAAGCTGCAGAAACTAATCACATCTTTGGTGTAATTCTGTGTGTGGGGTGGAGGAGGGTGTAATGTCAGATGAGTTGTTTTACATAACAGTTGAAAAAAAAATCACAAAATGCAGAAACATTGTTTTTCAATCTTGTCATTTCATCTATTAACTTAGAACATAAACAAGCAAACTAAAATCAAGCAAAGACATTTTCTACTGGTTACATATTATACGTTTATGCTACTCTATATTTTACACAGATGAAATTTAGGTGAATAAAATCATGTAAATGATTTGAAAAGTGCTCAAAAAGAGTTATGAAACTATTGTTAGAGAAAAGCCACATCATCAGCAGGACTATTTTCTGGATAATTTTAAAAGATCAGATATTGTCAAGACAAAAAAACAAAAACAAACAAACAACAAAAAAACCAAATCTAAGTTGTAAATCCAGACCTTTGAGTTGGGAAGCCTCGAAGATGTTGATAATTAATGAATCAAGTGAGGTATCAGAAATTAGAAGACTTACTGTTCAGTTCAGTCTAGTGAACATTAGCTGTTATTGAAGTGAACATTAGCTGTTATTCCCAATTTGTCATGTTAGCTCATCTAGTTACAAAAGAACACTTTCAAACAACTGGGAAGTAACTACTGAGCATTTTAAGATTGGAATTCAGTGTATTTTCAAAGAATACAAAGAAAATTTTTTGAGTTGACATATGTATCATCAGGTAAAGCAATTTCAAAGAATTTTTAGGTTAGGGATTAGTAATTCAATAATAATTGGAGAATTTTCTAGATAATTCTCATCACTACATTATATAGAACTGATATATGCGTTGACAACATTTGCTCTTAGATTGTATGATCTGCTTGACTACAATCACTTACAGGGCATTTTTTAAACTTTGATACAAGTTTTCTCACATTGTTCATGTGCATTGGAAATCTGTCAATATACTCTCAGAAGCTTATAATTTCACAAGTTTGAGAAACTCACAGTTGAACCCTTTAAAAGAAAATGTAAAAGAACCTATGTTTAGGAATAAACATTAAAGATTAAGTTTTTTTTTTTTTCTGAGAAACTATCCACAATTACCTTTTATAGCATCAAGGATTATAAAGTGTGAAGAAGTTTCTATATTAACCTTGGAACAGAAGCTGAACACATAGAAATAGCATATCCTTTAAACACATTTCAAGTATCCCAGCCTCCAAACTTTGTTTCTCCCTGACCAATTTTCCTCCAGTCTAAAATTTGTAGAAATACAGAAATTTCTCTTCTTCTATCAATTTGCCTTAACAAAAGGATCATCACAGAATAACTGAAAAGAAAACAATTTTTAAAAAACCTGTGATTCATATTCCTTTAAAAATTATACCCTTGATATTTTGACATAGCCCTCTTTTACACCCCACAGCAAAGCCCAAAGCAAGGCGGTGACTGTCTTATTTGGCATAAGGACGACAATGGTCTAGAGATTGATGGAATGAAATGTGTATCTGAAAGGTTACTGTGACAGGAAGCTAAGCCTCAGTAGCCCTAGACAATTCTGAGAGATAATGTACACCTGTGTGCAAAACTTACCTTTGAGTCACCCCATCCAAGATGAGACCTGGGGGCTACTTAGCCAACTCCCCTTCTATCATAAGTAGACAGCTATTTCTGGAAACAATTGTCCTTCAACATTTCAGGTTTGTTCTGCCACAGGGACAAATTTTAAGCCTTTTGAGATTAGCAATCTTTCAGTCTCCAGTTATTAGAAGCAACCCTAAGCATGTGGGTGCCTAGAGGACATGAACAGGGTATGCAGTGCCTGGTTTACAACAATGCATATGTTATCAAATATCGGTTTTGCTCAATATAGATGGTGTGTGTTTTGTCTTTCCACTAAATTAGAAAAATCTTACACAAGATTCATGACATTGATTTTGGAAACATGAGTAGTGGTATACGCACAATATAGAGAGTACTCAAAAATATTCTAGTTCAAAAAAAAAATAGGACACTTAACACATTGTTATTTCATCAACTGAAAATTCTTATAGTTCAATATAAACCTATTTTGTAGGAATACTCACTAGAAACACATTAATTTTCACTAGAATGTTTGCAAAAGGTATAGGAAATTATATATATATATATAAAATTATATATATACAAAAACACATATTCTAACATGGAATAATAACGACCTTGTGTTCTAAAGCTAATATGCTATTCAACCAACCAGATTCATCCAAACTGAAATTATAAAGTGGACAAAATGTAGTATACTTGCCAGTAGCAGCACAAAGGCAGTGAGTGGGAGCTACTTCCTTAGTGAGTTTGCTAAGGAAATTATGTCATTATATATATATATGTGTATATACACACATAAATGCATGCTAGTTAATATCTATTTTGATATATAGGCATTTATAAATATCAATATATTTATATATAAATTTAATATATATGTATATATATAAAACTAAAATCTACAGGCACAAATGACAAGAAACAAAACATAAGTAAAATTGATATGATTAACTTTACCAATATATACTTCTCTTGGTTTTGTTAAAGACATGAAGTTATACAAAGTAATAGTGTGATGCTTAAAATAAAGTATATCACAAATAAATGTATAGATCATTATTTAGGAGAAAACATACCAGGATGAAAAAACAAAGTATTTTCTGAACACAATGGGAATACTATAAATCAACAGAAAATTTGAAAATTTCAAAACCATGTCAAAATAAAACAACACATCTAAACAACATATTTAAGGTGTGTTTTTAAGATACAAATCACATCACAACAGAATAAGAAAATGCCTGGACAGGCAAAAAACCGAAAATACTATATACCAAAACCTTTGGGAAAGCAGCTAGAACAATTCTCATATGGAAATGTGTAGCCATAAACATCTAGATTAACAGAAAGATCTCAAAAATTAAGCTGGCCCACTAAGAAACTACAGGAAGAAGAGCAAAATAAACACAAATATAAAGTGAAGTAAAAGGAATTAGAGAAAATGTGATAGAGGATAGAAAAAAATTACAACCAAACATTGGTTCTTTGAAATTGTCCTCTAAAATGGCATATTTCTAGCTAGAGTGACCAAGAAAAATGAAGACAAGATAAAAAGTGCTGAAACAAGAATGAAAACACAAGATGACTTACCTGTCTTACAGAAATATATATACTGGGATACCTAATTCCCTGTGCTTTGCTTCATTAGTCTTCTCAATATTATGTTTTTTTTTTAAACAAACAAACAAACAAAAACACATTGAAAGTCTGAGTACCGAGACCTGCAATTCTATCAGCATTATTTTCCCAAGAGCATATGCTCGCTTTGTGTATTGTGACACATTTAACTCAAGAATGTACATGGATTTTAAAGACATAATACTACTGCACAAATAATAGAATGCAGCACAGTGTAAACATAACATTTATATGCACTAAGAAACCAAAAGGAAAAAAAAAACTGATTTGCATTAGTGAGTTCTTCACTTTTTTATAGTGTCCTGGAACCAAACCCAAAATATATCCAAGTTATGCCTGCAGATTTTGCTATTCAAAGAACAAATAGATAACTTAAATAGAATGGATAATTCCCAAAGAGGCACAAAATACTGAAGCTTCTAAAGAACAGACAATCTCAACTAAAGAGAAGGAATTTAAAGGGGGGAAAAAAAAGAAGGATAATGCTATCAACAACAAAAACTACTCACAAAAAGAAATGTCCAGAATTCATGGCGACTCCAATTCCAGATTATCCAAATGTTTACACATTTTCCAAAAGACACAAGGTCCTGGTCCTTTGGGGCACCACTAAATGAAGTCAAAGTTTTTAATGGTGGAGGTGGAGAAAGCATTTTAGAACAGGTGAAACCCATCTTTGTATTTGGAGTCCCTAAAATGACTTAACTAGCAAGGGCCCTGCTTCTTCACAGCTGTACCAAATCACAGGGAATCACATTTTTCCCCTTTGAACACAATAGGGTGATATCTCAAGAAGATTCAAAACACAAAATGCAAAAGAAGTCTGAGAATTGAAAACACTGAAAATGGAGCTTGGCTCCAGGAACTTACCCCTGGATCCCAAGTGCGAGGAGTGAAAGCAGAGTGAACTGCCTATTTACTCACCAGTCTCGACGTCACTAGATGTCTTCAGACTCCACTTCTGATGCCAAAAGCTGTCAAAAATGCAGAAATAGCAAAATAAAACCATCAAATAAGTAATAGTACAAGCTTGTTGTGCATAGTAGAGTATGGGGACTGTGCTTCTCATAGTGGGAACTGGGAGCATTCAAATTCCAACACAGATAAAGCTCAGGAGTATGACTTTACAAGGTATATTTATATGAAAAAGTGAGGAAGTTGCTTAATTTTATGAAGATTGGTTATTACAATGGGGGTTTTAAGGTGGCAGGAAACTGGTTAAAAATTATTTTATACCGGATGGTCTCACTCATAGCAGGAATCTAGAAAACTTAAATAAGGGACCAGGAAAAAGAATAACTATAAGAAAGAAAATATCAAAATCAACAAACAGCTATGAACCAGAGACACCCTATGGGGGGTGGGGGGCGGGGAAAGGAGGGATTGGGGTCAAAATAAGGGGGTTGTAATTGTATGGGGAATATAAAAATAAAATTTAAATTAAAAAAAATAAAAACAAATGTAAAAAATATTTTATATCATTTTATGTTTGTTTATCAGAAACATTTATAATAAGTGATACATGTAATTTATAATAAGTGATACATATAATAAGTATCTCTTGTTTTGTAGAATAAATCAAGTTTTCCTTATGTGGCTAAAATGGTTTTGCCTACTACAGGAATTTTCAAATCATTTTGTATTTAATTTTAATAGCACCTTGTGCTCCCCATCCTGCATACTGCTTTTGAGAGTGAGGCACTTTATCAAAGTAGTGCATATTTCACAGGAGGTGGAGAAAAATAATGCACACAAACACACAAAAAACTCTAGTACTCACAAACATCCTCAGGGCCTTTTCTTCCTCCCGCAGCTGCAAAGTGTTCAGATTTCTTTCCAGCAGACTATCACTGCTGTTCCATGGTGCGTTCCAGTGAAGAACAAACTCGGGACATTCCTCTGTATTTCTCATCCAGACAAAATGCCAGCATCTTGTGACAGCAGTGTTAGTCCTTCACCCACACTCCCCTGTCAGACGTTCTCTGAACACCACAGAGCACACCAGTGGACCAGAAACGGGGTCCAGCCTGGGCAGTAGAGTCATATTTTCTGGGAAGGCAAACAGGACTTACTTGAAGCCTACTGAGTGCAGTGTGACTTTAGGTGCATGGTTGAGCAAGTACAGGTCCTTAGGAGGGAGCCGCTGGTCGTACTGGTGCGCTGAGCGTTACAGAAGGCTCAAAAAACAACAGAATCAGATTCCAGGTGCCGCAAGCCCATCTTTCCAGAAAGAAACTTGATCGCATAGGATCTTGGGAGTTTTATAGGGGCTGGCTAGTCCTGTATGAGAAACACCTGCATGCCCTGGCATAGGCAGCACCTGATCATAGACTCTGGTGTGTAAGGAGTCCGCTTTGAAGCGCGCGCGCACACACACACGCACACGCACACGCACACGCACACGCACGCCTCAATCTTTGTCAAGTCTAGCCTACCCCACTCAGAGTGACTACGCAGAGGTGTTGCACCCTTTGGCCCCAGTGAGGGCAGAGGTAAAAGGGACCCCGTGGGAGGGGGGTTCTATGGTTCAATGGCTGTGCAGGGTCTGACCTGCCCTAAATCAGAACAGGGGATTATACTGAGCACTCCCTGCCACAGATTTGTATAGTCTTCGAGAAGCTTGGAACTTGGAACACAGACTTCTGGCATCTAACCCAAGCACCACCAATCCAATATGAGCCATGACATGAACAAGACAGGGATATTAGCTCTCGCCCCTTCTATGCCACATTTTACTAGAGATTCCAGCCTGCACAATTATGCAAAGAAATAAAATAAAAGACATTCAGATTTCAAAACAATCTGGATCTCTATTCATATGTAGGTGACATAATCTTATACAGAGAATCCTGGTAAGTCAGTTATACACCAATTCGTATTAATAAATAAGATTTACAAGGTTATAGGCTACCTAATCCTGTAACTGCTAAAATTGATAATATTAATGCACTTTTGATGTAAGGTTAAGAAAAAAATTCCATTTTTTTGGCTTCCTGACATAACAGTATGTGATGGTGCATGAAAGCAGAAGACTTCTATAACCAAAGTGATTTATGAAGGACTTAATGTGGAGATAGTTATGTCAAAGTCAAATACAGTAATTTATTTTTGTCCAAAAGGAAAAACTTTACAGCAGGGTTATTTAAATGTATACTTTAATCAATCTAGAAATTTTACTTGATTGTAATAAAAATGTCACAAGTGAATTTGGAGGTATACCTCCAATTTTAATTATATTTATTGAGAAATTTTAATTGTAATTAAGGAAATATCCATTGTGAAGTCTTCAATGACTATTTCCATTTGGACTCTAGTGTCAAATGTCAAACAATGTGAGAAAAAAGAACGTTACTAATGGAAAAATCAAATAACTCAGTGCATTAATTTCACGTTCATAATCAGTTAATTTCACTTTCATAAAACTGTATACTGTTTTTACATTGTGTCAGTTAGTGTTACTTTTTAATGTGGCATTCTTCACTTAAAAAACTTTTATTATTCTCATGGTAATTCTTTTCATGTGCTGTAAAAATTTCTCTTTCATAAGTTATTACATCAAATTTCTACATCTGTGAAATGAATGACTTGAATAAGGTTATCTTTAATATTTCCTATGATAATAAAATATCCATGAATTTGTGACAAATGATATCCTTTATTGAGCCTTCTTACTAATCACTTATTTTCCTTTGACTATTCATCCATGCCAGGTTGTATTTATTAACTACATTACCCCCATCGAATTTAGTCTTTGTTGTTAATTTAAAATATTTGATGGTTAACTGTTAGTCATACATATTTGTGTAAGAAAATTTTGTTGTATGAATGTTTAAAACATTGATCTGGAAGCTATGCATTTTGAGAACTCATGATCATGTGAAATGTACAATGATCAAAATCAGATTTATTTTGATTTAAGCACCTCCCTCATCTAGTATTCATCAAAAAATATAATCTTTTAGATATTTAGAACACTTTTCTACTCTGTTTTAATAAATTCCTTCTCACTCATGAAGAGATTCCATTCTCCCATTGTAGTCATTAATTTCAGATTTTACACTGTTTCCTTTACCTCAATGTTGGCAATTCAGATTTGTAACTAAACTGTCTCATTTCCCTCTAGACATTTGGAAAGTTGACAATGACACTTCTTTTTAAAAGATTTTCTTTGCTTTCTAAAGCTTTTCTTAATATAATTTAGCAAGGGAAGAAGATGCTGTCATATTCTAAGCCATTTCTGTTGAAAGATGTACCTGTTGTTATCTTCTCATTGATTTTACTTTTAGTGGTTAAATCATTTCAAGCAATTTCTATTATAGTGAAGGCAATCAATTAATAGTCGGCATAAAGGATATATATAGCACTGATGCGAATATTCTTAAAGTTTTGATCAGACAGCTTAGCTGGAAAAATCCTTGTTTATTGGATTATGAGGTCAATGTTATGTTTTTCATATTGTTCAGACTTGGTTAACTGATGGGGAAATTCACTAGTAAAGAATAAAAGTAGATATAAGCATATATATTTGAGTACAAAATCTCTAGATAACAACTCTGAGATATGATGTGAACATGAAATGCTAGGTTAGTAGCTCATAAAGATATATTGAACAATATCGTTTTCATCATTATTAGGATCTATATGTATTGAGGTTGAAACAAGTATTGTATAAACTATGTTCTGTATTCAGTAGACCATAACAATTCTCTGAAAAGTAAAAAAAAAAAAAAAAAAAAAAACATTTATGTGAGAGGATCTTTTAATGACAGAAAGTTCTACCTAGGCATGCCTCATTATTATGTGGCTTCTAAAGGAAATTTAGTTATCATGGAGTCCGATAAAATATTGAATTAAAAAAGATAATATTTGAAAGGAAATATTTAATTGGTAAATTTAAAAAAAAAGTATTTGATTACCTGCATTAGTTTATGATATTGGTTTATGACTAGAGAGGATGGGTCTGAAACGTGTAAGTTTTGATAAGTTAAGGGACTAATTTTAAGTACAGTTTTTAACAACTCCAGAAATCTTACTTCTTTTAGTTATCTAACCTTAGTATTGACAGAAACATATTTACTTTCAGGGTGCTCATATAAAAATTAAAAGCCCACAGTTTATCCCAAATGAGTAGGTATTAATATACTCTTCTCCAAAGAGGACAAACAGATGGCTAAAAGCATATGAAAAGCATGCTCATCATCTCAATATCAGAGAAAATGGAAATCAAGACCACAATGAGATATGACCTTATGTGAGCACATGAGAATCTTACAGAATCTCACTTCTGAGAATCAACTGAAGGCAGACATATGAAAAGCACTTCATTGTAGAAGGTGAACAGTGATGTATCCAATTCAAATCTCATTGTTGATGTATAAGTATTATGGTACTTGAATAATGAATGAATTCATGAAATTGTCAATATTCAGATCTAAATACACTGATTCAGCCCTTATGGAAAACAGTATGGAAGTTTCTCAAAATATTAAAATAGACATACCACATGATCCAGCAATTCTACTCCTAGTTATCTATCCAAAGAACACAAAAACACGAGTTGGAAGAGTTACATGCATGTCTATGTTCACTGCAACACTATTTATGATAACCAAGTTAAGGAAACAACCTAAGTGCCCAAGGCCAGATGAGTGCTGTAACGTGTGGTACATGTATACAAAGGAATAATATTCAGCTATAAAATGAATTATTGTCCTTTGTGACAAGATGGATGTAACTGGAGGGGAAAATGCTAAGTAAAGTAAGTGAGGAGAGAGACACATACCAGATGATTTTACTCATGTGGATTATAGAGAAACAAAACAAAGCAACAGAAAATAGTTAACCAAGCACACCTTCAGAATGACTAGAACCAAGTCTATTAGAGGTGGAGGGCCAGGTGAAGTGCCAGGGAGTAAGGGCACAAGAAACTATGGTGGATGATTATGGGTATAAGGGTGGAGGGTATAGTATAAAATACATCTGAAGTGTCAGGAACTTGTACTTCTGACTTACATATGAAATTGTTTGTAAACCAATGTTGCCTTAGTAGAAATAATACAACAAAAATCTAAATAAAAATAAAGGATAAGCACATTTTTAAGTTTATAAACTAAAACTTCAAAAGTGTATTTTTTTAGAGATTTATTTTTATTTATTTATACAAGCACTGGGTACAGTCAGAAGCATGGGAGGGTGACAGAATTCACCAGAGCCAGAGGGGGAGCAGAGCAGGCTGAAGGACCAAAGTACACTGCTGAGGGGAGCAGCGGGCGGCAGGAGAGGTCTGCGCGCCATGTGGGACGCTCACCCGGTGGCCGGGGATCGAACCGGCGCTGCAGAGGCTGCGGGCAGCTTCGCAACCGTGCGCTCAACCGCTGCGCCACCAGGGAAGCCCTCAAAAGTGTTTTCTTAAAAAAAAAAGGACCATGGATTTGTTGGAAAACAATTTTCCAGTCATCGCTTGCATTCTGAATTCCTTCTGAGGAAAGGCATTGAATGTCTGCTCCAGAGTACCTCTTCAAGAATGTTATAGGCAAACAGCTTGGAAAGAGCAAACAGTGTTCCCGTTTTGAATAAAGAAGAAATCTGTTTGCTGTCAAATATAGTAATTGATCTCTTTGGGTAGAGTTTGGGCACATTTACTAATAGACCCTTTACAAAACACAAGTTTCCTAAACATGGAATAGCTCAATTGTGAGCCAAATCCCAGTGAGAAGAGTACTCACCTGGGTGACTCTGCATCCCTCTGTGGAACACTTCAGGAAGGAGATACACATGCCAAATGAAGTTCCTGAAGGCTGCTGGGTTGTAGCAGACCTTTTTCTCTTAAAAAAAAAAAAAGGGTATCTTGTACCTACTGCCAGCATCCATGAAACTGTGGTAGCTAACTTGTTGGCTTGAAAATGGCAAAATTCTCTCATGGTCCCTGGTGGGGAAAGAAACTCAATAAGTAATTAAAAAGTAAATTGACAGAATTAGGAATGGTGACACCCATAGTTGTGGACTTGTAAAAACTAGAGTGTTAGGTTTGCAAGGTTAGCAAGAAGACACCTATGGAAGCTACTGCAAGAGGATATCAGTGAGTGGCCTCCAGAAGCCTAAGGGCGCCATAAGATTACAATATAATATTCACCATATTGGGCAAATCTAATTCAAATTTGACTCTGATGTTGCAAACTGGAATGAATCCTGGCTAGGGAAAAAATAACAAATTGATAGATTTGTTATTTAAGGGTTTATTCTAGAGAAGTGGTATTCATTGGTCCCTGTTATGAGTCAAGGAAAACGTACAGGAACAATTTTGCAGGATTGACACCACGCACTGTGGCAAGAGATGGATAGCAACAGAGTGAAGGAGAATGATTTTAATAGACTTGATAGTAGAATTTCAGCACTGGAAAATAAATCAGGCTGGATAAGCTAGAAGGTAAATCATAGATCTGGAATTTAATGGTTTCTGAAGTATTTTCAGCTGTTGAAGACATGCTTAATATATTTTACCCTAAAGAAAAGCCATTCAGTTTGCAACTTGATAGATTATGTTAAAATAAGCATGCTCACATGCATGTGCACACACACAATCACAGTCAATCCAGTACAATAAACGCTTATGTTGCAATATTGTGTATTTAAAGGGTAAAACGGTGGAAAATAAAGGAATAGGGACTTATCACTCATTAAAGGAGAGATGGATTGTGCCATTCACTTCCTGAGAGCTTTAGAGGAATGAGGGCTGGGTGGTTAGGGAGTGTGATAGAGCGATCAAGGGCAGAAATGAAGTATGAAAGCATCTGAGAAATATGGATTTCATAAGTCTACACTATTTGTAAAGTAACATATTCTCAAGTAGTTAAGGACTGGGGATTTTTCCCAGGATGAAGGTGGCAGTGATCACATGGAAAGGGCTGAAATCCGCTAAAGCAGATGAGAAGTTGTTTTTGGTCGAAAGCATTTATAAATAGGTGTAGGGTAAAGAAAATATCAGGCTTTTCTGCCTTTCTGCCATCAGGATAGATGATGGATCCTTGTCCTGAATGCATGCCTGAATAGGGCACCTGGAATAGGGTGTGGGCATAGGTAGATGGGATTCAGCTGTGCTTAGACTGTGTTTTTAAGGGCGGCGTCACGGGGACGCCAGCAACAGCAGTAGAAGCCGAAAGAGAAGCCAAGAAGCAGCAGAACGAACTCCAGAGAGCTCAGATAGAGTGAAGGCAGCCAGCACCCCTGCCTGCCATATGCCTGGTGAACCCCAATAAAAGACCTGCAAAACCCACTGAGGACTCTGACTCCTCCTTTACCCAGTCTGCATGGGATCAGAGAACCTGCACTGTGCCCGTTCCTGCCCTTACAATTGGCGTAAATCGGCAAGATCCTTGTAGACGGGTATCGGAGCCCTCCGAAGACCTGGAGGGACTAAGGAGAACAGACTGTTTGCCTGTGATGACGCTGGAGGTGCCATGGCGGCACAGAAGGTGGACAACGTCCACGAGCTACAGGACGAGACCTGGTGTGGAGATGCCCAAGAGAACCAGCCAACGACACCTGAAAGGACCAGCCAATGACCCCTGAGGCAGCAGAATCGTCGGGGAGGATGGACCGCGATTCAGAGCTTGCCAGTGCTGATGCAGGGAGAGGCCAATGGACTTCAACTGATGGACATGGACTGATAAACTTGGACAGACATTCCCGCCAGAAGGCAGAGGACCTTGGCAGGTTATGTGTGTTTTTTTTTTTTTTTTGAGAATCTGGGAGTGGCCAGTGGGCCTTGACGGCCAAAAGCAGCCTGTGCATGCCCAGCAGCCAGGTGAAGGAGAAAAGCCAACTGAGAAGGCAAAAGCTGGTACTGATGCTAAGTTGAGAAGCCCTGAGTGGCTGTTAGGCAGCCTGAGTATGCTGAAGAACTGTGAGTCTTGTAAAATCACCTGTGGGTGATGGCCTGCTCATTCTTGAGTGAGGGTGAGGAGCTGAGGAAACTGTCCTTGGGGGGATGGGTGGGGAATGTGACTAAGGGGTGGAGCCCAAGCCAAATGTAGAGTTTTGATCCCCGACCCATGTGCTTGTGCAGTGGGTTGGCCTGAGTGCAGGGGTCTGCGAGTGGCATTGGTGGCCATGAAGGCCGAGTGTTGGAGTGACTGCAGACAGAAACCCTGAGGTTTGGCAATTACCCCCAACAGAATAAAATTGCCAATCCCAGAGCTAGTGCATCCTGGGGGTGGATGCTGTGTGTGGCTTGTAGCTGCGACTACAGCCAGAGAAGGCCAGGAAGCCTGACGGCTCCTGGCGTGTTGCAATAGATGTCGTGAGTGATTCCCCTTCCTTGTATGAGCAGTGCCTTCGGCAGCAGATTTGGTGGCTCATCTGCTGGTACCAATAATTGTCTTTTGCACTATGTTGGTGCCCTGCCTGGACTTATTTGTGTTCTGTTGTATTTTGTTATATTGTATTTTGTTATATTTGATGTTTTTGTGGGCCATGGCTGCATTGTTTGTTTGCTTAGAAAATTGTATATATATGTGTAGACTGTATGGCAGAAAACCCTGAGGGGGTGGACTGTAGGGTAAAGAAAATATCAGGCTTTTCTGCCCTTCCGCCATCAGGATAGATGATGGATCCTTGTCCTGAATGCATGCCTGATGGCGGGCACCTGGAATAGGGTGTGGGCATAGGTAGATGGGATTCAGCTGAGCTAAGACTGTGCTTTTAAGGGCAGCATCATGGGGACGCCAGTAGCAGCAGTAGAAGCTGAAAGAGAAGCCAAGAAGCAGCAGAATAAACTCCAGAGAGCTCAGATAGAGTGAAGGCTTGCTGGGGGCTAGGAGGATGGCAGGCCTCCGAGCCCCCCAGCCAGCACCCCTGCCTGCCATATGCCTGGTGAACCCCAATGAAAGACCTGCAAAAACCCACTGAGGACTCTGACTCCTCCTTTACCCAGTCTGCATGGGATCAGAGAACCTGCACTGTGCCCGTCCCTGCCTTTACAATAGGTTAGTACAGTCAAGGGAACTGTAAAGTCCAGGAATGAACATGGTGCAGTTTTTCTGATCCAGCAGACCAGGTAAAGGAGGAGTCAGAGTCCTCAGTGGTTTTTGCAGGTCTTTATTGGGATTACCAGATACACACGGCAGGCAGGGGCGCTGGTAGGCTGGCAGGACTCCCAGCCCCCAGCAAGTCTTCACTCTGGGCTCTCCTGCCTTCTCTTGGCTTCTGCTTCTTCTTTCTCGGCTTCTGCTGCTTCTCTGCTTCTGCTGGTGTCCCCGAGACGCCGCCCTTAAAAAGCACAGTCTCAGCCCAGGTGAATCCCATCTAACCTATGCCCACATCCTAATCCAGGTGCCCGCGATCAGGCATGCATTCAGGACCGCAAGGATCCATCATCTATCCTTAGAGGGCAGAAAAGCCTGACATTTTTCCTTACCCTACAGAAATTATACAGAAATATCAAATGAATTTATTAGCGCAAAATATCAAGTCAGCATTGAAATTCATAACTGAAAATGACTTGTAAACATTAATTTGCTAGGGGCTGGGAGGAATGCCAGCCTCCCGGCCCCCCAGCATCCTTGCCTGCCATATGCCTGGTGAACCCCAATAAAAGACCTGCAAAAACCCACTGAGGACTCTGACTCTTCCTTTACCCAGTCTGCATGGGATCAGAAAACCTGCACTGTGCCTGTTCCTGCCCTTACACTTACTTTTTACCTTACCCTACAGGTAGTTAATTAAGTGTAACAGGCTTTTCTGCCCTCCCGCCATTAGGAGAGATAACAGAACCCTGTGGTCCTGAATGCATGCCTGATGGAGGGCACCTGCAGTAGGGTGTGGGCATAGGTAGATGGGATTCACCTGGGCTGAGAGTGGGCTTTTAGGGGTGGTGTTGCGGGGACGCCAGCAAAAGCTGAGAAAGAAGCAGAGGAGCAGAGAAACGAAAGTAGAGCACCATGAGAGAGAGCCCAGAAAGAGTGAAGACTTGCTGGGGGCTGGGAGGCCTGCCAGCCTCCTGGTCCCCCAGTACCCCTGCCTGCTGTGTACCTGGTAAATCCCAATAAAAGCCTGCAAAAGCCACTGAGGGCTCCAGGACTCCTCCTTTACCTGGTCTGGTCTGCTGGATCATAGAAAACCTGCACTGTGTCCATTCCTGCCCCTACACTACCCTAATAATGAGAAGATACTAGACAAAATCAATTAACTATTTAACAATTTAAATCAAATCTAAAAAAATATTAAATGCTAAACAGAAATAATCCCATATTTCTATTCCTGCAGTACTCTAAACCACATTAATTAATGAAATAGAGCCATTTTAATAACAAAACAAAAATCACGGGAAAGCCATTGACTAATTATATCAAAGAAGTGACTATAGATTCAGTTAGATGTTGCTTATCATCTATCATCTACAAAGCTTCTCTTAAAAATGCTGGCTATTTAGTATTTTCACCTCTCCCCTGTTAAATCAAGAGAAAAGATTAACTTTTTTTATTCCCATACTTTAGTGATAAGGAAATTAAGAACCAGATAGAGTTTAATTGAATTGTTCAAGATCACAAAATGAATATAGAATATAGCCCATTAAAATCTTGCTAAAATTGTTACATTGCATTTCATTCACATTAAAATATAAATACATGTGCTCATTTAGTATTATTCCAGGTTTGCATATAGGATAATTATATATATTGAATCATTACAGCTAATATTAATAAATGGAGTATCTTCAATAACTTTCAACAGTCAACAAAACATATCCAGGGCCTCCCCGGTGGCGCAGCGGTTGAGCGCTGGGTTGCGAAGCTGCCAGCAGCCTCTGCGGCGCCAGTTCGATCCCCGGCTGCTCCCCAGCCACCAGAGGAGGGTCCCACATGGCGCGCAGACCTCTCCTGCCACCTGCTGCTCCCCTCAGCAGTGTACTTTGGTCCTTCTGCCTGCTCTGCTCCCCGCTCTGGCTCTGGTGAATTCTGTCACCCTCCTGCACTTCTAACTGTACCCAGTGCATGTATAAACAAAACAAACCAAACAAATAAACAAATAAATAAATAAAACATGCCTCTATAAAAAAATTTAAAAAAAATAAAAAAAATAGGTATATAAATGACATGTTAAATTTTCTTCAGCAAATCAGTGAAGTGTTTTCCTATTTGATACATCATAGTGTATAATGAAACATAATGATGTGAAACTGCTAAATTTAAAGGAAATGCATATGGACTCCCCAGAATGTGAAAAAAAAAAAGTCAGTTTTATAATGTGGCTGCAGGGTAAATGGGTTTCAGGCTTTTCTGCCCTCCCACCATTAGGATTGCCCCGCGTGATGGGACACCTGCAGTTGTTATATCGTTGCAAGCTATCTTATTTACTTTTGTGGGCCTTGGGAGGGGTATTGAGAGATAGTCACGGAGAAGCAGAAGAGAAGCAGAAGAGAGGCAGAAGACAGGCAGAAGACAGGCAGAAGAGAGACAGGAGAGAGAAGGGGGGAAAGAAGCCAGAGAAGCCCAGAGTGAAGAGGTGCTTGGTTCCTGGAGGCCTACCTGCCTCCTGGCCCCCGGACACCTCTGTGTGCTGTGTACCTGGTTGCTGCAATGCATGCAAAGCTCAATAAAAGCCTGAAAAAGCCACTGAGGCTCCAAGACTGTCCTTTACCCTGTCTGCTCAGGTCTTAGATATCCTGCTCTATGGCCTTCCTGCCACTGCAATGGCTCATAGTTAAAGGGGCAATGATAAGTCCAGTATTGTTTTACAAGAACCATTCTCCTGGCATCTTATGCCTCTGATACTTCTAATTTTTAAGTATGTATTTTCACAAAAAGATCCATTTTCAGTCTTCATTATGAAACAATAGACATGGTTTTCTGTTAAGAATTTGAAATCAGTGTTTGAAATAAATCTAAAGTTTTCAAATGGGTTAACAACACTAGCAACAATAGTCTAAGACCAATAATATTAATGATTAATAACAAGAGTATTAATAACGCTCAGCATTTTCTGAATTTTTTCTATGTGAGCAGTTAACTATCATTATTTGTGGTGTTGGTGATTTTTCTTTTTTTGCTTTATAATCTAGTCTCTGGATGTGAGCAGGAAAGAAGCTGAATTGACATCACTTGGAAACACTAAACGTGTAAAACAATTTGCCAATCTCTTCTCACATTTATTTTATTTTGGTTATTCTCATGATGATGCCTATTGCAAATTAGCATATTTCTTAATATGCTAAAGAAAGTAAAGATCTATCAGGATTGAAAAAAAAATAAAAGCAAAGAATTCACATCAAAAGGCGATGAAAGGATAACTGGGTGTGCAGTGTGGATTGCATTTTTCAGTAGCTTACAGAGGAAGACAGTGGAAGAAGCAGAGAATCACACATCACAAACAAAGCTTGTCAAACAAACAAAAAAGCAATCTAAGTGACATTAAATACATTGTAATTAGAAAGTTAATATTACTGATGTGCAATTATTGGTTCCACAATACTGTCTGGGACAGTTTAAAAGGGGAGATATATTAAAAAAATAGGTAAAAGTAAAGTAAATATACTTAAATTTGTATATGTATGTATTTGAATATGATTTGTTTAACAGAAGCTTTAGATCAAACCAATCATTTTCAGTTTAAAGGATGCTGCACATGACTCGAAAATTATTAGGAATACAAAAAAGGGTAAGTTCCTTCTTGAAAGAGATCAAACATAGGAAGGTGATCATGATGGTATTCTCAACATTACTGGTCAAAAAATAAAAATTATAAGACCGGACGCAAAAGAGAGTGCCTCTCTGCATCGCCATTTTAGAACAGGGCCTTACTTCAATAAAGACTGCTTGAAACCGTCATAAGGCTCCTGGCAGAGCCAGGGGTGAGCTGGGAAGTTCTCCCACACCAGGCCCCTTCTGGCCAGTAGTCTGAGCCCAGAGGGGGAGCGGGCACCCACGACCGGCCAGCGCAGACCAGGTGCGCAGGAGAGTGCCTCTCCGCATCGCCATTTTAGAACAGGGAATTTTCTTCAATAAAGACTGCTTGAAACTGGCAGGAGGCTCAAGTGGAGCCAGAGGGAGAAGGTTCCCTGCGCAGTCAGAGGTGAGCTGAAGGCCCCCACAAGCCTGGTCCCTCCTGGCAGAAAGTCAGAGCCCATAGGGGGATCCAGTGATTTGGAACCAAGAGTGCAATCCATTTGCCCCACCTCCAGGGAAGTCTGTGGGACTTCAAGACACACCTTTGTAATTAAACACAGGAGGAGGAGATATTGAGTGACAGTGACCATTAACATATTCAAAGTACCACTGCCTCACTAGACTTCTGGCATAAGAGTAGATTTGACTTGTTTGGACTGCCAGTTTCTGAAACCCCCGAAAGAGCACACCAAAAAGATGCCAGCCAGTACCAGCGGCACAGTGTCCCAACGCATAAGGTAAATTAGAACACAGGCAGGGGGGAAAAGAAAAACTACATGCAACGTAGCAACTCCTCAGGACACACCACAAAAAGAAAACCACCCACCAGCCTGCAACAACAGTGACTTGGAAGAACTTCTGAGCCTTCCAGAAAATGAATTTAAAATTGCCGTGATGAAAAAACTGACGGAAGTCATTAAGGAAAACAATGCTCAGAAGAATGAAATTGAGTCCCTAAAGAGGGAAATGAAGGAGATACAGGAGATCAAAGGATTAACAGAAGAGCTAAAGAATACTGGGAAAAACAGTGAAAACAGAATAGAGGAAATGGGAGAATGAATATGCAATCTCAAAGACACAGAAATCAAAAGAACCAAAACAGAAAAGGAAAGAGAATTACGAATGAAAAAGACTGATGAAAGACTTCGGGAGCTATCTGACTCCATGAGGTAAGGAAATATAAGAGTTATAGGAACCCTAGAAGGAGAGGAGAGAGACCTAGGAACAGAGAAAATATTCAAGGAAATAATTGAAGAGACCTTCCCAAACATGATGAAGGAGATGAAAATAGACATACAAGAAGCAAAAAGAACACAAACTTCCATGATGAAAGGAAAAATATAGCAAGACACATAGTAGTAAAGCTCCCAAGAATCCAAGACAAGGAAAAAATAATGAAGCTGATAAAAGGGAAGAAACAGATAACATACAAAGGAAAACCAATCAGACTGACATCAAACTTCTCCAAAGATACACTACGGACAAGGAGAGAGGGGAGGGACATAATCAACAGACTCCAAGACAACAAATACCAACCAAGAATATTCTATCCTGCAAAGCTTTCCTTCCTCTATGAAGAAAGAATAAGGACCTTCCCAGACAAACAGAAACTCTGGAATTTCATTATGACTAAACCCCCACTCCAAAAAATACTACAAGGAGTCTTAAAGCCAGAACCTCAGAGGGATGAATAACAACGGAAGAAGGCCAAAAAAAAAAAAAAAAAAGTTGTTAAAAGAATAAATAAACAAAATCAAAGGAAAGACAAACACAATGGCAAATACAGATGCTAACACATCATTATTAACTCTAAATGTAATAGACTAAACTCTTAAATAAAAAGACACAGAGTCACAGGCTGGATTAAGAAACAAAACCCAAACTTTTGCTGTCTCCAGGAAACACATTTAACTACAAAAGATAAAAATAGACTCAAAGTTAAAGGATGGAAAACAATCCTACAAGCAAATGGACCAAAAAAATAAAAAGCAGGAACAGCTATGCTTATAACAGATAAAACAGATTTCAAAAACAAAAAGGTAAAAAGAGACCCCAATGGTCAATATATTATGATAAAGGGGACAATACTTAAAAAAGAAGTAACACTCATTAACATATACTCACCAAATGAAGGAGCACCAAAATACATCAGACAACTATTATCATCTTTGAAAACAGACATCAGAGAAAACACATATGTAGTAGGAGACTTCAACACACCACTATCAACAATGGATAGATCAATGAGACAAAAAATAAATAAAGACACTAAAGCTCTAAATAGGGATCTAGAGCGCTTGGGCTTAACAGACATCTATAGAACACTAAACCCAAAAAAATCTGAGTACACATTTTTCTCAAGTGCACACGGATCATTCTCCAGGATCAATCACATACTGGGACACAAGACAAACATCAACAGACACACCAAGATTGAAATCATACCAACCATATTTTCTGACCATGAAGGCATCAAACTAGAAATAAACCATAAAAAGAAGGCAAGGAAACCCACACTACTGGAAGACCACTGGACTAATGAGGAGATCAAAGAAGAAATTAAAAAATTCTTTGAATTGAATGACAAGGAAGACACCAATTTCCTAAATGTATGGGATGCAGCAAAAGCAGTAATAAGAGAAAAATATATAGCAATAGAGGTTCACATCAAGAAACAAGAAATAACTGAAAGTAACAACCTAATCTCAAAGCTCAAATAACTAGAAAAAGAACAACCAAAAAACCCCCAAAACCACTAGAAGAAATGAAATAATAAAAACTAAAGCAGAAATAAATGAAATCAAAATTTAAAAAAATGCAAAAGATCAATGAAACCAAGAGCTGGTTCTTTGAAAAAAAATAGAATAAAATAGACAAACCCCTAGCCAGGCTCACAAAGGAAAAACATGAGAAAGCACAAATAAACAGGATCACAAATGAAAGAGGAGAAATCACAATGGACACAGCAGAAATTAAAAGAATAATCAGAAACTACAAAGAACAGCTATATGGAAACAAATTCAACAATCTAGAGGAGATGGACAAATTCCTACAATTCTACAATAACCCAAAGCTAGATAAAGAAGAAAGAGAACACCTAAACAGACCAATTACAGGCAGCGAAATTGAAATGGTAATCAAAAACCTCCCCAAAAACAAAAGCCCAGGACCTGATGGATTTACAAATGAATTCTACCAACATTCAGAAATGAATTAGTGCCTGTCCTTCACAAACTCTTCCAAAAAATTGAGAAGGAAGGGACAATACCAAACACATTCTATGAAGCCAACATTACACTAATACCAAAATCGAACAAGGACAGCACACAAAAAAGAAAACTACAGGCCAATCTCTCTAATGAACACTGATGCAAAAATCCTCAATAAAATTTTAGCTATCAGAATCCAACAATGTATCCATAAGATAATTCACCATGACCAAGTAGGATTCATTCCAGGGACACAAGGATGGTTCAACATCCGAAAATCAATCAACGTTATCCAACACATCAACAAAAAGAAATATAAAAATCAGATGGTAATATCAATAGATGCTGAGAAAGCTTTTGACAAAGTGCAACACCCATTCATGATAAAAGACCTTGAAATTCTTGGGATACAAGGAACATATCTCAACATCATAAAGGTCATCTATGACAAGCCAACAGCCAGTATCATTCTCAATGGTAAAAAGCTGAAGGCATTTCCATTAAGATCTGGAACAAGACAAGGATGTCCACTCTCACCACTGCTTTTCAATATAATACTGGAAGTCCTAGCCAGAGCAATAAGACAAGAGAAAGACATACAAGGAAGAAGTCAAACTATCACTATTTGCAGATGATGTGATAATATACATAGAAAACCCCAAAAACTCCACAGAAAAACTAATTCAACTAATCAATCCGTTCAGTAAAGTGGCAGGATACAAAATCAACATGCAAAAGTCAGTAGCCTTCCTATACACAAACAATAAATCTGAAGAAGAAGAAATAAAAAAAAAATCCCTTTTATTATCAAAACAAAACAAAAAAAATCAAATACTTGGGAAAAAATCTAACCAAAGAGGTAAAAGACCTGTAAAGAAAACTATAAAACACTGTTAAAAGAACTAGAAGAAGACACAAAGAAATGGAAAGACATCCCCTGCTCATGGATTGGAAGAATAAACATTATTAAAATGGCCATCCTACCAAAAGCAATATACAGAGTCAATGCTATTCCAATAAAAATTTCAATGACATTCTTCAAAGAAATAGAACAATTATTGATTAAATTCATATGGAATCACCAAAAACCCCTCATAGCCAAAGCTCTCCTGAAAAAAAAAAAAAAAAGAAGGAAATGGAGGCATCACACTCCCAGACTTCAAACTATACTATAAAGCCATAATCATCAAAACTGCCTGGTATTGGAACAAGAACAGATACACAGACCAATGGAATTGAGTAGAAAATCCAGAAATAAACCCAAAGATTTATGGTCAACTAATCTTTGACAAAGGAGCAAAGAATATGCACTGGAACAAAGAATGTTTGTTCAATAAATGGTGCTGGGAAAACTGGTTCGCTACATGCAAAAGAATAAAGCTTGACCACTACCTCACACCATGCACAAAAACCAACTCAAAATGGATTAAAGAACTAGACATAAGACCTGAAACCATAACATACATAGAAGGAAATACAGGGAAAATACTACATGACATGCACATCAAAGACATCTTTACAGACACATCACCCAAAGCAGTGATAGTGAAGGCAAAGGTCAACAGCTGGGACTACATCAAATTAAAGAGCTTCTGCACAGCAAAAGAGACAATAACAAAAACAAAGAAACCCCACCAACTGGGAGAACATTTTTGCACACAACATTAATGATAAAGGACTGATCACAAAAATCTACAAAGAGCTGATGAGACTCAACAAAAACAAAGAAAATAATCCAGTCAAAAAATGGGCAGAAGAGCTAAAAAGAAACTTCTCCAAAGAGTAAATGCAAATGGCCAACAGGCATATGAAAAAATATTCAATGTCACTTGCAATCGGGGAAATGCAAATCAAAACTACAATGAGCTACCATCTTACACCAGTGAGAATGGCACATATTAAAAAAAAAAAAACTAGCAACAACAAATGTTGGCGAGGTTGTGGAGAAAAAGGAACTCTTCTGCACTGCTGGTGGGAGTGCAAACAGGTCCAACCACTATGGAGAGCTGTGTGGAGATTTCTTGACCTATTAAACATAGAGCTTCCATATGATCCAGCAATTCTACTCCTAGGTATTTACCCAAAGGACACAGAAACAGTAATTCCAAAGGGCACCTGCACGCCTATGTTTATAGCAGCACTGTTTTCAATAGCTGAGCTATGGAAGCAACCCAAATGCCCAAAAATAGATAACTTGATCAAGAAGATGTGGTACATATACACAGTGGAATATTACTCAGCAATCAAAAAAGATAAACACATGCAGTTTGCAGCAAAATGGATGGAGCTAGAAATGATCATGCTCAGCGAAATAAGTCAGAAAGAAAAAGAAAAATACCGGATGGTCTCACTCATAGCAGGAATTTAGAAAACCTAAATAAGAGACCAGGAAAATGACTAATCAATGCAAAGTAATAATCAAAATCAACAAACAACTATAAACCAGAGACACACTACCACACTACAGGGGTAGGGGGGGTTAGGGAGGGGCAGGGAGAGGAAGAACTAGAGTCAAAATAAGGGGGGATACAATTGTATGGGGAATATTACCAAAATGAAAATGCATACATTGTACAAAGGTAAAAATGATATAAGAATTATATAAAATAAAATATTAAAAATATAGATTACAATAGTAAATAGATTGCAAGCATTTCTGAAATTTAATTTTATGTGAAGAAAGGAAAAAAGAACCAACAGATGAACCAAGGAAGGGCATTATTGTATAATAGTCCACTAGTTCTGATATATAGAATTACTCCTTTTTTAAATTTTTGCTTTTTTCACTTGCACACTTTGCTGTATTAAAATCTGATTTAGATTGCTTTTAATTAATGAGATATGAAAAATCATAATGAAATTTATTCTACCAATAAACAATATAGAAATGAAATGAAGAAAACATAAGAGGGACAATTGTAATATAGATGCACCAAAAGCTATTTTCCATCTTCTCCTTTCAATGACAATGCACTTGACTTAGAAGCAGGCAGCACTCTATACATAGTTTATCCTGGATAGTTATTTGGTCTGAGCATTTAAATGTCAAAAAAGGGCGCCTCCCTGGTGGTACAAGGGGTTAAGATGCAACCTATGAAGCTATCCGCAGCTACTGTAGTAGAATGAGTCTATCCCTGAACAGGGAGCTACCCACATGGCGCAGCAGATCTCTCCTTCCTTGTCCACTGCTCCCCTGAGCAGTGTATTTCAACTGATCTGCCTCTCTGTCTCTGGTGAATCCTTTCACCCCTCCATACCTCTGACCTGTACCCCAATTCTTATATGCATAAATAAATAAATCTTCAAAAAGTGTAACTTACTAAAAAATAAAATAAATGTCAAGAGTCACAATATATAAATTAAGTTTTGAATTAAATTAAGTGTATTCTTAATAAATATTACACTGATTTTAGGTATTTTAAGTTTATATGTAGTCTATATAGTGGCATAAATAGCATGTAAATAGGTAAAACATAAAAGCTATGTATTAATATATAATGTGTGATAAACTATAAATATATAACAAGTGTATATGCCTATATAGAATATAGCTACAGATGAAAATGTATAGATTCTTGCATCATTTAACAAAATTTTGATCTCATTAGGCCATAAAACATAGCCTAGATATGCAGGAGACTGCATAATCTAGGTTTGTGGCATTATGCACTATGACAGTTACATAACAATGAAATTGTCTGATTACATTTCTTAAACTATATCCCTATCATTAAGTGCCACATGCCTGAATAAACACACACACACACAGAGATTAATTTCCTCCATTGATTTTATTGGCTGTATTTTGTGTGTGTGCATATCTCATCTTGAGTCATTTATAAATATTAGCATAACCTAAGAACATTCTAACATTCTATCTCCAGTGACTCCTCCCAAGACAAGCTCCAGTTTCCAAGGAGATACAAGCACAGCAAAACCAGAGAGTAAAAAAAGGTGTATTTGCAACAACACCTTACTTTCACCAAAAATTTTACTGGGTGGATACCTCAAATGCTATTTTGCCTTGTCAATATTGAATATTTAATGATCTTACAATTTCTGTTTTAATATGAAACTATTTTTAAAGCATTTTAAGTATTATGTTACACAATTAAAATTAATCATAAAATTATAGAGCACTGCCTTTTCATTTTCATGAGAAAATCTTTGTTAGCAGTTGTTTGATTTTCCTTTCAGTCACCACGCACAGACATTTCCACACAATATGTACATTTACATGTTTTGGTCAGATGTGCTTTTATTTTGAACACTATCAGGAAAATCACTGTAATCTTGGTCAGTGACTGCTTTATTCCACTTAGGATCACATCTGTGAAATTCTTCTCAGCACATTTTATTAATGGTTTCAATTTTTTTAATGTAATTCTGTAATGGCCTTTTTTTTTATTATTGTGCATGTGTCCTTAAGCGTCTCCTTTAAATAAGTAAATGTCTCCTTTAATATATGAAAACATTGGTTATATTTCATTAACTCTTGGCTAACTCTTCTAAACTAAAATTGCAGATTTCTTTTTAATTGCCATCAGATGTGGCACATGATTTTGTTGTTGACTTTAATTTGTAAAGATATTAGTAAGTGTGAAGAAAGCAGTCCATAAAATTGTCACCTTTGCTATATATTTCACTTTGTGGCTTTATAATTTCTAAAGAATTTTATTTACCAATATTTTATTCACTTTTTAAATGATGCTTTTTAAAAGCTATGAAAGCTGTTTTCAATATAATGCTTTATTCTTAAAAGTATTTAAACGTTTATCATCTTTTATAATGTTTTGATAAATCCATAACAGTGTAAGTATTTTTTCTTGAATAGTTAATGAATACAGCTATAAGAAGTTTCTATTCTGTGCCTGGCACACTTGGTGTCACATTTTTGATAACTTTCTTTTTTGATAACATTACTATTGGTCCTTGAGGTATTTGTTTTTCAGTCTGTTCTTGAGTCAACTATAAAATAAAGACTTGCAATCTGGCTCTTACCTCCCCTGCACAAACATCTGATACCTAAGATTTTTTGCTGTGTTTTACAATGTTAAAGAAAAGAATAACTTGACTAAGAAAATTAATGTTTCCAATTTGTCATTCATGAGTAAATATGGAAAACTAAAAATTTCCACATAAGCAGGATGAAGATTCTTAATTATAATATCTCTCTGAGAAATTTTGGTGTAAAGCAAAGCAAAATGAAGCACTCTTGATAATTAAATTGTGATGGTGATGACTGAGAAATGGAGAGAGAGAGAAGCCAAGTTAAAAGGACTAGTAGTGAGCATTGAATCCATTTAAAAATAAGGCTAGGATTCTGAAAAACTGTGGGAAATGTAAACATAGAAGTTAAATGTTCCTTATTTTGGACAATGTGAAATTCAATGTGTAAGTAACAAATTTGTGTGGGTTGAGAAGAAAAATGAAATTGCTGTCCGTTCCTGTGTCCTTTTAAGGTTGATGCAGTGTTTTTAATTTTGTTTTGTTTTGTTTTAAGATTTATCCATTCATGCACACAAGATCTGGGGCACAGGCCAGAGGTGCAGGGGGTGAGAGGACCCACAAGAGGCAGAGTGGGGAATAGAACAGGCAGATCAACTGAAACACACTGCTGAGGGGAGCAGCGGGTGAACCAGGAGAGGTCTGCTGTATCATGTGGCCACTTACCCATCCGTCCGGGGATCAAACTCATGCCTCAGTGACTGCAGACAGCCCCATAGGTCGCGCTGAACCCCTTGCACCACCAGGGAGGCCCTGATGAAGTGTTTTAAGAGGCTACCATAGAAAAGTAAAGTAAGTCTCCATAAAACCCAGAGAAGAGATTGTAAACACCTCTTTGGATCCTGTCTGGAGTCACAGCTGAAGCAGAGGAAAATTTCCTTTGAGTTTAAATATCTTTGTAAAAGTGATGAAGTTAAACATAAGTGATAGCAAAGTAATGAATAGCAAAGTGATGAATTTAAACATAACCTTAACTTTGATAACTACAGGCATGCTTTTCCACTCCTGGAGTTAGTATTTAAATGGATTAAGGAATTTGAACACTTTAGTTTTCTTTGAAGGTGGGAATAAATCCAAGTGATGCAACTTTGAGATAAATTAAATATACTTTAAATTTATATCTATTAAAAGGTCATTTGAAATAAGAAAATGGTGAACTTTTTTGAAATTTTGTGATATTCATATTTTTCTTGTGTTAGTAAATCTTTTTTATATAGGTTACTCAACATTTGAAATATATTACTCAAAATTATAAAGGGATAGATCTGGAAATATACAGGTGAAGCAAAGGATAATTAAGAAAATCAAGGGGTTGTAATGAGAAAAGTAATTATTTTTGTTTCTCATAATCCACTGAAGGTACAAAACCTCAGCTCCTTATTCCCACATACTGATAAGTAAACTAAAGCTAACAGAGCTCTCAAAATCTATCAATAGTTAATAGACACACAATTAGCAAGCACAATTTTGCTATGAAAACTAGGCCTTCCATAATATTCTATTCATATTCTAAAACTCTGTAATACTCTGTTTTAGAGGTTTCCATATTAAACGTTTTTCCAATTTATCAAAATTTTTCATTTCTGTTGACATCTACAAAATTCTAATCACTAGTTTATTATTATAACTAAGATGAATTAAGTTCAATTGAATCGTGTGGTGTTTAGTCTTCTTGAAAATTTAAAACAATCAGTAACATTGAACTAATAACAATATAATAGCATAACTGAATATCTGTCTACAGTCCCACATACTGAAATATTCAGAGTAAATGGATTGAACAGATGCTGTCTTTACCTGAGGAGAAAGTGTCTGAATTTATGTGGTACATTTTTTCATGTTTAAAAAAGAAGTTCATATTTATAACCTCTGAAGAAGTTAGCATCTTACCAAGTCAAATAGTAATTGCAAATAGAGACAAAACTAGACTTGGGCTTCATGGTTTCAGTTTTAGTCTTTTCCAAATTTTTGTTTTCCAACTGAATTAGTGTAGGATCTCTCCATTGCTGTTGATATGAGCTATGTCGATGTCTTAAATTATTATCGAAAGAAGTCTTTGTTCAGAAGTTTAAATTATTCCCCACGGGGGCCTCCCTGGTGGCACAAGGGGTTAAGACACAGCACTATGAAGCTATCTGCAGCTAGTGCTGCTGCACAAGTTCTGGCCAGGGAGCTGACCCACATGGCACTGCAGACCTCTCCTATCTCCCCTGCTGCTCCCCTCATCAGTGTATTTCAATCTGCCTGTTCTGCTCCCCATTCTGTCTCTGGTGAATCCTCTCACCGCCCCTCCTCCCTGCACCTCTGGCCTACATCCAAAGATCTTGTATGCATAAATAAATCTTAAAATAAATAAATTATCCCCCACTATGACAGAATAAAAATGTAATGATAATAATCTACTAATTTATTCAAATAATCAAACATTTTGCTTCACATTCATTAAACCAACCTTATCCTAATGTTAGCATCACCAGCTTTATATGCACCCAAACACCTTTAATTTGATCTGATGATTATGATAACTCCTGATTGGACAATTTAACCTGGCTGTCCCATGAGGGAGGGACTGCCCACAGGCAGTAATCTTTGGCACAAGTAGGGAATTCCAATGCATTTTTTTAATGGTTCCAGCTGTTTACTCAGCAGTGGGGAAAACAAAACACCAGCCTTGCTTTGTATTTTACACTGCAGGGCCCTGCTAGCAAAGCCACTCAGTTCAGGAATTAAACAACACACTAATTTCAGCTTCTCCACTTTTATTTTTGCCCATTTCTCAGACAATCCATGGTTTTTCAGAGTATCTTATCTCTCTAGTTCTGAAAATTACTTCTAGAATGGCATGCCAGTTCAGCAAAGTACTGGGATTGATTTCCCTCATGATTTTTTTTTTCTAAATCCTTATCTCAGTAGAGGTTAAAACAGTTCAATAGGGTAAAGAGTGACTAAATCCCTAATTTCCATTGAAAACAAAAGGAAAATAACAAAGTAAATAAATGAAGGGGATCTGGGCAGTAAACTAGGTGTAGCTGTTAGAGTGGTCAGCCCCTTGAATGGATGAGCAGTTCACAGGAGGTTCCTACTGGGGGAGAAAATAAAATGTATTATCAAGAAAAAGGGGCATCCTGAAAGGTTAATAACCACCAGACGCCGCCAGGGCCAGGCACTTAATTTGTGGGGTTGAGCACAAATTGAAAATGCCAGGGCCCCTTTCATAAATGGAGGAAAAAAGTGTTTTCTTTCATGACCTTTACTCATGTTTTGTTATTCGTTATTTAACTGGCAGTCTCTGGGAACAGGGGGTAATCCTGGGCCTGTTGGTTGACCCTCACAGGCACCCTGAGTCCTTGCAAATATATAGGTACTTAGGGTCTACCTAAGCCCTCCCTGCATGGTACCCAGACCCACAGGGATGAGGGGATATGTTGGGTGGAGCCAAAAAGCAGGTGACTAAGCTTGTACCATCCCACTGAACTTCCCTTAAATTAAAAAAATATATCTCTATCTATCTATCTATCTATCTATACACAGAATTTCAAATTGGGGCCTCTCTGGTGGCAAAGGGGTTAAAGTCTTAGCTCTATCAAGCTATCTACAGCCACTGCAACTCGAGTTGTAACAGGGTGGTCCCCGGTGGGGCAGGGAACCTGGAACTTCCCCCTTTCCTGGGGACCACCCTGTTACAGAGTTAGATCCCCAGCTAGGGAGCTGACCCACAGGGTGCAGCAGAACTCTTCTGTCTCGCCTGCCGCTCCCCACAGCAGTGTATTTTAGTCAATCTGTTATAGGACAGGGAGAGGGGCAGCCCAAACCCCTCAAACCTGCCTATTCTAAATGGGTTCTGCCATCCGCCGCATCAACACAAAACATACGAGACTTTAATGGGAAGGAACTTTAATAAAACTAGGAAACAATACAGGAAAGGCAAAGAGTCTAGTTTCTAAATGAAGCACCCAAAGTTACCCATCCCCTCGTGGGTAAAACTCCATCCAAATGGGATCGGCCCAGAACAAGGCCCCAAAGCCTGCCACAAGTCTAAAGCATCTTCCAGTGGGGACCCACAGAAAAGAGTCAGAAACAACCAAACAAGCCCGGAAGGAAAAGAGCAAAATCAACATCAAGATAAAAGCTGCCATTGTCACCTCCCCATGGGTCTCACCCACATCTGTGTCACCCAGTCCACGACCAAAAGACAAGCACAGTTTCTTTACGTGTCTCTAGGCTCCATGCGCCTCCTCCAGGTCTCCTTCTGGCTCCATCCTGCTCCTTCCTTCCTCAGTCTCTTCTTCAGCTTCTCCTCTTCCTGCTCAGCTCCACCCTCCCTTGGGTGGGGCAGGGAACCTCCCCCTTTCCTGGGGACCACCCTGTTACAAATCCTCCTGTTCTGCTTCCCACTCTGTCTCTGGTGAATCCTCTAACCCCCTGCACCTCTGGCCTACACCTCAGTTCTTGTATGCATAAATAAATAAATCTTTAATAAAGAATTCAAACTGGTTTCCATGGCGTCAAACCCGACTATGATCCCTCTTCTTTGATGCTAGTCTTGTTGCAAGAAGCCTGCCATGCTGGTGAGAATTACTAGCAAAGGTATAATTCCGCGCTATATACATTTTCAACTAACATAACTAAATCTGCTAATTAATAGCAATTTAATCTTATTTTGTTAGCTGGACGACTGAGGGGCACCCTGAAACCCCCAAAGTTGCCTGTTCTAAATGGGTTTTGACATCCGCCATATAAAGGCAAAGTGTATACGTTGTGTGTAAGCTCTTTAATTGAAGAGAAATTAAATAGAATTTATATGCATAGAAAGAAAAGATATGTCCAATGAAACATACAAAGTTACCCATCTCCATACGGATAATTGTCCAGCCAAACAGTGTTGGCCTAAAGCAGGGCCACTGAGACCCGTAAGCCTGCCACATGTCTAAAGCACTTTCTGGTGGGGACCCATAAGAAAGGAGCAGCAAAGTCTAAAAGGAAAGAAGAAAAATCAAAATCCAAGTTTCAATAAAGGCTGTCATCGTCAGTGTCTGCCACGGGTCTCTCACCCACATGAGTCTCTTTCTATGTCCCCAAGTCCCTGGTACAAGTCCATGGCCAAGAAAAAAGCATGAACTTCTTTATCACATGTCTCTCTGTTCCAAGTGCTTCCTCCAAGTCTTCTTCCCCAGATCTCTTCCAAGTTCTTTTAAGCTTCCACGCACAGCTCAACACCATCCATCACTAGGTGGGTCAGGGAACATGGAACCTCACCTTCTTAGATTACACAGTTACAGATTGATATTTTTGTTCCCATAAAAAGGACCACTTAGCCATAATTCTAACATTTTATCACTTACAGTTAAATTTTCACAATCAAGTACTGACTGGGAATAATTTATGTGGGGAACCATATAACATGTAATCTTACCATTTTTTTATAACTGTCATTTACTATTGACTAAAACTTAGTAAATTAGAAATTGTATGGAGTCTATTTCTACTATAATACTATTCAAAATTGTTGTTATATCTTAAAATATTATCTCTATATATGTCATGTTTTAGGAAAATAATGATTTCTTTATCAGTGAAAATACCACCTGGGCAAGTTTCCCGTACAAACCATCCACCTTTCTCTTTCTGTTTTCCTCATTGGCAAATGTAAACATCAACCCTTTCCCCCACTTTATTTATGCTTCTCCCACTTATTATAGTAAAGATCTTCACTTGCATTATATGCCTTTTCCCAACCCCAAAGTGATTCTGAGTGAACTTTAAGTAATCAAAGGTCCCCTGCCCACTGAAAGGATTTAGAGGGTATGGTACATTAATATCCCCCATATATCCAAATAGCAGCAAAATAGTCCTGGCACAGATGTAGAACTGAAACTTGCAGAAGTGAATAAATCATTCCAGTATTCACTGTGCTTAGCCAGACATCCTATTCCCTCTCCTTTTCATGTCTTGGAATTTAGTTCTTTAAATATAGTTATTCAATCTATTGATCTAATGATTTTTTGAGGTAACTATTACATTAGTCAAACAATTCAGAATGGACTGTCTTTATTAAGTGGTTCTTTTTCTTTCTTTCTTTTTCTTTTTAAAGATTTATTTATTTATTTATTTATTTATTTATTTATTTATTTATTTATTTATTTATTTATACATACAAGCACTGGGTACAGTCAGAAGCACAGGAGGGTGAGAGAATTCACCAGAGCCAGAGCGGGGAGGCAGAGCAGGCAGAAGGACAGAAGTACACTGCTGAGGGGAGCAGTGGGCAGCAGGAGAGGTCTGCGTGCCATGTGGGACCCTCCTCTGGTGGCCGGGGAGCAGCCAGGGATCCAACCAGTGCTACAGAGGCTGCGGGCAGCTTCGCAACCCAGTGCTCAACCGCTGCGCCACCGGGGAGGCCCATAAGGGGTTCTTTTTTTTTTTTTTTTGGCTGAACGTGGGCCTGCTACCTCATGGCACAGAGCATAAAAGCCATGCCACAGGCTTTTGAGAAAAGAACCAGTTAAATGCAAGCTCATGGGCCTCCCTGGCAGTGCAAGGAGCTAAGCACAGCACTGTGAATCTGTCTGCAGCTTCTAAGCAAGAGTTTGATACCCACCCAGGGAGATACCCACATGCCGCAGCAGACCTCTCCTGTCTATCTATCCCACTGCTCCCCTCAGGACTGTATTTCAGACAATCTGCTTGTTCTGTTCCCCACTGTCTCTGGTGATTCTCTCACCCCCTTCCCCACTTCTAGTCTGTACCCCAGTTCTTGTATGCATAGATGAATATTTCTTTAAAACAATATATAAATGCAAGCTCAACTGGCAGGAGACTGGAGGCAAAATTTTGCAGGGAAGCCAAATTCTGCCACTCCAAAATATGTCTTTTTGGCAGAAGGATTATTTCATAGGAGGGACTCAAAAAATGGTAGTTAAATTTGGTATTTGTTAATAAACTTATCTCTATAAGAATATCTCTCCTTATCTCTATTCTACTGGAAGAAATGAAATCTGCATTCCTTTGAATTCCCAATAAACTCCCTCAGTGAACTTCCCCTTTCTTCCCCCAATTTCTCCCCTCCTAGTTAAAGTAATTAAATGGTGTCTAAATCCCCAATGGTGAGTCACTCACGCAGGCTTGATCTCTCCTATCTATACAACAGGTACGCATGTTATTATTAGACTTCATCATGCTCTTCTCTCTTTATCAATCTATCTGATGCCTGTTCGATTAACTGCCAGCCTAGAACCCAGAGAGATATCAGAGGGTTTCCTTAGTGCCCCAATAGCTCAAGTATGTCTCCCCAATGTTGTGATTTAGGCAGTATTTATGAGCTGGGGAACAAATAAAGTATATAAAAAATGTAAGTTGTTAAAATCTGATTAGCCATTCAGATTTTCTAATGAATTATGGTGTATCTCAAATCTAAGTTCTGAACTGCAATAAAACTGAGCACCACTCAGTTCTGAAAATCAGTTTAACTATTAGCCAGGAATCTTAGTTCCATTTTCCTTGGCTATTTCTTCTCTCTGAGCAGTGAAATTTTACCTCCAGTACATAGAACATTTTCTGAAACACAACTGGAAATGTAGTTTAAAAAAACTGTTACAGAGATATCTCTAGAAAATGGGAGGCACCCTGTCTGTTCTGCACTCCACTCAGTGATGGGTAGAACCCAACTGACACATGAAACTATGTAACACAGAAGTCAGGTAAGCTCAGGAGAGGAGAGGAGAGTTCTTGTTCCTGAGCTCTAGCCCAATTTGCACCCTGCTGCTAGGAAGGAAACATGGGAGGAGACACATGTAGGGAGGGGGGCATGTAGAGACACTTGAAAGAGATGTGTTGGTAAAAGACCCAGGGGGAGGCTGACAATGGCAGCCTTAACTTTGATTCGCACTTTGATTTTGTTCCTTTCTTTCCTGACTTGATTGGTCCTTTTGCCTCTTTGCTATGGTTTCTCACCAGAAGTTACCTTAGACATATGGCAAGTCAGCAGACCCATTTAGGCCAACTATTTGGCTGGGAATTTGCCCACAAGAAAATGGATAATTTTGTGTGTTTTATTGGGAAACTTGTTCTTTCTCTTTTCTCTCTATGTACACTAATTCTATTAAAGCATCTAATTTTATTAAGCATCTCCTTTGTCTTTGTGCCCACTGATGGCTGAACACCCTTAGAGCTTGCAAGTTTGGAGGACTCAGGGTGACCCCCAGTTACATGCTAACAAAATCTCATATTTTTCCTCATTTACAATGAGGGATACTTTTGTACCATTGTTTCACTCACACGACTTCCCTTCCCTGCTGTTCTTGCAAAAAGGTCCACTACAAAACCCACAACCTCACAGCCACTTTATATTTTATATTTCTTATTTATCTCCACCATATGTCACTGTAATTTTTTTTAAGATTTATTCATTTATGCATACAAGAACTGGAGTACAGGTCAGAGGTATGGGGGTGAGAGAGACAGAGTGGGGAACAGAAGAGGCAGACTGACTTAAATATACTGCTGAGGGGAGCAGCTGGTGAGGCAGGAGAGGCCTGCTGCACCATGTGGGCAGCTCCGTGGCCGGGGATCAAACTCATGCTGCAAGGCTGTGGATAGCTGGAAAATCAAACACCTCTTATAAGTCGCTGGCATTGAGGGATTTAAATACAGCTACCCTATTACTACTTTCCACCATTATTACACAAATAATTTGTCATCCTCCTATCCCTGTCTGCACAGTATTTTGCATGATATAGTCTTTTTTGTTCTTTAATAATCTTGATTTCTGCTAATGGATACTATAGAGTATATAGATATATATCTGTGTATGTGTGCACACATGGACAGATAACTGGATCCATAAAATATGCTTTTAAATATGTATATTTAAAAACAATGAAGGGCCTCCCCAGTGGCGCAGCGGTTGAGCGCTGGGTTGCGAAGCTGCGCGCGGCCTCTGCGGCGCCGGTTCGATCCCCAGCTGCTCCCCGGCCACCGGAGGAGGGTCCCACATGGCGCGCAGACCTCTCCTGCCGCCCGCTGCTCCCCTCAGCAGTGTACTTCGGTCCTTCTGCCTGCTCTGCCTCCCCGCTCTGGCTCTGGTGAATTCTCTCACCCTCCCTCCCGCACTTCTGACTGTACCCAGTGCATGTATAAACAAAACAAACAAACAAACCAGCAAACAAATAAAGCATGCCTCTATTAAAAAAAAATTAAAAAAAAAAACAATGAAATGGCAGAAGCTGGAATCCTATATTCATTCATTGATTCATTCATTCATTTACTTAGCAAATATTGATTCATCACTTTAATAGATAACTTTTATAGTTTGTGGAGTGAATGGCAGTTGTTACAAATGGTACTGTAACAGTGAAATATGCTCTCTTTACATTTAAGAAAGTCTCAAGGTCAGATTGGACATAAAGCAATATCAAAAAGTGATGTATGGTCAGAAGACGCTAGCTCTTCCTTGACCTTTAGTCACAAATGCAAAGAGAGTTTCTGTCTTTTTTTTTTTTAAAGATTTATTTTATTTATTTACATATACAAGAACTGAGGTGTAGGCCAGAGGTGTAGGAGGTGAGAGGATTCACCAGAGATAGAGTGGGGAGCAGAACAGGCTGATCTACTGAAATACACTGCAGTATGTGGGTTAGCTCCCTGGCCTGGATCAAAGTGTGCTGCAGTGGCTGCCAATAGCTTCAGAGTGCTGAGACTTAAACCCTTGTGCCACCAGGGAGGCTCCAAGTGTTACTGTTATTACCAATATTTGTGGGAGATAAACCTAAATTAGAAACTGTGTCCTCCCTCAAGGCAGAATTAGTCACTCCCTTTTAATATTCCATAGTAACTTTGACAATACTTTTACATAGCTATCTATCATATTGTATTTAAAATACTTTTAAATATCTTTGTCTAGTTGTTATAAACATAGGGGAAAAGGAACCTCACATGTGTATGCCCTCCTCTCTATAGCAATGGTGTTCGTAGTGATCAATTTCACTATTTTATTAAGATTTTTAAATCTCACAGGTTTACAGGTTGATGACATTCATTTTTTCGGTAATGAAAGATATCCATGATTTTAATATTTACTATTTTTTTGAAAAATGGCTACTAACTATGAAGCAATAAACTTCTGTATAAAATTTTAAACATTTTACAAAAGTTACTGCTCAAATGGAATATAAATCCTGCTGAATTCAAGATTCAGAAAGTATATGATAATTATGATATGACCTAAATTAACATATAATATTATGTACTAACTTGACATCTTGTGCAATCAAAATGGCTTTGAATATCTGAAAGTTTCATTCTACACTATGCTTTCCTGAGTAAGGCCTCTAGAAAATCTCTTTATCAAAAAGACTAATTATAATAAAGTAAAAATCAAAATCAACAAGCAACTATATGCCAGAGAAAAACTATGGCGGGGTAGGAGTGATTACAGTCAAAATTAGGGGGGTGGGAATTATATGGGGACTATACAAGACGAAAAAGCATACGTTGTGCAACAATGAAAAATGATGTAAAAATATATAAAAAATAAAAATGAAAGACAATGACATTAAGACATAAAAATTTTGTTTTGAACATATTTTTATCTAAATTATTTGAGCTCCATAAAACAGCCATTAATATTGAAAAAAACATAGTATGAAATTTTGGTTTCTATATTTAGATTGCAATATCTTCATTTAACAGACTGCTGAGTCTGAGATCTGGAACTCCAGAGAGGAGGGGTCATCAGAACTACAAACCTAAGTGGCCACAGTACATACCACATTGTTACAAGCAGCCAGACCCCCCAAAATTGCTCCCCACACTGTAGACTCAGTACTGCCAAAACTGGCCTCAGGAGTTAAAGAATACTGCAAAGACCAAAAAATCAAATCAAATCAAACTGAACCACAGTGACACCGGCAGGAAAATAAAAAGCAGCTCATCTCTCTAAGTTACTGTTATGTTTATTAAAAAGGGGAGGGTGTGCCTCCCTTGTAGCACAGAGGTTAAAGTCTCAGCACTCTCAAGCTATTGACAGCCACTGCAACATGAGTTTGATTCCCAGTCAGGGAGCTATTCCATATTGTACAGAAGACCTCCCTTGTCTTGCCTACTGCTCCCCTCAGCAATGTACTTCAGTAGATTCACCTGTTCTGCTCCCCACTCTGTCTCTGGTGAATCCTCTCACCCCCACACCTCTGGCCTATACCCCAGTTCTTGTATGCATAAATAAATAATAATTTTTTTAAAGGGTGTGAATTAGCAAAATGGGTAGACAAAAAAAACCCAAAAACTTAAAACATAGAAACTCAAGATCATAAGGACATATGATATCACAAACAGAGCACAAATTTCCAGAATCCAACCACAAAGATATGGAAGATTATATCTCCCTCTCAGATAGAGAATCGTATCGTATTAATATAATGAAACTCATATGACAGGGGATTAGATTATCCAAGTTGGTAGTAATTAACGAAATTTTTAAATCTGATGTTGCTGTACATTTATGAATGCAAAGGTACATACATACACACATGCATGCACCTCTCAATGTATATACTACATGGCGTTTCCCACATACACCGATAAACCTGAAAAATGAAAATGAACATTTATATAATCTAGAGCTATTATGATTTTTGGTCAGGAGAGAATGACTGTTATGCATATTGATTTTTATTTGATGAGGTACAGCAACTGTCTGAAAGTTGTCAGAACTTTTTCATCCATTTGTACATTTTAATGACAGTTAAATTATATGACTTATGAAGACAGACTTAGTTTAAGTGAAGAAGTTTCCTACTATCAGGATATATTTGGTCCTGAATAAAGTCTTGCTTCTTCCCTAGTAGGAAATATCAACATCAACAATGACAGCAACAACTTTCCCTGCTATTAGTAATGCCTATCATTTTAAATTAAGCTCAATTACTAAGTTTTTTTCTTCTTATTTTGTAATTTTTTGTTTCTTTCACTGTAAATAACACTGTTGTTTTACTTTTAAGGTAAATCTATATAACTAATAAATTATAAATGTTTATATATATGCTTATGTATGGTTTTGAAACTTTCTGAAAATATATTAACATTGTTATTAACAGCTGTTTAAATATAGATTATTGAGTTATTTTCAATCAACCATTACTAATTGCATACCTGCTATATTTTAGGCATTATACGAGGCATCAAGGAAAAAAAAAATAATCTCTATTCCCAGATTTTCAGATTTGAGAAGCAGAGATAAGTAACAAAGAAAAAAAATCTACAAAATATATTAAAGGCTATGAAAATAAAAGCACAGGACAATATAATGAAAAAAGATGAGACATTAGATCAATATTGAAATCTAGGGGGGAGGTTCTTGGGTGAAGATAATGCCTAACTTGGGTCTGAAATATATCCAAAAGAAGAACAGGAAGAATATTTCAGAGTGGATGACAGAGTATGTGAAAAAGTCTAGGATTTATAAGAGGATATGATATACAAGGGTTATAGTAAATTTTTCCACATTCTTCTTAAAACCTCAAATCTTCAAAGTTATATTCTTCAAAATGTCATCATTTTGGGCAGGGATCTCTCAGAAACAGACTCTGAGATGGGGATTCATGTGCAAAGTATTTACTAAGAACTCAGTAAATCTATGTCCAGGCACTAAGAAAGGAGAGGGGCATACACTAAGAGGGATGCACTTCCAGACAAAGATGCTGCAGAGGTGGCTTCAGGCTTAGTTAAACATCAGTTACTGCTCAGATGTGTAAAGGTGAGGGAGCTTTGTTTCCACCCTTTTGAACCAGTCTACAATTGGCGAAGATCCACTCTGGGGACCATAAACTCCCAGACACTGTAGGCTGTCAGCCAGGTGGTCCCAGGGCAGTCATCCAGAGAACATGTCAAATGAAAGCTGCAAAGGCAAAAGCCCAGAGGCACTGCGAAGAGGTACAATGAAAGAAATAAAAAAGAGCAAGACAATCCACAAAGAGCACTGCCATGATTCCTTCTAGTTGCACAGAAATTAAGCTTTTCTAAATAGGATTGTGTCATGGCTAATGGGAAACCTAGATTATACAGCACATTTTTGAAACACCTTTATTGAGGAATAATTTACATATAATAAAATTCACCCATTTAAACATACAACTTACAGATTTTTTAGTAAATTTATTGGGTGGTATATCCAACACCTTAATCCTATTTTGGAACATTTCCATTTTTCCAATAAAATCCCTCACACCAATTTGCAGTTAATCTCCATTCCTATCCTCAGTTCCAGATAACCATTAATCTACTTTATTTCTCTATAGATTTCCCTTTGCTGGATACATCATATAAATAGAATTATAAAACTCTTGGTATTTGGGCTTGACTTTTTTCCACATTATACTTAAAATAATGTGTTCAACTAATTTTATTGAGCGTTGACATTATGCCAGGCACTATAAACTGGGCTGCTGCTGACCCAAAAGAGACATTGGATCTATGGTCTTGTGAGTAAAATGGATAATAGGAAATGCTCATACAAAATGTAAAATTTCAAGTAAATTTCATGATGTTCTGGAAATAAATGGAGGCTGAGGTAAAGTATCCTAGGGAATTAGCATTTGACTAAAGACTGATGAATAGGGGTTAATTAGGCAAAGAGCAAATAAATTTGAATAGAAAGAAAAGGATAAATGAATGAGAAAATGTTGTTTGGTTGCTTTTGAGAGCTGAGGAAGAATGTAATGAGATAAAATTATAGAGAATAGCAGGGGCCAGATTGTGTGGAGATTTAAATCATGTTGAAGATTTTGGTGTATTTTAAGATCAGTGGAAAGACATTCAAGTGTTTTAAGTTGGGCTGTGGTGGTAAGGTGGGGGGCATGAAAAGATCTTTAAAAAAGAGCCACTCTAGGGGCCTCCCTGGTGGCCTTGGGGTTAAGTGTCAGCACTTTCACCTCTAAGGCCTGAGTTCGATCCCTGGCCGAGGAGCTAGCCCACATGGCACAGCAGACCTTCTCCAGTCTCACCCACTGCTCCCCTCAGCAGGACATTTCAGAAGATCTGCCTGATCTGCTCCCCACTCTGTCTCTGGTGAATCCTCTCACCCCCAGCAACGCTGGCCTACATCCAAGTTCTTCTATGCATAAATACATAAAATCAATCTTTTTTAAAAAGTTAAATGTTAACACAAGAACACTTAAATGATAAGACAACCCACTCATGGGTATTTCTGGACAATTTAGAGTTTATTTTAGCTTTCTCATTAATATTTCATAATGGGACAGATTCATATCATGTGCATCTGAGTATTATTCAAAACTATCCAATCCTGATCTCATTTCTCATTTAGTAATTTTTTAAGTACACCTTTCAGTTCACTATATTGTATGCTTTATGTGAGTGACTGTCTCACACCTCTTCAAATTTGTAATTTTCTGTGATTTAGCACTATAACCTGGGAACTCAAAGACATTGGTCCTCTAAGTAACATACAATTTATTTATATGTAAAAAAATGAACTATTTAAAGCAATTATCCAGATCATTTGAGTAAAAACTCACTCTGTTAACTTGAATTATCATGGAGCATTGTTTACGTGGATCCACTTTAGTAGACACTAGCTGACCAGTACCTTCCACTGTCCTTGAGTAGATAGATATGGGATGATTTACCAAGACATGCAATAAGATGGGGAAAAAAATGCTATACTTAAAATAGAAAACTCACGTTAAATAAGAGAGAATCTGTCTGGTGAATATCAAAGGAATCATTATGCCATTTAATTTCTAATGATATAACTTACTTGAGTAAAACTAACATAAAGGAAGTTATGACACTGAAACTAAAATAGACATAGACTTTTGGAGTTTAAATATATGCAAATGCTTATACACACAAATAGACCAGATTTTGATAAGTGCTACACAAATGACCATTTTGAAGAAGTTGAATTCTACATCTTTCTGAAAACATGCCAGATATACTTCACTCATTGGAACTGTTCTAACTTTGTGACCAGAATCAGTAATAATTGTGTTCTTTGCTTACATATTGTTTAGAACACCTGAAAAAAACAGAGAGAGAGAGAGAGAGATGCCAAAAAACTCCATGTATTTTCAACATGTGAATTACAATTCCTCTAGCTCTCAGAACCCTAAGCTATAAGGACATATTGCCACTCTCTTAGAGAACACAAAACTGACAATGAGGACAAATTCTTTGTGAAAAGACACACAATCATTAAAATAATTTAGAAATTAAACCTCAGTTCTTTTTGATTTGAGAATTCCCATAACTTGTTATTTCTTTTCTCTCTAAAATATTTCCAATACATAGTTCTCTATTTGTTTGAACATAAGTGTTAAAATATTGTACTAACCTCACTTATACAATGATGGGTGTTTCTATCTTATAAAAACTGAGGTGTGAAGAATTGAAGACTCAGTTGTTTAAAGGAATCATTTTCCTAATTTTTAAATAATAAAAGCTTGAGAAAATTATTGCAACATAGAAAACTTTGGACATCAAATGAAATATTTCAATTTTAATTATTGGAAACATGCAAATAATGAATAGAAGAGGACTGGCCCATCTTGGGATATTTCTAGTGGCATATCCACTATATGGTGAAAACTTGGATAAAACTCAAGTATCTGGACTTTAGATCTATTTGTATTTCTGCATTTTTCATATTAGAGGATCGCTTTACTTAACATGAATAGGTTCTTAGAAACTGAATTTTAATAAATCTTATATAATGAAACCAATTTAACCACAGGCTCATTGATATAAAAAATAGCTAAAGTCTAACAAAAGTACCAGAAAATTCTAAAGACTTGATACTTTTAATATTAAATAATAATTTGCATTCATTTACTCATTTTTCAACATACTTATTCCAGTCCAGCATCTCAGTGGCCTAAGCCATCAGGGTGGCCCAGGGCACATGGTAGGAACCAACATCAGACAGGACACCCTTCTATTGTGGGGTGCACACACATTCACTCAGACTGGGACAGTTTGGGCAGTCAATGAACCACACATCTTTAATATGTGGGAGGAAACCAGAGAACTTAGAGAAAATCCACACAGACGAGTGGAGAACACAACAGTGGCCCATGCTGGGTACTTTTTTATTTTATCATCAGTGCTATAATGAAACATTGAACAAAATGACATCATTTTAGACCCCATAAGACTAAGATATATTCCAAGCCCCTGTCTATGTAATGACCAAATAATTAGTCATCTCAACTCAAGTTGACTCTGTAATAATGAAAACAAAATCAGGCAGATTAATTACATGACTGAACAAGAGTTGTTTTGGGTTCTCTTTGTTACCTTGTACCAGAGGTTCAATTAATTTTACATATTCTTTTTTTTATTTAAAGATTTTATTTATTTATTTATTTATACAAGCACTGGGTACAGTCAGAAGCGCGGGAGGGTGAGAGAATTCACCAGAGCCATAGTGGGGAACAGAACAGGCAGACAGACGAAGTACACTGCTGAGGGGAGCAGCGAGTGCGGCAGGAGAGGTCTGCGTGCCATGTGGGACCCTCGCCAGTGGCCGGGGATCTAACTGGTGCTGCAGAGGCTGCGGGCAGCTTCGCAACCCACAGCTCAACAGCTGTGCCACCAGGGGAGGCCCGATTTTACATATTCTTGTAGGTGATCATCTGTGATTCTATAACAAACTGAAACTGATTTCTAGGTTAAGAACCATCTTTATTCCCGGTACACTGTATGAATATGCAATTGAGTTCTGGAAAGTAATTCTCACTATGGAGAAGGAAGGGGTTACCGGAGAAGGGAAAGTAAGGGAGGCTTGCTGCAGGAATACAGGGTTTCTTTAGGTATTTCTCGAAGTACACAAACCTCCTCTCCCTTCTTCCACACTTTCAAATACACATGTATACACCATCAAGTGTTATTTAATATAATTGGTGGTGTACATTATATATTTTCTGGGTGTAATGAGAGATGAGAATAAATAATGTTAAATTGATGTAAACCTTAGAACATTATAATTTTAGTACCATACAACAAAATATTAGAACTATGACTATGTATCTTTTGTTTTATATTTGAGTATCTTGGAAGACGTTTTATTTGTTCTATCCCTTCTTCAATTCTACCTCATTATGATCTCTACACTAAATCCTCTACTTTGAAAATATTCTACTTAAAATATCATAGTTAACATTTCAGTTTTCATTAGGTCAATAATATGTCGGATGTTATTGTCAGGTTCTTTACTTATTTTTAAATGTGCACTTTTGAAAATTTCAGTGTACTTGCTACCCAGAATTTTTATGTATTTCCTTCCTGAAGTTACTGTATTTTTTTTTGTTTGTTTGCTTGTATTTAGTGATTTTTTTCCTTCTAAGTGACATTCATCCTTAAGCCCTACAATGCTGGAGACATTATATATATATATATTATATATATATATATATATATATATATATATTCTGGGCAGGGATCCAGTTCTTGAGAAAAAAATAGAATGCTTCCAACTAATTCAACCAGAGTTAGGCAAGTACATTTATAGCAATAAGCAGTGGTCAGGATACTAAGGGAAATGTTTTATTCAGTCAATGTCGAAACTTTTACAACCCTGGCAATAGTTTATTAATCTATTCAAATTACCACTGCGTTCATTTATCTAAAGTAATGAATAATAAATTAAAATCATGATCAAATAAAATCCCTTCCTTCTGCCCCAATGTTATAATGTAGAAATGCAGCAGAGTCTCTGGATTAAGATTTCAAATGAATGTGTCAGGGAGGTTTATTGTCCAATAGACTACAACACACAGGCAACTGCACAATGCAAATGGACTTCTATTCTTGACAGTGACTGCTGCTTTAAAAGAAAGAAACAATTTGCAGAGAAATAAGTGCATGCTGAGCAAAATAGCCTGCCTACAGACTGTGCAGTAGGCTCAAAAACATAGCTTGGAATTGAGCATAGAAAAAAGACTTAAGCTGATTTAGGTTATTTCATATTCAGGGCACATCCACCCTTCAGACTTTTCCCTGAAACATACTGTGTTTCAGATACTGTGGATTCCAATCACGTTGCCTTCTGCTATTCTCCCAGTGCACAGAGCTGCTGGAGCAACCAAGGCCCCACTCTTGTAATGGCAGCTCACCCTTGGAACACTGTGGGGGCAATGAGATAAGAAAACCATGGAATCTTAGTGTTTTTGTAGGCCTTTGAAATCTGATATTCTGCCAAAGAAGGAATTGATACTCAAATATCTCTTGCAAATGGCCATGCAGCCTCTACTTGATATTTTCTGTCATAGATAACTATTCAATGTTTAGAAATATCAATGCTTCTTCCTTATTTTACCCCACCTATGTCTATAAAATTAATTTGTTGGTTGTGTTTATATCAGCTGGGGCAAGCCACAATCTTTTCATGACTATATATGAACAGTTGAAGAATATAGACATGTTCCTATATATATTTATTTGAAACCTCTGTTAAAAATCCTTTTCTTCCTCTGATAAACACCCAATTTTCTTTCTCTGTTTCTCATAAAGTCTCACTCTGATCTCTTAATAAGAGAATCAATGTACATGTGGTATAGTGAGAACTCCCAGATACATGTTGATACTATAATAATCAAAGAGAAACAAGGGCCTCCCTGGTGGCACAAGGGGTTAAGCACCACGTTATGAAGCAATCTGCAGCCTCTGCAACGTGAGTTTGATCCCCAGCCAGCCAGGGAGCTACCCACATGGCTCAGCAGACCTCTCCTGTCTTGCCCGCTGCTCCCCTCAGCAGTGTATTTCAGTAGATCTGCCTGTTCTGTTCCCCATTCTGTCTCTGGTGAATACTCTCACCCCCCTCATGGCCCCTACCCTGCATCTCTGGCCTGTATTCCAGCTCTTGTATGCATAAATAAATAAATCTTTAACTAGACATAATACCTGAAACCATAAAATATATAGAAGAAAATATAGGCAAAACACTACATGACATGCACCTCAAAGACATCTTTACAGACACGTCACCCAAAGCAGTGATAGCGAAGGCAAAGATAAACAGCTGGGACTACATCAAATTAAAGAGCTTCTGCACAGCAAAAGAGACAACAAACAAAACAAAGAGAAACCCCACCAACTGGGAGAACATTTTTGCACACAACACTAATGATAAAGGACTCATCACAAAAATCTACAAAGAGCTGATGAGACTCACAAAAAAAAAAAAAAAACAAAGAAAATAATCCAGTCAAAAAATTGGCAGAAGAGCTAAAAAGAAACTTCTCTGAAGAGGAAATGCAAATGGCCAACAGGCATATGAAAAAATGTTCAATGTCACTTGCAATCAGGGAAATGCAAATCAAAACTACCATGAGATACCATCTTACACCAGTGAGAATGGCACATATTAAAAAAACTAGCAAGAACAAATGTTGGTGAGGATGTGGAAAAAAAGGAACTCTCCTGCACTGCTGGTGGGAGTGCAAACGGTCCAACCACTATGGATAGCTGTGTGGAGATTCCTCAACCTACTAAAGATAGAGCTTCCATATGATCCAACAATTCTACTCCTAGTTATTTACCCAAAGGACACAGAAACATTAATTCCAAAGGGTACCTGCACCCCTATGTTTATAGCAGCACTATTTACAATAGTGAAGGTATGGAAACAACACAAATGCATAAAAATAAATGACTGGATGAAGAAGATGTGGTACATATAAACAATGGAATATTACTCAGTAATCAAAAAGATAAACACATGTAGTTTGCAGCAACATGGATGGAGCTAGAAGGGATCATGCTCAGCGAAATAAGTCAGAAAGAAAAAGAAAAATACCGGATGGTCTCACTCAAACCTAAATAAGGAACCATGAAAAAGACTAATTAATACAAAGTAAGGGCCTCCCCAGTGGCGCAGCGGTTGAGCGCTGGGTTGCGAAGCTGCCTGCAGCCTCTGCAGCGCCGGTTCGATCCCCGGCTGCTCCCCGGCCACCACAGGAGGAGGGTCCCACATAGCGCGCAGACCTCTCCTGCCGCCCGCTACTCCCCTCAGCAGTGTGCTTCGGTCCTTCTGCCTGCTCTGCTCCCTGCTCTGGCTCTGGTGAATTCTCTCACCCTCCCGCGCTTCTGACTGTACCCAGTGCATGTATAAATGAAACAAACAAACAAACAAATAAATACATAAATAAAAAGCATGCCTCTATAAAAAAAAAAATTAAAAAAAAAATACAAAGTAAAACACAAAATCAACAAGCAACTATAAACCAAAGACACACTACAGGGGGAGGCAGGGAGAAGAAGGATTAGGGTCAAAATAAAGGGGTGGTGCAATTGTATGGGGAATATAACCAAAATGAAAATGCATACATTGTGCAAAAACAAAAAATGATGTAAGAATTATACAAAATAAAATATTAAAATAAATAAAATTAAAAAAATAAGTTATATTTACACAAAAAATGATAATCTTCACTGATCTCTTTAGTATTTCAGCTATGGGCAGTTTTAAAAGACTATTAGTGTTACTACATGCTCTACCTATGCATCTTATATTTATCCATTGCAACGACTAGTGTTAGGTTATTTTCATTGACAACCAAATGTCATTTAAGTGACTTGTTGTGTATAATATCATGAGAACTGTAAAATAAATGCATGTATTCATAAAGTCAAAAAGAACAAGTTTTGGAAGCTTTCCTTCAAGCTTATTCCAATTTAAAATCTCTTAAGGTAATGTTTATATAAGATTAATTGATATATTTTATAGTTTGTTTTTTTTTAAGATTTATTTGTTTATTTATTTATACAAGCACTGGGTATAGTCAGAAGCATGGGAGGGTGAGAGAATTCACCAGAGCCAGAGCCAGGAGCAGAACAGGCAGAAGGACCAAAGTACACTGCTGAGGGGAGCAATGGGTGGCAGGAGAGGTCTGTGCACTGTGCGGGATCTTCCTCTGGTGGCCGGGGAGCAGCCGGGGATCAAACTGGCGCAGCAGAGGCTGCAGGCAGATTCGCAACCCAGCGCTCAACTGCTGCGCCACCGGGGAGGCCCATATATATTTTATAGTTTTGAGCCAAGTGGAACTCTTACACTACTCTTTTATAGAGGAAATACTGGTTTCAGAAGATATAAAATGCCTAAAGATTTAAAATGATGTTTTCATTCCTATCAAAAACTCCTATCAAGATAAGTTGATGCATTTTATTATCAAAATAAGTTATTCTTATGCCAGTCACTATATATATTATGTAAGTAAAATTTCACTCTAACATTATATATGTCTCAGGTCTTCATATTTGAGTATCAACATGTGCATGTACTACTTTAACACGGCCACTTTAACACTTTCTAATTCTGCAACCTTGGAAATCTTATTTCAGTTTTCCAACCATTGTTTTCTCATGTGTAAAATAATGATAACTATATAAACCTTAATGATGCCAAAAATATTGACTCTGAAGATGACAATTGTAATAATTACAATGATAAAAGTATATCTGACTAATGTGTGTTCAAGAATAACTGAACAGGGCCTCCCCTGGTGGTGCAGTGGTTGAGTGCTGTGCTGCCAAGCTGCCCACAGCCTCTGAAGCGCCGGTTCTATCCCTGGCAGCAGGCGAGGGTCCCACATGGTGCACAGACCTCTCCTGCCACGCCCACTGCTCCCCTCAGCAGTGTACTTCATTAGTCTGCCTGCTCTGCTCTCCCCTCTGACTCTGGTGAATTCTCTCACACTCCCGTGCTTCTGACTGTACCCAGTGCTTGTATAAATAAACAAACAAACAAACAAATAAATAAATAAATCTTTAAAAAAGAAAAAGAATAACTGAACAGTATTCTAAAAAATATATTTGAAACTGTGGAATTTACTAATGCAAATAAATATTCTCCAGTTCGCAAGAAAAATGAAAGAAAGGAGGAAAGTAGGAAGGAAGGAGGGAGGAAGGAGTGGAGCGAGGGAAGCCGTGACAGAGAAAGACAGAGACAGAGAGAGCAACAGAAAACGACAGAGAAATGTGACAGAATGATTAGTTGCATGAATAATAATTCTTTTCCATGCCAGAAACAGCTCATGATTTCTGAATTAGGGTGAAAAAATGTGTAGGTTCAGTGTGAAAAACTGTTTAAGTTCTTCAACAGTAAGAACTTAAACTGTAAAGCAGCACATGCATTCCCTTACTATGACATCAAAGGAAATAAAATAGAATAACTTCCTTTTCCATAACAAACAGCAAGCACAAAACAAAAACAACAAAAAATGGACATGATAACAAAGTTTCTTTTTGTTAAAATTAAATAGAGGAAAAGTAAAAATTTTACAAATGGAACATCATTCCAGGTGCCTATAGAACTTGGTGGACAGTGGCTAACTCAGGAAAGTCTTGGATTTCATGCACCACAGAAACTAGAGCTGAAATGTGCAAAGCCACTGTTTATAAGTTAGTGCACAAGCAAGTTAGATCCCAGTTTCCCTCGCCAATCTTAGATACAGAGAAGGGAAATTCAATTTCTTGTGAAACTGAACATTCTAGGACCATTAATGGTGCCAGAATGGAGGTGTTGAAATAGTACATGGCTGAGTATGAAAGGATGAAACTAAACACCTTCCATGACAAATATATTGAAACTTAACAAGAACAAAACATAATAAAAGGAATACAGAAACTGAGCAAACTTTAAGGCTACATTAAATAGAGGTCAAGTCTAAAAACAGGATGACTGACAGTGAGTAGAATGCATAAGTTTTTACACCTAATCTTCTCATGAATCTTTGTTGGAAAAAAGGTGTACGTTCCCAGATCTAGATATACTAGATATCTTACCCTCACTGGATTTACATGATGCTGGAGGCGTGACTACTCTGTCTTCCAAATATGTAACATGCTGGGGCACTTAATAAAATTATATTACACTGTTCTCAATCATGCTGCTACTTTAATTGTAGTTAAAAATTGTTATTTGAGTTTTTATTCTCCCTCAATAAAATTTTCCAGCTATGAAAAACAGCACAATTTATTTTTAAGAACTAATAATAAGCAACTTAAGTTAATATATGATATTTTATAAGAATCAAAATGCAATTTCATCCCAAGAGTCATTATTTGTTTTGAAAAATGAAAGAAAATTTGCAAAAACCAAAATTCATCTCCTATCAATGACTCATTAACTGTGGCTAAGTGCTCAGTAACCTGAATGGTATTACCTTTAAATCACAAAATGTTAGGTTAATTATTTTGAAACAAATTGTTAGCTTTTTAAAAATAATATTCATTTATTATTTTAATTAAGGGAACATTAATTTACAGCACTGTATATGATTCAGAAATATTGGATTCCATCTCTTCAACCTCAAAGCACCCATGGTCCTCTGCCATGGGCCGCTGTGATACAAGAACTCATACAAATCAATAGAAAGTAAACAAAAATCCCAATTAAAAAATAAGCAGAAGAGCTAAATAGGTACTTCTTGAAAGTGGTCAACAGACACATGAAAAAAGTGCTCATCATCTTTTATCATCAAGGAAGTGCAACTCAAAACCACCCCTGTGAGAAAGACCCATTTCAAAAAGACCAGAAACAACAAATGGTGGGGAAAGTGCAACAAAAGGAAATGCTTGTGGGCCTCCCCTGATGGTGCAGCGGTTGAGCGCTGGGCTGGGAGGCTGCCTGCACAGCCTCTGCAGCGCCACCAGTCACCGGCAAGGTTCCCCCCCACAAAAAAAAAAAAAAAAAAAAGGAAATGCTTGCATGCTGTTGGTGGGAATGTACACTGCTGTAACGCCTATGGCAAACAGTGCAGAGGTTTCCTAAATATTCAGAATAGACTTACCATAGGATCCAGCAATTTCACACCTAGGTATTTACCTAAAGAACACAAAAACCCCAGTTAGAAAGCACATATGCACTCCTATGTTCATTCACCACTTATTTACAATAGTTAAGTTATAGAATTAACCTAAGAGTTCAAGGACAGGTGAGTAGATTTAGAAAAGTTGATTTATATAGACAATGGAATACTACTCAGCTACAAAAAAGAAAGATAAACTTGACATTTTGACAACATAGATGCAACTAGAAGGAATAATATCAAGCTAAATAAGCCAAAATAGAAGATGGTTTTGTTCATATGTGGAAAAGAGAGAAATAAAACAAAGATTCAGACAACTCCAATCCAAGAACAATTAACTTTTTAACAAAATCTAATACCAAAAAAAAAAAAAGTTGTCTCTATTTGTCAAAAACCTATCCCACCTGCATGGATACCCATACTAAGATGACATATTACTAAATTCCATGAAAGAAACAAACATAGATATATTGATACCTTAACTGACTATATGGTTTTTAGACCAGGTGAAAAAAATAGTGTATCCTTGTTCAAATGACAATAGAAAATCTTTAACCAACCAGAAGGTCACTGTGAGCATAGATTCCTCTGGAATTTCAGAGTTCACATGCCCATATATTAATTGCAATTTCCCCCCTTATTATTCCACAAATTCCACGTTTCTTTTCATTTTCATAATATTTCAACTGGAAAAGGTTTTTCATTTTCTTTCTAAATGCAAATTAACTGGTAAAGACATTGGGGATGAGTACTTCCATTTCTTAAGGACATTCCTGAAATTAATAATCTCTCTGTTCAAGGATCATTCTTTTCTTTTTTTTGTGGGACCCTCGCCAGCGGCCGGGGAACAAACCGGCACTACAGAGGCCGCGGGCAGCCTCGTAGCCCAGCGCTCAGTCGCTGTGCCACCAGGGGAGGCCCTCAAGGATCATTCTTATTGCCCCAAGTAATTCCAAAGCTTTCCTCACAACTCCAGGAAGGTAAATAATGGAACGTCTCATTTACTAAAAAAAAAAAAAAAAAAAAAAAAAAAAAAAAAAAAAAAAAAACAGAAAAACTAGTATGCTAAGAATATGCTAAATATATAAACATAAAATCAATTTATATGCCCACAGGAAATTTGAAAGTAATGGAGAAAGAGAATGAGAAATCTCTAAGTAGTCTACTCTTTCTATTCTGGGTTAGTTTGTTATCTTTAGATTTCAATTAATAAACTAAATTAGTGTAGGTGCTATAATTATTTGCTTTAATATATTATTCAAAGAAGTTGTATACCAAATGAGTGGAAACATATTTAAATTATGTTTGATACGAAAATGTTTTATTATTTTAAGTTTAAAATACATTCATAATTAGGTGAAATGTTACTACATAATCAATTTCAAAAATCATTTAATGATCAAAAACTTAGCATTGTATTGGGTTTACTTACTCTTTTGTATGTGTGTTGATAACAATTTCTTATTTAGATGGGTTAATTCCACTAAGTCTAATTTTGTCATTTCACTTAATGCTTAAAATATACTGGTGATTTGTGGATCTAAGATGAACTGACATAGATTTAAGCCATACAGCATTTGTAGAAGTGGAAAAGTTGTATAAATACAAGGGTAAGTCCTCCCTGGTGGTGCAAGAGGTTAAGATGCAAACTGTGAAGCTATCTATGGCCACTGCAGCATGAGTTCGATCCCTGCTGACCAGGGAGCAGCAGACCTCTCCTGACTCACCCGCTGCTCCCCTCAGCAGTGTATTTCAGTCAATCTGCCTGTTCTGTTCTCCACTCTGTCTCTGGTGAAAGCTCTCACCCCCCACACCTCTGGCCTGTAGCCCAGGTTCTTGTCTGAATAAATAAATCTTTAAAACATAAATACAAGGATATTATAATAGGATTATTAATAATGCCCAGTGAATAGCAAAAAATATATATATATCAGCATATTTCTTCTTCTATAAATTAAGTTGTAAGCTACACCAGTTCTGTATCACAAAGCTAATAGAGAGCAAGATTCTTTACAGTTCACTGTTCTATGCCCAGCACATCATCCTCACCTTTATATACCAAAAAGGCAACAGCTCTACTGCAGACTGCAAGATCAAGGGCATGAAGATGAAAACATGGATTTGGTGACTTTATTTAAAAGAAGCCTTCTGAGAGATGACACAGGATCTTTCCATTTGACTTGATGGAATATTATTCTCAAGGCTACATCAAACTCAAGGGAGTCACTAAAAGGGTGCTTTCATTCTGAACAGTTAGGCAATAGCTAAAACTTCCCGTTAAAGAGGATTTAGATTGATATTGAGGACATTCTGTATTTTTCTGTCATAGTAACATTCTGGGAGCCCACTGTTCTAGATACAGGATTTTCTTGGATGAAGTTGAATATACTAGGCTATCAGAACTCAGAAGAGATATTTGGCAAAGGTTTAAGTGAAAGGATTTTGGGATAATCCAAAGATGGAAAACATAGCTATTAGACCTCACTATGTGCTTTTAAAAGCATGATCTTGAAGTGTATGTAGATAATGCTAACCTATACTTGATATGGGTATTAGTATAAGTTGGTACAGACCAATTAGTTTCTCTGGGAGGTTTGATTCATTTCAAAGGGTAGGTATCTAGTCATCCCTCAATAACACAGTTGGTACTGGAGGCTACTAAACTTCATTTTACTTACAACATGACCCTGGAAGTAGATGGGGTTTAAGCTCTGATGTATTGACAATGGAATTGGTTGAGCTACGGAGAGAAACAAAGACTACAGGATGGCAGTCATCCTGGTTTGACTATGGGACAAAAAATGCCTTTTTTGGAATTGAAAAATATCATCCAAATCTAAACAGATGCTTATCCAGGGGTTGATGTTAGTTGATTAATGATTTTTTGATTGGATGAATGAATAATTAAATAAGTAAGCTAAGTACAAATAAATGCATATATGTATATGCATGTATATATGCATATATACACATATGTATATTGTACACATGTACATTTTGAGTTGAGAGATAAAGGAAACCGATGGAAGCTGTTTTTTTTTTATTTTTTAGCAGTCATTTGGGAACAGATATTAATACAATGTTTACTACCTGTGGTTGCTTTTATTTGAGAAGTTGATTTGTGAAAAGAGATCTTATGGCATTAGCTCATAGTGTATACTGTGTTCCTACAATTCAGCATCAAGTTATTAAACTAAATTTTTAAAGAGAGTAGATGTGGGTTTGAACAGAGTGTAATAAGTAATACTCAGTCTTTAATTTACTTGACCTCTCTTTAATGTCTCAGATGTGTAAACTCAAAGTATTAACTCTTTCATCCTGCAAACCTTTCACTCTAGGTGTCTGTAATCAACATTTTCTGATTTATAGAAACATCACATCCATACAAATAAAATAACACATTTTGTGTCATTCTAATTTTTTTTCATTATTTACCAAGTGCATATAAATACAAAAACCTGGGGCTCATTCTTAGTTGTGTTTTTCCCTTATTTTTTAGATTTAATTAGACTCTAATTCATGTTAATTTTACCACGTCAATGTATATTGTCTATTCTTGCTTCACTTTCTTCTTAATACCTCAAGTCTATTAATTCTCCATGTGTATCTTTACTTCTTTAAAAAAACCTCCCTCCCTCCCCATTTAATTAATTCTTGTCATGATTCCAAGAGAGATCTTTCTAAAATGTGCACTTCATTTTGCCCTTTCCTCTTTATATCCTTCAGTTACTCTGTATTTCTTCTAGGATTAATTCCTTAAGACTTTGTCTAAAAATAACAATAGTATCAATGACAATATCAGGGGCCTGTTTACCACTCACCACCATCAAGAACTAGATCTAATCATGGGAAGGTTGAATCTAAAAAGATCAGTGGCAGCTATAGGAACAGTTATTAAGAACTTTCAGGGATAAGATAACATGAATATTAGATTTTAATCACGTTAACAACAGAGAGAGACTGAGACAAAACTGTGATAGGAATTATGGATCTGTAACTATGACTCGAATATGTCCTGGTGTTCTATCTTGCTTTTGTAACTTACTTTGTAGCAGTATCCACAAGGCTCCATCTTCCAGAAACAAGTGGACAAGAGGCATGAAGCAGAATTATGCCATAGGTGAGTGGATCAGAAATAATTGGTGTGTGTGTATGTATATATATGTGTGTGTATATATATATATATATATATATACACACACACACACACACACATACAATGGACTACTATTTGGTTATTTAAAAGTGCAAATAAAAACTCTTGCCATTTGCAACAACACAGATGGAACTGGAGGAGATTATGCTAAGCAAAATAACTCAGAAGGAAAAGGACAAATATAAGTCTCACTTACATGGGTAATATAAGCAAAAGAAAAAGTTAGATAAAGCAAAACCAATGACAACCCTAGAAATCTGACTCTAGAACTGAGACTAGTAGTGCAGGAAAGGGATGAGAACAAAGTGGGGAGGGGGCACAATGGACTATGGTGGACTATGGGTGTCTTTGTAACCACACCTGAAGGGGGTGATCATATACCTCAAATCATAAGCAATGTTGTAAACATATGTTACCACAAAAATAAGTAAATAAATAAAGTAGAAATAAAAAACACTAAAACTTAAATTAAAAAAAAAATAGTGGAGACGTGGCAATGGAAGAAGCTAAAGTGAGTAAGAGTGAGTATGAGTTCATTTTTTCAAAGTGGAGGTTCTAGAAAAATAAAAATTCAAAAAATAATAATGTCAGAAGATCTAAAAATTGAAAGTTTTATTTATGGAAGCTTATTAAAAAAAACAGTATGTTGAAATAGTAACTCTAATCTCTAGATTCCTTTTTATGTCCAATCTATCATTTTCTTTAGCAATGGGTCAGTGTTTAATTGACTCAAAATATCACACACATCTAAATAACTTTTTCTGGTTAATTCAACCAGAAAGTCAGAGACAAGATTCATACACATATCTTCCTTCCTGCAAATTCCTTTTTCTACCTTTCTAAATATATCTTGTTCCCTCCAATAACTTTTAGAGAGTTATAGAATTGAGAATAATTTATTTTATTCCTCTGTTTTAATGTATGTAAAATATTTCATTTCTATTTTCCAGGTGAAAAAAATGCAAGATAACAAGTATTGTTCAAAGGCATAGATCTAATGCTGATAGTAACAGAATTATTGGAAGCAACAAACTGAAAGGCTCATGATTTCTTCCTCTTCTTCCTTTCATCATTTCCTCCTTTCAACCTGTATTATTTTTTTCATGTAGTTTTATGCCAAAACTATTTTGAGCAGCCCAAGGAGTGATGCCTCACACATCCTCCATAAATCTAGTTATTCCATTTTTAGAAATTTCAAACTTTGTATAATTACTGACTTATAGATGTGCCTTCCTATCAGTAACTTTTACATTTGTAGAACTTTGTCAGTTCAGATTCTTCTACCCCCCCACACTCACATAGGAATTACAACTTAGTCTCTTCTGAACTCTGAGGTTTCATATTGGAATATACTTTATTTGATAAAAATAATATAATCCCATGAACTAAATGCTAATAAACCATTGTAATGTTTTATGGATAATGCATTTTCATATCAACAATATCCACCAAGATAATTATAATATAACAAAGGAGAGAAAGCCATTGTACTTTCTGTATTATTTTAAGATAAGAAACACTTTATAGCAGGAATTTAGAAAACCTAAATAAGGAACCAGGAAAAAGACTAATTAATACAAAGTAAAAATCAAAATCAACAAGCAACTATAAACCAGAGGCACACTACAGTGAGGGGGGGGAGGAAGGATTAGGATCAAAACAAGGTGGGGTGCAATTGTACGGGTATATAATCAAAATGAAAATGTATACATTGTACAAAAATGAAAAATGATGTAAAAATTATATAAAATAAAATATTTCTCTATATAAATACTTTTTATAAGATAAATATTCTCCTACTCCAAAAATAAATAAAAATAAATGGAAATTAACACAGTAAGTAAACTTTTAAGCAAAGCATGTTTTTGCCAGGAGTTATTTCATTGTCCTCCCTTTTCACCCTCTTCCCTCAGTTTAATTTCATACTTGTCCTCCTTCATTCTCCCTAGTTTCATTTTTTTTTCCAAATCATTGACTCTGACTCTTGTTATTTATTCATTTATTTATTTATTCAAGCATTGACAATTCTAAGACTTTCCCGGCTCAGCAATCTACAGATCATTCATCAGCATGTAAATGTCTTCCCAGCAGTGACCTTGATATTACCAGAACAACATACTCCCTGTCTTACCCCTGAGCCATCAGGTCAATATCTATTTTACAGAGCAATTCTAAAACTTGGAAGAAACTTGGTTATTTTAAAGGTTACATAAACTTCCTAGACTACAATTTATAAGTAGTCTTTACTATTAGGGAACTACAGCTAAACATTCAGAAACATTTAGGAAATCAGCAGGTGGTAGTAAGGTATTCTCTGTTGGGAAGATAATATTCTATTGCTCAATTTAGATCAAAATTTTCCCTGAAATCTCTTGCAGTAATGGTGTCGTCAGTAGAAGTGTTCAATTTGCAAATGAAGTTGCAAATAGGAAAAAAATTTAGTCTTATGACTTATGACTTGGATACTCAGGTTATAATTCATATTATATGCCCCATTTGTTCATATTATACCCACAGACGGGAAGGTCTTTTTAATGAACTTCATAGATATATACCAAAGTCACATCCTAAGAAAGTCATCCTTGATCTCTTTTATGTTTCAAAGAACACTAGCTATGGATATAGGAATCCCCCATTTTGAATCTCATTCAACCAGTTTTAGCTGCATGACCTTGTCAGGTTTATCTGACCTATATTTTCATAAATGTCTAACATAAACAACATTTCTCTTTCAGGGTTATTTTAAAAATTACAGACACTAGATTTAAAGCATTCTACATATAAGAGATAAAATAAGTGGTGATCTACAGATACTATTTAGTTTTCCTAATTATTAATAGTTATCCTCCTTTTTTATTTATTTTTAAAGATTTTATGTATGTATGTATGTATGTATGTATGCATTTATACACACACTGGGTACAGTCAGAAGTGTAGGAGGGTGAGAGAATTCGCCGGAGCCAGAGCGGGGAACAGAACAGACAGAGCGCTGAAATACAGCTGGCCGGCCAGGGATCGAACTGAAACCGCTGCACCACCAGGGGAGGCCCTCCTCCTTTTTTTATAGTGACTATTTAGTCCCTTAATACATCCCTTTGCTCTTATGTTTGTGTATTAGCATAGGTTAAAGAGTAAAAAAGGAGGATTAATAAACTAATACTTGGAAGGTAAAAGTCCAAAGTGATGATAGTGATTGGAAAGAAGGAACTGAAAAAAGAAAAACTGTGTCATAAACAAGGCAATTATTTTTTATTCTGCTTACCATATCAAATTAACAGTTACTGAAGGTGAATGAACATGTAGGATTTAGGATGGGCTACAGAACCGCACTTTAAGTAGTCCTCTGTAGGAGGGGAGATCCATCTACCTGGGCCTGCACTATCCCCTTTTCACATTGTCTAGGTTCAATGTATGGGCTGATAATACCTCTCATTTCTGAGTTGAACCATCATACTCTCCAATAACCACTGTGAAACTGGTGTTCCATACCATATGGCATTTTGTTTCATGTGAATCTGAGAGGAGAGTGACACTGGTGATGAGGGGTACCAACAGAGCAAGAACATGTGAAGTAGTTGTACTATGAGAATGTATACCTCGGTTTATATGCCCAAACTGGTACTTTTCCCATCATTCTGGAAAACACTTGAAGATAAATAAATTGCCATATTATTTTCTGAATATGATACTTGGTATGGTTCCAGCTACTGAATGTCTACTTGTAATTAAATAAATGAAAGACTCAAAGAATACACACATAAACAATATAGTACCAAAATAGTTGTCCATTCCTTGGAAGATATAGTACAATAGTTATTCAATGAATGATATGCACAGCATCAGCTGATTCAGTTAACCAATTAATTTCAATATGTGAACTGCTCATCTGTTATAGAGATTACCAAAATATAGAGAAAAAAGACTTAAAGCAAGCCAATAAAGTGTGATATTAATGTACTACTGTGCTTTGCATCTTCGTAAAAGTTTATGTCTCTTGGGGCCTCCCCAGGTGGCGCAGCGGTTGAGCGCTGGGCTGTGAGGCTGCCCGTAGCCTCTGCAGCGCCTGCTCGTTCCCCAACCGCCCGTGAGGGTCCCACAAAAAAAAAAAAAAGGTTATGTCTCTTCCTTTTGTATGTCTTTATTTGTGACCTCCTATGAATGCTCTTAGAGCTTTTTTCCTTTTATTTTTACATTTACTGTCACCTTATTTTTGCCATAATAACCCCAGAAAGAGTCAAAATACTATAATAAACACAATTTCTGCCCTATGGCTATATTGTCTTTCCATTTATAATTTTTGTTTATTTATTTCATTATGTGTCTGTGTTTGTACATGTGAGAAATCGCTAAGAAAACAAGTCCACATATACTAAAAATCACCCTGATTAATTATTTTAGGAAAAATATTTGTAGTTAAGAAGGATGGTATGGAAACTACTAAGTAAAAGTGAGGGGTTCATATAAGAAATGTTGAGAGGCAAGCCTATCTAAATCAAGGAGAAGATAATACACACTTAAAAAGAGCAAGGAATTAGATAGAACCAGAAAAATAAGGACAGAAATTGCAATAACAAATCCTCATATGTTAACATGAACCTAAATATAAGTGGACTGACATCATTAATAAAAAGGCACAGAACAGTTGGTTGGATCAGAAAATTAAACCCAGTTTTCTTCTGTCTCCGGTAGTGTCTATCTAAGCTCCAAAGATAAACACAGACTTGGAGAAAGGGATCGGTTAAAAAAAATCCTATGAAAACAATGGAGCAAAGAAAAAAATTGTAAAAGACAGCTGATATTTAGATACAACAGACTTCCAGCTGAAAGTGGTAACAAGAGACTGAGATGGTAATTATACAATTGCTAAGAACCAATACATCAGAAAGACATAACACTCATCAATAAAATGTACGAAGTGAAGGAGGATCAAAATATATAAGGGCCTGGCCTCCGCTGGTGGCGCAGCGGTTGAGCGCTGGGCTATGAAGGTACCTGCAGCCTCTGCAGCACTGGTGAGATTCCCGGCCACCAGCGAGGGTCCCCATGGTGCGACAGACCTCTCCTGCCGCTCCCGCTGCTCCCCTCAGCAGTGTATTTCGTCAGTCTGCCTCTTCTGTTCCCCTCTCTGTCTCTGGTGAATTCTCTCACCCTCCCGCGCTTCTGACTGTAGCAAGTTTTTGTATAAATAAATAAATAAATCTTAAAAAAAATATATATATATTTTTTAAGGGCCTCCCCTGGTGGCGCAGGTGGTTGAGTGCAGCGCTGTGAAGCTGTCTGCAGCCTCTGCAGCGCGGGTTCGATCCAGGCCGGCGGGCAAGGGTCCCACATGTCATCGGCAGACCTCCCCTGTCTCGCACACTGTGCCCCTCAGCAGTGTCTTTCCTGGCTGCCCATTCTGTTCCCTGCTTTGTCTCTGGTGAATCCTCTCACCTTCCCGCGCATCTGGCCTGTACCCTGGTTCTTGTATAAATAAATAAATAAATCTTAAAAAAATATATATATATAAGTATTATAGAATTTGAAATCAGACAGATCTGATGCAATAGCAGTGGGAGATTTCAGCACACCACTTTCACCAGTGGACATATCAACCAAACAGAAAATCAACACGGAAACACCAGTCTTAAATGAGGAATTATGCTTCATGGATTTATTAGACATTTGTAGAACACTTTATCCCAAAAAGTTGCATACACATTCTTTTCAAGTGCACATGGAACATTCTCTAGTATAGACAACATGTTGGGTCACAAAATAAGTGTCAATAAATTCATAAAGACTGAAATCATAAGAAGTGAATTCTCTTATCCCACTAGTATGAAACTAGAAAGCAACCACAAAAAGAAATATGGAAAAAACTCTAATTTATTGAGATTAAATGACACACTATGAGAAACCATTGGATAAATGAGGAAATCAAAGAAATTAAAAAAAATAATCTGGAGATGAAAAAACAGAAGACAAACTCTTTCAGAACCCGTGGGACATGGCAAAACTGTACTAAGTGGGCAGTGTGTAATAAGAAGCCCCACATCAGGGCATGTCAGGAAGGGACATATGGTGGGCTGACTATGGTGAAGGATAGTGGATGCCTTGGTGGTGGGTGTGGTATGGTGACATGCATCTGAGTTATTGTCTTATGCTTCTGAAATCACACAGTGTTGTAACCAATGTTATCTAAAAAAAAAAAATTGTGGAGGAAAATCTTAGGAACAATATTTACCTATTTTCAGCAGTCACTGGCACATAAAATAAAGACTATATCTGTATATCATACAAATGGATAACTCTATTAAATGAAAAGTTTTACTTTAGGAAAAAAAATGTATTAATACCCCTTACATCATGGATATGGCTGGCAGGTTCCATTGAGAAGATCTTTGTAAGTCAGCAATTATGAGGCTCATGAGATGCCATTAGCTGCCCGCCCTACCTCACCCTCCAGATACAGACCCATGGCAAGATCTCATTATTGCTCTATGTTCCATTTCTGATCTTTGAAAAAATAGTCTTAATGCCATTCTTCAATGCTGGTGAATTAGTTTCCTGTTTGCTGATTCTCAAATACAGTTTTATAACAAGCGCCAGATTAATGTTTTGGGTTTATTTACTGCAAGTCAAAAGAAATTTGAATAAAGGTTTAAATAGCTCATTGCAACATTTTAAAGCTCTGAAATTACTTATATCTTGGGAACCAAATTTGCCATCTTTGAGTATTAAAGAAACATAAACTCAAAGTCTTTTGCTATATAGCTAAACTTTCCACAAGCAAGGCTAGATCAGCATTTACCAAACTGCAAAATTATGTTGTATCACACAATTTTATTAGGGCTCTATTTTAGGCAATAGTCTCAAATAACCTGGAAATAAGAAAATTATGTTCCAGAGACCTTTATATATTATGATGAGACATTTTGAATTATGTCATTTCTAATTCATTCTTATTACTCTTTTATTATATCTAGATTTTTTTTGTCCCTAAATGTCATATTTTAACCATGATGTCATCTGAAACAAAACGAACCAACTATGTTTGACACAATACATTGTTATGTCAATCACCTGATAACAAAATTTCCATATTTTACAAAATGTCATTTTCTGAAAACAAGCAAAGTAATTTTTTTAGTGGAACATATTTTTTTTTTTCAATTCAATAGCCCAGATTTGGTACACCTGAGTGAAGTTGTTCAACTAGCTTGGGTATAAAACATCATCCTCCTTAAACCTCCCATCAGTTATCTGACTGCCTGATGTCTTCACACCTACCCAGTGTTCAAGGAAAATATTTTCTCTGAACTTTATCCATATTAAGGGTGTTTAACCCAAAATTTGTCACAGAGACTTTTGAATTTTTTTAAGTTCCAAAACAATCTTTATTCTATTTGAAGACCTAATACAATGCATTAAAGCAACTTAAAACCACAAAGACATAGCTCCATTGCATCTATAGCTTGAATGAAATGTCAAGGAGGCACAATTTCCCCACCCCCAGCCCCACTCCCACCCCAATTGCCTGGTAAAGGCAAAATTACAACTGACCATGACATCCTCCCTCTCGTCAAAAGACCAACTTTATTTTAACAATGTCATATAAACAGATTTGTAAAAACATCGAACAGATCGTAGCTTTAAATAATACACACATATAAATGAGATTTTTTTTTGTTTTGCTTTTTTTTTTTTTTTTAATAGCATCCTGGGCAGCTAATGCTATCTCATGGTAACAAGTTTAATGTTAACTTGGATAGTGTTTCCAATTAACCCAATTTTGTTTCCTCCCTCCTCATACTACTAGTATTTATATAACGAGATCTAAAAAAAATAATAATTTGGCATATTGGAACTTTGTCCCTTGTGAGGCATTGTGCTTTCAACTGCTCCTTTTTCTTAAATGACCCTGAACTGAAATCTCAGGGTCTGCCTTCCAACTGATGTGGACACCATACACAGCAAAAGCACAGTTGTTAAAAACAACAGAATTTTTCTCCCAATAAGAAACATCAGTAGGACTTCCCAAACACATCACTAGTTCATAACCATCTATATGACAAAGCAATTGGTTCCCCATAGTGACAGCTCAAGTAAACACATTTTGACTCGACATGCTAATAAGGAGAATTTCCAGGGTAAGCAAGTCATTCAGACCAGCTCCCCCAAAGGAGTCACTTTCTTTGGCTTTTTTCTGTTTTTAAAAGAGACTTTAATTTTAATTGCAAACTCTTTAAGAAGTCTAATAACATAAAACATAAGGACCAAAAAGCAAAATGTTGATAGATTAACAGGAAAAGAACAGATAATGCTAAAGAATTGTACCTTCTGAGACATGGTTGATGAACTTACACTGCATTATTGCTATTATCTGGAGAAACTGGCTATGACATGTATAAGGACTCAGATATAAATCTCATATCTAGGTACCTAGGGGGAGAAATGAAATATTGTTCAAGTGAAAACGAGGCAGAAAACAAGATACATTGAAATTTGACAAGAATATTCTTATGTAGGAAAACATTAATTATTATAAGTTGTAGGTAATAGAGGTGAGAAGAGAGGAAATTGGATGTTGAAGCTAACTTCCTTCATCTAATATGAGTTTGTAACATTTTTAGTAGGGCTATCACCACATATAGTTGCAAAGCATGACCAGAGAGTATATCTTAAAGAGGAATCATATAAAGTGAAATCCCTGTGAATGTACTGTACCCAGAATGATTGGTTGAGAGCAGAAACAGCAGAATTTTATTAATAGAGTGATGAAATGGGGAATAGTTACATGTGGAATTATGAAAAGGTCATGCCAGAAACATCTATATGACTTACTGATTTTTTTTGTTATTTCATTTGTATCTCAACTATTGAGAAAAGTCACAGCCTTCTCTAGCTACACAGTAGTTTCAAAATCTGATGCTGCACATAAAACACCTGGGTTTTCTCTATGCTGTCAACATTATTATAAACTTTGGATTAAAAAAAACAGTAAGTAGAAATCACTTGCAACTGAAATTATTTCTTGCTGCTGAAACTGGAATCTCATTAATGCCCAAGTAAAAATATAACTCTTATAAATATCTAGACCCCAGCAAAAAAAAAAAAAAAAAAAAACCTTCTAAACTCAGGGATACCGTTCTAAATATCCAGATGATTTGACCTCATAGAACCTTTACACAAATGAGCTAATGTGTACAGAAATGACTGAAGCAACATATACATATTCCACATAGCTCTATATCTTCAAAGTCTTTAATTGCAATATTAACCAGAGTGAATAAAAAGCATTTTTAGAAGGGATCATGCTATTATCACTTTGTATTTTTGAAGCTAGCTAATTTTCCATCATTTAAAAATCTGTAACCTACATTAAAATCATAATAGATCCTTATACTGAGAATAAAATGCAGTTAGAATTGTTTATGCTAGATTTTTTTTTTTTTAATTAAAGCCTTTCTTCTTTTAGCAACAGATCATGGGTGACAAATGTTGATGAAATAAGATGGGGTCAGACAAGTAGTGAGATTTTTCTAACCAGGATGCAGATTAAGACTGATAATCACTGAGTAGGCTGACAGTGTATATCCATCAAAGTACCAGAAGTCTGAGTAGAACATCTTCTAATGAGATGTCAATGAAATGTCAAAACTGAGGAATGCCCCTTCATGTTATAGGAAAAGTCATCTTGTAGATGTATGCAGGTGTGATCTGGCATATGAGAAATTTTACTGTATGGGGAAAGGAAGAAGAGAGTAGACAGGATTAAACTTAATCTACTGCAAAGCCCTTATAATTGCAAAATATGAACCATGGAATATTTAAACCAAGTGATCCGAGCAAATAAACATAGTAAGGCTTACTTTTATTTCTATTGCTCTTTACTTATTATTTATCTGTTAACTAATATTTTGTTAAACATTCTATACCTTTTAAACTAACATGTAGGCCTCCCCTGGTGGCGCACCGGTTGAGCACTGGGCTGCGAAGCTGCCCGCAGCCTCTACAGCGCCAGTTCCATCCCTGGCCAGTGGCGAGGGTCCCACATGGCGCACAGACCTCTCCTGCGGCACCTGCTTCTCCCCTCAGCAGTGTGTTTCGTCAGTCTGCCTGTTCTGTTCTGTTCTGGCTCTGGTGAATCCTCTCACCCTCCCATGCTTCTGACTTTACCCAGTGCTTGTATAAATAAATAAATAAATCTTTAAAAAATAATAAAATAACTACATGTGAGGCACTAGACAATTTGTGCTAAATTATGTGACTATCATGCCAGGTAATTCCAGGAGCATCAAATTACATTTATCCCAGAAGTTTCTAGCTACATTTAATTTCTAATTATTTCTTATATATGTTATATTCTTTCAAGGTTTTTCAACTTTGATTAGACTTTTCCTTATTCCTAAGATTAGGTTACCCATTTTTCTCTTTGGTAAAATATATGCCCACAGTACAATCTTTAGAAGGCTAAGCTTAAAATTTCCCTTTTCTGTGATGCCTTTATTGATCATTCTCAGTTGCATCCAAAACCTTTGTCTGTATCTTTTTTAGAAAATTACCCAGCATTTCTTTAAATATGTGTTTGCATGTTTGACTCTTCTAATTGGTGTTTTATTGACTCTGGGGTGGGATCTTGTCTTTCTTATTTCTTGAAGTCCAGAAGTCAGGCACATAATATGCATTCTACAAATATATAATGAATACATACAAAAATATATTAGTTTCACTTCTAGTCTTAATCTTCTATAAAAACATGATGAATTCTCTCTCATATATTGCAGATTCTAGAAATATGAATGCTCATGTTGTATGGTTGGAAGCAAAATGTATAAAGAGAAAGGCAGTATGAATTCTGATGGAGAATAGTCATTACATGTTGTGCAAACCAAAGAAAACCACAGTCTTTCTAGTCTTAGAGGGAGTTGGACCTTTTAGGACCTTCTCTGCCATAAGAGTTCCCATTGAATATGTGAACCATTTGATTTGGGTCACCAATTTTAGACTCACGGATGATTAGTTACTCTGTATATTAATGAATGCATGCTTTTAATATCTCATAAACTCACAATCTATATAACTAAAGACTTTGGAATATTACTCTAGGCTGTATTTGTGGAAAGAGATGTCATTAGTTGGAAAATAAATTACTTTTGTTTGTTAGCAATAAAATTCAATGATGCCATTCTGAAACATGAGAGAATAGAACTACTAAAGTCAATCAGAAAGCCAAACCATAAAAAAGACAACAAAAATACTCTATGCATATCAAAAAAATACCAACAACTACACACATATACACATACAAACATACACACACAACTTAGGTTATTTGGTCTTGGGGAATACATTGTTGGATTTTTCCTAGATTTTCAGAATATTATGATCATATTCTTGATAAATCATCAATATACTTAAGAAATACTGACTCTTAAAATATGGAATTAAGTTATAAATATACTAATCATTTCTCACTCTGGTCCTCTAAACATACCCATCACTTATGATGTGTTAACATAGCTGCATTAGTTGCAATGCATGTTCTCTTTGGTGGTGATGTTCATAATGGGAGATGCAACACATATATGGGGGTAGTAGCATATAGGAAACTTTTATACTTTCTGCTTAATTTTGCTGCGAACCTAAATTTTCTCTAAATAATAAAGTCTATTAACAATATTCATTATATATAGCCATCTATTCTGCCATGCTCATAAAAATACTACTGTTTGAAATTTCAAAATTCAGATATTCACTAATATTGATGTGTTGCACATACTGTATGTCAGTTCAAATAAAGAGACACTACATGGTGTAGGGCAATATAGTTTTCTAAAATTAAGCAGAATTCCAAACAACGTCTGAATTGGCCAAATGGTCTGAATATTTACAGAACACGATTTCATCAACCTTATTTTTATATCCATTATGGGTTCCTGTGTAATAGAATTTCAAACTGGTGCCCAACTATTACAGCTCCAAGTGCACTTTCCTCATTATCAGAATCTGGCTTTAACGTATTATTAAAATGTACTTTCAGCAAAAGTTTAATGCTTCCACGAAGTAAATAATGAATATTTCATCTGACTTGCTTGATAGTCACCTAAATCTGAGCAGTATTAATAGTATTCCTGTCTAAAAATAGAATAAATTTGTAGAAATGCACTATTATATCAAAAAATTCTTAAGTAAGTAAAAAGTGACTAAATATTCCAGGATCTTCTCTTTTATGCTCATTTAAATTAAAAATGCTTAATATTGTTGTGAAAAAAACTGGGAAGATAGTGAAAAATTAGGCACAAATATTTTATCGTTTCATATAGTGATTGTCATGGTATATTTTCCTTTTCTTTCTTCCTAGATATAGACATAATTTTTTATATACATTATTTTTTCATAATATTATATACTTGTGTAACTCATTTTCACTCAACAAAAGGACTATTTCTACTCTTTGGAACCATAATGTTGTATTTAATCAAGTTTAATTGAACTTATATTTCGATAATTACAATCATATTGTTTCAAATAGCATCACTGGTATTTTTACAGTTATTACTAACCATATTAATAACTTATTTATTGAATTTACTAGCGTAGGGTAATGGGTTTTCAGGCTTTCCTGCCCTCCCACCATTAGGATTGCCCTGCCTGATGGGGTACCTGCATTTGTTACATGGTTATAAGTTGTACTGTTTACTTCTGTGGGCCATGACTGCAGTATTGAGATATTGCCAAGAGAACAGAGGCAGGAGACAGAACAGGAGAGAGAAGGGGAGAAGGAACACCAGAGAAGCCCAGAGTGAAGACTTGATGGGGGCTCGGAGGCCTCCTAGCCCCCTGCACCCTTGCCTGCTGTGTACCTGGTTGTTGCACTACGTGTAAAAGGTCAATAAAATCCCGAGAAAGCCACCAAGGACCCCAGGACTCTCCTTTACCCGTCTGGTCTGCTAGATCATAGAAAACCTGCTCTGTGCCTTCCTGGCACTACACCGAGTTAAACATTTATGTAAATATTCCATTCAAACCTCTCTTTAAGTTTAGGATAACATGAATTGATAATTCCTATTGTAGATGAGAACAATGAGATTAGAAGACATTAAAATTTTTCTTCAAGGTCATAGAGAAAGTAAAATAGGAGATAGGAAACTGTGTTCTAAGTGCTATTCCACTGAGTTCAAACAAAGCGAAAAGAGGCAGATGCAAAGAGGTTGAGACATGTGTCCATTCCAACAGAAAATAAACAGAAACAAATAAATATTCTGAACAATTAACCAGTTTTCCTTTTGCTTTCATCAGGTGGCTTTCTGTCTTTCACACTGTCTCCTATCTTACCCATTTAAAGGTGATAGAGCACATCAAACACTCATTGATCGCAAAGTTTGTGTCCCAGTTCTTTGTGATTGTTTAGATTTGCAGTGTTAACTTCTCCAAAGAACTTACTCTAGATCTCCATTTATTTTCATGTCTCTGTCCATTTATGAGTTAATATCACATAGTGAAGGTAAGAAGCAGTACTTGATTCCTAGATGTTGGTAGCTGCCAACATCTCTGGAAAAAAAAAAAGTTACTGGGTGGGGGATATAAAATCAATTCACAAATAATAGCAATGTACACATGAGGCAACATCAAATAGAGAAAAGAACAACTGTAGATCAATTAAAAAATGCATTATATTAGAAGACATTTCAAGCTTATAGGATCCAGAATAATTTTTCTTAATATATTTACTTCATCAAACAGAAGAAACTGTATAAAAAAATAAATAAATAAAAAATAAACTATATAGAATACTCCACTAATAAGAATATTTTAATAAAAAATCAGTGAAATAAAAGGCATGTTAGTCGAAACAATTTTTTTTTAAAGATGGGAAGCTTTCTTTTTTTATTTTTTGTGTAGAAGAACTGGGGTACAGACCGGAGGTGAAGGGGGCAGTGTGAGAGGATCTACCAGAGACAGAGTGGGGAGCAGAACAGGCAGGCTGACTGAAATACACTGCTGAGGGGAGCAGTGGGTGAGACAGGAGAGGTCTGCTATGCTATATGTAGGTTAGCTCCCTGGCTGCGGATTGAACTCAGGCCATGACAGTAATTTGTCTGAGTCTTAACCTCTAGGCCACCAGGAGGTCCAGTCAAAATAAATATTTAAATAAATATAAACATTTTAAAACTTTAAAATATAAGCCATATAGAAATTACATAGCACTGTGTAGGGAAAATGGTTTGGTAAATGGTTTTCAGGCTTTTCTGCCCTCTCATCATTAGGTTTGCCCTGCCTGATGGGGCACCTGAAGTTGTTACATTGTTGCAAGCTGTCTTCTTTATTTCTGTGGGCCATGGGAGGAGTATAGAGATATAGTCACCAAGAGAAGCAGAAGCAGAAAACAGGCAGGAGAGAAGGAGGGGAGAAGCAGGAGAGAGAAGGAGAGAAAGAAGCCCAGAGTGAAGCCCCCTGGCACTCCTGCCTGCCATGTACCTGGTTGCTGCAATGCATGTACAGCTCATAAAAGCCTGAGAAAGCCACCGAGGGCTCCAAGACTCTCCTTTACCTGTCTTCTGGATCATAGAAACCTACCCTATGTCCCATCCTGCCCCTACACACTGTTTTGAGAATATTTTGAGTCTCTAGAAACATGTTTTTTTAAAAAGACATTGAGAGGAAATACTATGGAAAATTAGCCTCCAGTATTTAAAGCATTAATGAAATATGATCAAGAATATGAAACAAATGGTTCAGAAACAATAACTGAAATAATTTTCTTATACACAAAAATTAGATTAGAGATCTCATATTAAGAAGACTCATACAATTCCAAACAAAGGAAATAATCATAAATTAATGTCAAGATACTGTGAGTAAAGTGTTATTTAAACTATTAAGAACATTTCTTCAAAATTTATAAGAAGGGATAATTGCCTTCAGAAATATTAAATTCTATTTAACCCATAAATTTCTCTTTTGTGCCAATATATTCAATTAATAGGACAATATACACAAAATCATAAGTGTAAATTGTTTGGACTCCAAATTTTATATTGCCACTAATCTATAATTTATTTGAAAAAGCGATACAAAAGTAATTCTCCAAAATGAGACTATAGAAAACATAACACTCAATTACTTTTACTGTAAATGTACCTACAAATATTCATATTACCAAGCAATAATCATAATAATAATTAATGAATGGAGAAGCTGCATTTGGAAATAGCTGGATGCATTTTTTTCTTTAAGTAGGAATGTATTTACATTTCTCTTTCAGCCTATTTTAGGATTTTTCAGAAAATCATACATATTCATTATTAAGAGGATTTAGTTATGGATCTTTTTACTCCTATCATTTCCCCCTCTACTCCCCTCTTAGATCGCTCATAAATTTCTCATGCTTAACTATGAATATTCTTTACCTTCTGGAATATCTACCTCTAATTTCATATTTTGGCCACAAGCACCTACAAACCTATAGCTATTTGAGCCTGAATTTGACGTTTAAACCTTCCAGATCTCTAATCCATTGCAAAATACCTAAAATTTTACATCTATTACCCTTCCACGTAATGTATTGATGTACCTTTCAAGCCTCTGCAATCCAGTAGTACAAATATTACCACGCATTACTAAAAGAATATCTTATAAAAATTTCTAGCCATTTCCCTCCTTAACCATATCTACTCACAAGGACTCATTTGCCACATAGGGGCCAGAGTGATTTCTTTTCAAATCACATTATCACATCTGCTGTGAACTAGATTACCCTGTCCCTGCTGCCATTGCTTAGGTCTTTGACTAAATATCTTCCCGCAGGGTCATTACTTGACTCTCAAATCAATATTAACTACAATGAATAATTTCTTTTATGATATCATGTAGTTTCTTTCATAGTGCTCATCAGAATGTATAGCCGTGTTTTTCTTTTACAGCATTTATCACATGATGTACCATGCATTTCATGACTTGCTTTTCTGTTCTAACTTAAGGTCCTTGACAAAGTGTCCTATGTATTTTTGGGACCATTACTATATATGCTTACCCAGAGTAGGTACTCACTATTAAGGTTTAATTAATTATTGGCATAAATAAATATTTTATTTTGTATTGCCACTGAGCAGTGTTTCAAGTGATATAAAATAGGTATATAAAACATATCCAGCTACCTCAGAGCAAGGATAACAGGTGTTGAACACTTTGAAATTTAATCATTTGCAGTTGATTGATTGTAAACTATTGATGGGATTGATTTAAGAAGTTAAGATCATGAGCACTGCATTTCAGGATGTGTGGGACTCCTTTGCAAGACCACATAGATACACTTGTTTTAAAAAAGAAGCAACAATTACTTTCTCAGCAGTCACATTCAGAGAGATATTAGAAAGGAGAAAGGATGGGATAAGATGAGGGATTTTGAGACCTAAGTAGTGACTGGACTGTTCTCCCACCAAAAAATGCTATATAGTCAGGGTTTAGAGCTTATGAATGCATCTTGTTTAAAGTGCTGAGGTAGGGCCTCCCTGGTGGTGCAAGGGGTTAAGACGCAACTGATGAAACTATCCACACCCACTGTAGCACAGGTTCAATCTCCAGTCAGGGAGTTACCCACATGGCATGGCAGACCTATCCTGACTCGCCCACTGCTCCCCTCAGCAGTGTATTTCAGTCAGTCTGCCTGTTCTGCTCCCCACTCTGTCTCTGGTGAATTCTCTCACCCCCCACACCTCTGGCCTGTACCCAGTTCTTGTATGCATAAATAAATAAATCTTTAAAAAAATTAAAAAAAAAAGTGCTGAGGTATACCAATTTGGTGTCAAGTAAATCTTTCTATGAAAGCAGTAGGTGAGAAAAACAAGCTTGTAGAAGAAAAGCAAACTTATAGGAGAAAGCAAGCTTGTACCTTCCCACCTGAGACAATACTTAGTAGCAAATAGACACATTTAGGGTTACTGAGCACACATCCTATGGCAAAGGGGCTATCGCCACTTAATCAGAGTCAACTGATTAAGTCCAAGATTCCCACCTTTTACAACAAAGTCATTTGGACTACAAGAGAGCAATCTTATTTCTATCCACCAATTTTTATAGGCAACAAATTATGAGGGAAATGACTTTTAATTACATTTTGTGTGACATAAAGTAAAAAAATCAGAATCTTCCATCTTGTGCTTTTCCTCCTGGGTAAATCTGGAGAATAATTTACCTAGCTAAATAACTGTGACATTCCATTATTGGTTAAGGAAGTAGAAATATCTGCAATATTAATAAATTACTTGCCCCAATGGCACTGGCGTCATCATTATATCTCCATGCCAGGTACCCAAGCATATTGCAAATGACAGAATTTGTAACTTTTATTCATGTTCAACACATTTTATGATACTTTTAGTTACTGAGAACATTAAACTGTGTGTTCTTTTCAGATTAAACACCAACGAGCCATCAAAAAACAGCTGCAGCACTTCTGAAAGCGTGAACTGGGGCACACATAAGCACAGTTTTGCTATTCCCCTTGCTTTCAGTAATTCAAGCTCTCCCAGGTCCTCCTGGTTTTCTAATACTAATATCCATTGTGGGAGGTAATGTTTGGCTGTATTTCTCAAAAGGGAAAGGGGAAAGTCTGTTTGTCAGTAGTTTTTATATTTAAAATTTTGCCCCCTTCCCGTGTCAAGCCCCAAATCTCAACATTATACCTTAGAATTATCAGCCCCCAAATCCAGGACACTGCAAACAGAAGTAGGAGATATCATTATTACAGTCAGCTAAACATCCGTGCTTTTAGGAAAGTTATATATTATAACAAAAGGAGCATAAATTGGAATTGATTTCATTAGAGGAATTTAACACCCGCAAAATAATGATACTACTTTTTCTGTAGGGACACTATTGCATTACAGTTTTGCTTCACTAAATTAAAAATGCTATCAAATTGGTAGTAAATTCTAAAGTGTGTTACTGAGCAAACTCTAAAGGCCATTTAGAGGCCAGGAGCTCATATATATCAACAGAAACAAATTAGACACAAAGTTTAAAACTCAGCTTTCATTACAGGAAACTTTGAAAGCACATCAACATTTCATCATTTTTTTGTTAATACTCTATTTTAATGACTCAGCAAATGACTCCACTGATATTTAGCTGCTGAAGGAGGTAAATTTAATGATGCTGAGTATTTGAGAGTTCAAGAATATTTGGACTGTGGACTGCTCTGCAATAATTGGAATTTATTCCAAATGAGGTTTTCTATGCTTGTTTTCTAAATGAGTGGTTAAAATGGCCTGGTAAATAATCCCAATGGAATATGCTTTTAAGAACTGGTCAAATGACCAGCCACTTTTTATTTCCTGAGAAGTTCAGTGTTAATGCTCTGAAAGTGGAAAGCTTGTAAATATGTGGCACAGGGGAGGAAGATAATTATTGAACTGAATTGGATGAATAAATCATCTTAGGAGGAAGGGTTTTATCCTGCTAGTATTTTTGTAAGTGGCCTCAATCTATAAAAATGTCACAAGCATTAAGGGTTTCTGGGGCAAGGACTGAATGAAGCAGAATGATTACAAGAACATAAAAACTAACAGGTTATGAAAAATTCCTATTCAATAAGTAAGTGCCCACATGCAAACATCACAAGGAAATGTGAATGCCTAAGGGTAGCTGTTGGTTGGTTCACTCAGGAAATGCCTGAGTGAAATTAGGAAGTGACCCCATACAAAAAGGGTGAAGAGAGATCTACCAAAGAGTCAGACTACTTCAGATTGGTAGGTGGCAATTTTAGCAAGCAAGAGAATTTGAATTGGATGTATTCAAATTCACAGGAGGTTTGTCTTGGGTGACTATAGCAGGAGATTTCCTCATTTGCTGCCAGAAACTTAAGAGTTTATGTAGAGGCTTCAGCAAGTGTCACTCACATATATGGTCCAGATGGTCTCAGTAGCACATTGTTGTCTAATGCCTGCATGCTTGAAATGGCTCTATTTCTGGGAATTGTGGGCAAATGTACATTCCAAGGGGGTGTGTGGTGAGGAGCCTTCTATTCAGAGATCCAGCTCATGTGTCAACTGACAGTTAAGTCCTCTGGATAGTCTCCTCCAATAATAGCTAAACAAAAATGGAGGGGCCTCCCCGGTGGCGTAGCAGGTTGAGCACAGTGCTGTGAAGCTGTCTGCAGCTTCGCAGTGTGGGTTCAATTCCCAGCTGGCCAGGGAGATTCCCACATGGTGTGGCAGACCTCTCCTATCACGCCCACTGCTCCCCTCAGCAGTGTATTTCAGCTGTCTGCCTGTTCTGCTCCCCACTCTGTCTCTGGTGAATCCTCTCACCTTCCCGCACCTCTGACCTGTACCCCAGCTCTTGTATGAAAAATATAAAATAAATCTTAAAAAAAAAACAAACAATGAAAATAGAAGTGTAGGAACCATTCCAGTGAAAGAGGGTACTAAGGAATTGGAGATCTGGATGTGATGTATCAGTAGAAAGGAATCTTGATTGACATGTAAAGAATGTTTTGCTTTCCATAGATGTGGAATAATAAAAACTAAGTTTGCTTGTCTCTTATTTTAACACTTTGGTTGATTTCCAATTTTTCTCCAGTCCTTCTTTGCAAGATTTTTGGCTTTAAATACATTTTCACTTGTGATTTAATATAGTTTTTTATTTATAATATTCATTCTATGAAACTGTTTGATCTGTCATGTCAATGTGTCCCAATTTCTTCAAACTGTGGATTTACATATCTATCAATATATTAATCAAAACTCTTCACTGCTTTACACAAAATGTTGACTTTTTCTCTTTCCCTAGAATTTTTGAGAATCTTTTGTAGATCCTCATTGACACATTCAAGTGTCTGATTAAATATTTCCTACATTTTTACTCTGTTTTTACAAATATCATTAAAAATCTTTCTCTTAATCACCAACATGATTGTCGACAACATACTGCTACTTTTGTCAACAAGCTTGGAAACACAACAGAATACATGAAGATTTCCTATCACTCAGAATCCCAGGTTTAATTTAACTTGGGCTCTTTAAATTGTCGATGAACTTCCACTTGCTGCAGAGATCCTCTGCTCACATCAAGACAATGTTTAGTTCCTTATTATTCCTCACACAACATTGTGAGGATGAAGTGCAAGAGAGAAATTTCTCCCTATCTTAAATAAGAAGTGCACTCTCCTAGTCCTCCTTTGATGACTGTTTATCAAGTTTTCCAGAAAGATAGTAATTATGCCCCCAAATAAGCAACTCCTTTCAGGGATAGTGCCACCACCAGCTCAGTGGAACACTGACTTCAAAATATAATAGTGCATCCTATGTCCACCTCAATTCTGAGTGTGTGGTTCTTAAACACATTTATCTGCTAAGCATAATTCAAAAACAAATAGTTAAAACATACAACCATGTGACTATGTAAAATATGCATTTCCATAATTTGATAGTTAAATCTATGGAGAAAAATATCAGCAAAGTACCTTAAAATATAGCATTATTTAACACATGCATTTTACAATTTATATTGCTCAAGTCCTCAATTTCTAAGTCCAAAAATTCACAACAATCTTCAATAGAGTGACTCTTCATGCTTTACTTCTCAGATGCTATTTTAAAAATAAGCTTATTAGATATAACCATCTTTTAATTAATCAAATAATATCATTTTCTCTGAATGGCTTTTAGCTTTTCTTTACTGGGAGGTACTAAAATTTCACAGTGATGTGCTTTTATTTTAGCTTATGTACTTTTTTGTTCTAGGTATACTGTCGAGAGTTTAGCTAAACTACTCCATGGTATTGCTGTATCAGCATCCATTCTATTTGATCAAGCAGTCTGGAGACCTTAAGCTAACACTAGCTTCTCCATGCAAGCACTTGTCCTGGATAGCAGCCTGCACAGTCACAAGCAAATTTAAGATCCTGACATGACATTCCAAGAATCATTGTGATCACTTGTATCCCTTGAGTCGCAGCACTTATATGCCTTATGTTCTCCCAAGATAAGAGCAGTGGAGCATAGCAACATTCTGTTCCTTTGGCTTGAGTTGACAAATATGACCTTAGTCTGGGAACCCCAAAGCACTCTACCCATGGATCCTAACGAGGGCCCTCTGCCTTCACTGCTTACATAGTTCCTAAGGCATCCATATCTCCTCCTGTATTTCAATTTCTCTTGTGGTCTGCTGTGCAACCACAATTCACCATCTGGCACCCTGTGCTCTACTTGACAGATGTTAACATAACAAAGTTATAACACAAAGCAACAAGCCTCTCTCTTCAGCAAATTTGCGTAGTTTAGGCAAATTTTCTTGTATTATTTATTTTATATGTATTTTTTCTCTTATTACTCTTGAAACCTCATTTTTTAGATATTGTATGTGCTTGCCAAAGTTTTTCATTTTGTATTAATTTTATTCTTATATAATTAATTTCTTTGTACATTGGTTATATTTTCTGGGTGAGTTTATCAACTCTATCTTTCTAAAATCCCTATAGTGTTTTTTTTTTTTTTGTTTGATTTAAAAGCATTTTTCATTTCAAGGAGATAATGTTTTTTATCTTATTATTTTCCTTTTAAATTATTTTCTATTTCTTGAAAGACAAATATCTGGCTTCTTAAATATTGCTATCATATTTTTCCTGCAGTGAATCATTCATTTCTGATTTTATTCTATATGTTTATTTCTATATATTTGTGATATTTTTTGTTTTTTCTTATTGGGGATTTTTTCCTCTACCTGGTGGCTTCTAATTATCTTTATTATCAATGTCCTTGTTTTGCTTTTACTTCTATTTATTTTTTTAATTGCTAGAATGAAATCTCACCAATAAGTAATTACAGTGAGTGAATTTGTATGTTGGTGCTGGTTCTCTCTCTCTCTCTCTCTCTCTCTCTCTCTGTGTGTGTGTGTGTGTGTGTGTGTATAGTTTTGATCCTGTTTCTCTTGAGAACTCCAACTATACAATAAACACAATCAATTCAAAAGCAATTCTGGTTCTTTTTCTGACTCCATACTTTACCCAATGTCCCCATAAGAAGATAAGTAATTTGTTTCATTGGTGTAAACAAAGATGTCATGTCATTGACTTGGCTACAAAAATTTAAGAATGGAAAGCTTATTCTTATAAAATAGTAAGGTTACAGCAACTTATATATTTGGTGCAAGTCTTTGACAGTGTAGGGTAAATAGTTTTCAGGCTTTTCTGCCCTCCCACCATGAGGATTGCCCTGCCTGATGGGGCACCTGCAGTTGTTACATTGTTGCCAGCTGTCTTCTTTACTTCCATGGGCAGGGAGGAGTACTGAGATAGTCACAAAGAGAAGCAGAAGCAGGAGAAGAGGCAGGAGAGAGAAGGGGAGAAAGAAGCCCAGAGTGAAGACATGTAGGGGGCTTGGAGGCCTACCGGCCTCCTGGCCCCTTGGTACCCCTGCCTGCCAGTGTCGTTGTTTGCCACACTATATGTAAAGCTAAATTAAAGTCTGAGAAAGCCACCAAGGGCTCTAGGACTCCTCCTTTACCTGCCCAGTCTTCTCGGATCCTAGAAAATCTGCCCTGTGCCCATCCTGGCACCACAGACAGCAACTGGTTTTATGAAGGAGCACATGATACTTGTTGTAGCAGTTGGGGTATCTCTGAACAAGTGGGCCCTATTGAGTAACAGTTTTCCTAAATGCCCAACAAAAGTGCTATGAGATTAAATAGAGCAATGAACAACTGAGGTTGATGAATCCTTTGGAGTGCATTGGCATATGGTGGTTGCAGCATGTTGAATAAGGCTTACATGGGGAAAGAGTGGGTTCATTTCCCGTTAGGACTCTCATCAACAATCTTGGACATAGATGAATCAGAATATTTTTAGACTTATTTTATAGTAAGAAAAAATAAGTTGTGTGTTTTTCTTAATTAGGGGTAGGAGAATATTGCACCCAGTACATTAGGTCTATATAATACACCAGCAGTTTAATATACTTGAGAAAAATTACCAGAATCAAATGGAAAAATTGGTGTAGGAAAAGAACAATGTCTGAGGGCCTGGCAATGTTTGGGATATCACATGAAGCAATGTGCTCAAAAGAGTCACCACAGGGCTAAACAAACTAATGGCAGGTCTGTCACTACAATTAAAATGCTACTAAGCTATGGAAACAATCCAAATGCCCAAAGATACATGACTGGATCAAGAAGATGTGGTGCACAATGGAATATTACTCAGCAATCAAAAAAGAAAACACATGAAGTTTGCAGCAACATGGATGGAGCTAGAAGGGATCATGCTCAGCGAAATAAGTCAGAAAGAAAAAGAAAAAATACTGGATGGTCTCACTCATAGCAGGAATTTAGAAAACCTAAATAAGGGACTAGGAAAAAGACTAATTAATACAAAGTAAAAATCAAAAGCAACAAGCAACTATAAACCAGAGACATACTATGGAGGGGGAAGGAAAGGGGAGAGGAAGGACTAGGGTCAAAATAAGGGGGGGGGGTGCAATTGTATGGGGAATATAACCAAAATGAAAATGCATACATTGTGCAAAAATGAAAAATGATGTAAGAATTATATAAAATATTAATCAAAAAAGAAAGAAAAAATGGTGGAAAATTGAAGTTGGATTTAGGTAAAAGCAAATGAATATACTTTAAAAAATAAAAAAAATAAAATGCTACATCATCCTAACTTCTATAATTAATATGCCCAAGCATGCTACAAAATCAGAAGCAGCCAAGAACTGAAGAAGTATCAGCACCATGAAAAAAAAAAATCATGACATTAACACATGTTAAACACATACACCTTGTCTCTAAGGAAAATGTGGCAAAAGAGTTAATTCCTATAAATTGCCATGCTCATGTTGCTCAGAGAAGAAATCACAAATTGGACCAATGGATAGATTTAGGTTTAAAAAAAAATAGAGGTTACAAGTAAAATTGTGAACATAATCATCCCAACCACTCTGGGAAAATGCATTTGGAAAAAATAAACGTGACCTAAAAAATGGAGATCAAAAATTATCTGAGAATACAGCCCAATAAATGGCAATTATCAAAATAAAAAATCAGTAAAAAACATAGAGAACAGACAATTCAATTTTTCTACTTTTTTAAAGAAAAGAGAACAGATGATATTTAAGAAAATAATAGAAAACATAAGTTCTCATATTATAAAGACCAAGTCTATGTTCACCAAGAGTATTTTTTAAAACAGCCAGTTAAAACAACATTAATAATAATAATAATAATAATAATAATAATTAGGTAATGCACTATCAATTAGAGGCAGAGACAAAGATACAAACCAGTCCTTGCCTCCTGCATCACTTCTCCATTTCAATGATTCACTTTGTGAGGTTCTTAATTCAACAAAAATATCATAAGCACATTTTTATGTTAATTACCATAAAGAATGTCCTGAAAGAAGGTTGTAGTTGATTAAATCAACTACAAAGGGAAAAATATAAAATAGAGTTGAAGTAAAAAAGTATGCGTACAAATAATGCTTTGAATGGATAACCAGAGGATTTTATAACTGAATATGGGATCTTCATTTGATGGTTGAAAGAGCAATCTCAGTTATTCAATTCTCCCTCAACTCACTTTATCTATCAGTTTCAAAGTTATATGTCAACAAAAATAAGGAGCAAAGGCTAGTTTGCGATGAAGCATAACAGACTGAAAAAGTAGGCCATGGAAGGTTATATAAAAATATTTTTTAGAAATATACCTTTCGCTACTCAACAAAATTTGCCTCAACAGAAATCTGTAGTTTTCAGTATAACACACAAAGTTAGACTCATATTGAAAGATTTAATTCTAAATAAAATAATCAGTGACCTCAAACTGTTCTCCAAAGCAGAACAAACTAACTGTATAATAAAAAGAATTACTATATGCACAGATTCTGAGACAAAGAAGTAACAAGTGTCATTTCTTACCCTGAGAGAAATTATATTAGAGGTTTTCAAATATTCAGGCTAAATAACTAATTTCATTTTTAAGTTCAAGGTTTATCTCAGTTCATAAAATAAAGCCCTTGAGGTGTCTACACAAATATGGGGAACTTAAGTCATCCAAAGTTTCTGTGGGCATAGTTTTTCTCTAATTTGATTTTACTAGGTACTAAAATCTGGAATATGCGACTTATCCTAGAAGGCATTTAGTTACCAATATCAATGATTTTACACTTACAAATTTTCAAATGCATGTAAGAGCTTAATGTTTAAGGAAGGCAGAATCTTCATCTTTATTAATTAGACTGTGTAATACCTACCAGTTTAATTGAGGCATGAACCAATCTCTGTATCAAACACCTGATTTCAAAGGGCTTTGGGGAAGGAAGTAAAACTGACTCTCTGTGCTGAACTCATAACTGGAAGAATGGAAGCATTTATTTAGCAACTGCAGTGTTGTTATCAATATCTGCTGGGAAAACACTCTGACATTTTCTCTGAAATGATTAGCCCATCATCTTCCCAAAAGAGGGCTGGAGGGTCTCAAATAGCACATTCATTCTACTTGCTTCAGGATCTATAGTTTAAGCTGGAGCATTAAAAAGGTTGTTATGCAGGAACAGAGCCTCTAACCATATTCTAATTTTCCACTTCAAAGCTATGGAGTAAAAGGTGTCACTGTTAATTGCTTCTTAAGTTTGTGTTCAAAACTGATACCTTGCATGCATTTTCTTGCCTACAAAATTTGTATAATATTGTCCGACAATCTCCAAGTCTATTACCAGCTCTGCTCACTTCATTCCCTTTTGTTGTTCTGCTTTTCTGCTATATACGCATACGACAGAACAACAATTTCTTCAACACAGAAACAATCTACCCTACAAGAATCATCTATAGAGCATTGTTGGAAAATAATTATTCGATTATGTAGGATGGTTCATTTTCAGTCATAAAAAATGTAATTCTTGTATATTTCAAGTAATTGTTTCATTCTTTGAGAGAGAGAGTGTGTGTGTAGGCGGGAGGGAGAGAGAGAAGAGTGATGAGAGAAAGACAGAGAGAAGGGAGAGGGTGAGACAGTGACAGAGAGAATAGATTCTACAGTGAAACTAATTTCCTGTTTTAATGGTATACCCTGTAATGATATAATTTTGAGCAAATTATTTTCCTTTGTCTTTATTGCCGCAGTGATAAAATGGGTAATTAATAACTCCTACAACAGGGGAATGAAAGTAAGTAATACAAAGTGTTTAGAAAAAGTTTGGCATGTAGTTAGGGTTCTGTAAGAGTTAGTTCTCATATTTTTGATCATTTGCCAGATGTGTAAATTAAAAATCTGGCAATCACAGTAAATGTTTTTCTAGTTGACAGGTTATGCCATTATAAGGAATATTTGTTACAGTAAATACAGTTTTGATTTCTAAAATACAAACTCAAACAAAGATTTAAACAGCAGGAGACTGCATCTGTTGTCCGTAACAGTCCAAGAATCTCAGTTTAGGACTGCTATGAAAACTCCATTGTGATACCATCTTGGACTCCTTCTAAAAGTTCTAAGACTTCCATCTCATATTCTAAAATTTCTGCTTTAGTTTCTCTTACTGTGTTCATTTTCAATGAATCGCTGTTTCTGAATATGCAGAAGTAATATAATCTTTAAAATAATTCTCTACCTGTTTGCACTCCTCCTATATTAACAACCCTATCTCTATCTTTTGCTAGCCTTCCCACCTTCTATACAGTTTCAGAGGTAAAGAAAGCTATTTCTCTTGCAGGGAAAAATGTTTCTCCACTGGTACTTTGGTACTTTTAACATCTATATATTTCCCCTCATTATTGTCCTTGCTCCGTCAATTTTATTTTCTCCTTCTATCCTCAAAAGATAAATTTCTTGGTTTGGCCCTGTTAGTTAATAAAGGGGTTTTTATTTTTCTTATTTGTCCCTAGCTACCAGTGTTTGGATATCTCATGTTGCCTTCTCAACCACTTTTCTTGAATTAGGAGAGTATATTCTTACTCTACCTACAAATGTAGAGTCACTTGTATTATTCTGATACCTCAGTGTCATTTCCTGACTCAAAAATCCGCTGCTACCTCTAACATATATTAAAAATGTTCCTTTCGGGCCTCCCTGGTGCTGCAGGGGTTAAAGACAGAGTGTTATCAAGTTATTGCCAGGCACTGCAACATGAATTCAATACCCAGTTAGGGAGCTACCCACATGGCACAGCAGACCTCTCCTATATCTCCCACAGCTCCCCTCAGCTGTGTATTTCCGTAGATCCACATGTTCTTCTCCCCACTCTGTCTCTGGTGAATCCTTTAACCCCTCGCACTTCTGGCCTACTCTAGAGCTTGTGTGCATAATTTTTTTTTTTAATGTTCTTCTGAATAAGTCATCTAAATTCTAAAAATGGGGAAACTCAAACATATTTGTACCTCTTATTATTTTTATTGATTTCCACTTGGGCCTACTGACTTCATCTTGAAACTTTATCCTTATTTCAGAGGGAGCTTCTTGATTTCTGGTACTTAAACTTTCCATTGCTTTCATGCTCATCCTCTCTACCCCTTATATATTAAAATGTTATGTTTACTAAATTCAGATTTGAGCCATTTTCTTCAGTCTTACACCTTTGCTGTATCCTTTCTCTAAACAGAAAATAAGTAGTGAGACCTTCACTCCATTGCTTTGAGTGGAAAATTAAAAATAAACATCACATATGCAGAATCTACTTCAATCTGTACAGAATGTCTGGCAAGAAGTTATCTAATATTTATTTTTTCACTAAAATAAGTAAATTAATAAATCAGTCATGGAGCCAAACCAGGACCTCTTATACAAGAATTCCTTTTCATTAAGTAGAAAGTATTAAACAGAGATTTTCAGATTCTTATAGAAATAAGTGAACATATTAAATTAAAAATGTGGAGCCAATGGTAGGCAGCAAAAAAATCTGCAATTGAAACAAACTGGAGGATTCATCCTGATCTAAAGAGTTTATCTACTGAGCACCAAAGGATTATTTTTCTATGATCTACTGAGCTTACTATTTTCATGTGCTTACTTGTATTTTTTCAAGAGAAATAAAAAATTCAAATTTTAATATGAACAATACCAATATTCACAACACAAATCATGCCACATAAACATGCCTCTAGAAAAGTAAATCTAAGGGTGAACACCTTCTTTATTTGATAATACACAGTATATTAAAATGCATCCTGACACTAAATATCATGAAATTCTTTTTTTATTTTTAAAGATTTATTTTTATTTATTTATGCATATAAGAGGAGTTAGCTTGATAGTGCTGAGACTTAACCCATTGTGCCATCAGAAAAGCCCCACAATGAAATTCTTATTTTTAAAAAAGATTTATTTATTCATGCATACAAGAACTGGGGTATAGGCCAGAGGTGTGGAGGGTGAAAGGATTCACCAGAGATATAGTGGGGAACAGAACAGTCAGATTGACTGAAATACACTGCTGTGGGGAGCAGCAGGCAAGACAGGAGAGGTCTGCTACACCACCCACATGAAATTCTTAAAGAGGAAGTAAAGTATTTTAAACTCTAAACTGAGATTTTTAAATTGAATTAGAATAGGTTGGGCTTAGTACTGTCAAAGGAGATAAAATAATGGATTGATAATTCTATTGATGACTAGATAAATGGATAGAAAGATAGAGGAAGACAAATTAATATGCTGCCTTACTTATTCCCTACTTATTTTTATTATGAGACCTACTATACTTAAATTAATTTTTGAGGAATATACAAGTAACAGTCATTACGGTTATTTTCCAAAATTCAGGGCATATTTCTTACTAAGTATTAATTAGCCATGTAGTTGTGGGATGGTCCTGGGATAAGGGAGTGATATATACTACTCCCATCTACCCAGTTAACCCTAATGATTCCAAACATATCACAATGATTTATTGACTTGCCAAAGTCTAAACTAGAGTCATGTTCTAATTCAGTCTAATGATATGCTAGGAAAATGGCTATTTATTCTCTAATTTCCCAAGTCTATCTTTCTATCATTCTGAAAGACACAGTAGCACACTTACACAAATGTTCTGTCATTTTGAGAGAAAACAGTGCCATGATCCCAATGCTTTAGAAGTCAGTGCAAACAGACCAAAGGCAAGTGAGACCCTAATGACATATATGAAATATTGAATCAGTCTGACCCAACATATATCTGTCCTTCTGAACTATTCAGGTTTATAATCTCTAAACTCTCTTTGTATCTGATCTGTTTTGAATTAGGTATTCATTACAGTAAGTAACTTAATTTACAATAAAATGGCAAATTGTATTGTTTTTCTGTCACATTAAAATAGTTCTCTGGTTGATTTAATTTGCTGAATTATCCTGAGTTGTTTAGTTGACAAATTCAATAATGCACTTAACAGAATGAAAAAAACATGAGTGATTTACATATTGAGTATGGCTGGCTGTGTTAACATTTTAATATCATCTCACATGATTATTTGATCTATTAGATCCATTTGATCTATTTCTATAGACAATATAAATATCTATTTGATCTATTTCTATAGACAATATAAAAGTATGTATTAAAACATATGCAATATTATTTAATCTTTGTTAAACACTCCAAAAATTAAGCCATATAAGACAAATATCAATGGCACTAAAAAGTGATTTATACTCTCTTGATAGAGTCCTATGTATTTTTCCTCATGTAAACTATCCATACCAGCTGGAACATTCTTATCCGTACCTCTAGTTGTCAAACTTAAATAATTCTTTTTTTAAAAAAAATATTTATTTATTTATTTATACAAGAATCAGGGTACAGGCCAGATGCGCGGGAGGGTGAGAGACAGAGCAGGGAACAGAACAGGCAGATTGATGAAATACACTGCTGATGGGAACAGCGGGTGCAACAGGAGAGGTCTGCTGTGTCATGTGGGGTCCTCACCAGCAGGCTAGGCTCAAACTGGTGATGCAGAGGCTGCAGACAGCTTCACAGGGCAGCGCTCAACTGCCTGCGCCACCAGGGGAGGCCCTAAAATGATTCTTAAAGTTCAATCTAAATCATAATTCTACCATGGGATTTTTCAGGCTATAATGCATCTCTCTTCCTTTCTGAATCTTCAGTGGCAACTTTATTGTGGAATCCATTTTTTGCCATGAGTTTGAGATTCTATGTCAAGCCATCTTTCATTTGGTTGTGAATATTTGGAACACAAAGATTTTATGTGAATCCATTCATATTTCCCCAGTAATTCTTAATACCAGCTTCAGGAAACAAACTTAAGTAAACTATGTGGAATTCAGTTAAGTTGAGCACCATGATTTAAATTCTCACTCTACTATGCTTTGCATCTGTAAACTTATATGGTCAATACTTTTTTCAAATACCGGAGATCTCACAAATTATTGTGTTGTCAAATCATGATCAGACAAATCAGAGATCTTACCGGTGATTTACCAATAACTTAAAATATAAGGGCAATAGCAAGGCATAGATGAATCAGGGGAACGTCTGATAGTATTAATGCAGCTCCTTTTCCCTGTATCAGTAAGTGCAATTTAACATATGAGGTCACAATGAAGCCATATTCATTATGCAAAAGAGAAGATTTTAGTCACAAAGTATCTTCATTTCATACTTAGATTGTTACATAGCCTAAAGATTTTCTGGGGAAATGCCCATAAATCATAGATTCGAAATTTGTTTATTATAAGAAGTCCCAGAAAATACAGGTATAGCCTGTTAAAAGGATCCTAGAGATAGGAACTCTTTTGTCGATTAAAACATTATCTTGTTACAGGATGTCTGCCATTAATAAGTGAAAAATCAGATGTGATCAAACCACCTTACCTCCCCCTTCCTCAGTACATTCCCTTTAATCCTTGATTAAGGGAGAGAATAAATTCCAGGTCTATTGATAGCCATTTTTCAACCTACAAACCCCAGAAACTTTCTCTCTAGTCATAATAATCTTTCCAAAAAATTCCCAAGGTTTATGTCAAGAAGACCAATATGAATTTCATGAAACCATATAAAAAGGATAAAAAAGTTTGTTATAAGATCATATTTATATGATACTGGGCATTAAGACTTGTTTTCAGGGCCTCCCTGGTGGCACAAGGGGTTAAGACGCAACCTATTAAGCTAGCCACGGCCACTGCAGCGCGAGTTCCATCCCCAGCCAGGGAGCTACCCACATGGTGCAGCAGACCTCTCCTGACTCGCCCGCTGCTCCCCTCATCAGTGTATTTCTGTCAATCTGCCTGTTCTGTTTCCCACTCTGTCTCTGGTGAATCCTCTCACTCTCCACACCTCTGTATTCATAAATAAATCTTTTTAGAAAAAAAAAAAAGACTCATTTTCACTGAAAGAGAGGTTAGTAGCATGTAATATATAACAGACATAAACCACTAAAGGCATGGAGAAAAGCTATTTTTGTACTGAATACTTGACATTTTGATCATTTAGAATAACAGGATTTAGATTCATATATAACTGATATTTTGGTGGCTACTTTGCCCATTTTATTAATTATTCTATATAAATAAAATATTCTTCATGAATTCAAGAAAACATTATTTTGTTAGGGTTTTCACAGATTCTATAAAACCCTGTATCTAGTATTTTATAGTCACTTTTCACAAAATAGATGTGTATATGCTCTAGGTTCAGTTATCAAATAATATCTCGATCTTTGTTTAGTCCCCAAGGTACTACCACTAAGCATGATATATAAGTATAATGAACTGGAAGAAATGAGAAGGATAAGGAAATAGAATCAATAGCCAAAGTCAACTTCCTTCATATCTATTTTCTGACCTATGATTGAAGCTCATTTCTCAAATTTGGTCTTCTTATCTCACTGTAATAATATTTGATCTCTATTATCTGGTTGGTACATGAGGACTTGGTTTTCATAAAATATAAGTGGAAGGATTAAGTATGAGCCATTGGGTTATTTCAAAAGAGGCTGTAATATCATAAGTTGTAAAAATTGAGTCTCAAATTAAACATCATTGCTAGAGTATATGGTACAACTATCTGGAGGAAAGTTACAGAGCAGAGAGCTATGATGCTATTCAATCTAATTTTGAAAATAAATGTTTCACAATACCTTGAATCCAGTCTCTTAAGACCTGAAGTTAAATGAATTTGAGAAGGAAAGTTTATATGATAGATGACTAAATCAAGATTTGAAGTGAATCTGACAATCTGCAACACCAAAATGAAATCAACAACAAAAAAATTATGAACATAAATATAAAGGCTGGACTAAAAATCAACCCTAATTATGGTAGCATTGGATGAAGGATCCTAGGATGGCTCAGGTGAAAAACATCTGTGGCTGTAGGGACATTGAAAATCTAGTGCAAGGCATGAAATGACTATCTAATATGCAAGACCTGCATATTAATAAAATTCTTCCACCTACATTTTATGAAAATAAACAAGAGCTGCATTGATAAAAAATATATTGCTTTTATCATAGAAAATAATTTTATTTTACAGTCATCAATATGGAACTGATTTTTTTTAATTCCATGATTCCTACTTAAGAAGGACAAAGTGTTGTTTGTCCAGATAGTGTTGATTGTCATATAAGAATAATACTGTAGAAATGTTTAAAGGAATCTGAGATTTTCAAAAATGTTGACTCATATTTGTGGAACTACTATTATGGACAAGGCGACAATTTATTCTAGTATCTCTCCTAGAGCACAGTAGGAATAGATATTGAAATGTACTAGTGATCAAAGTCCTTTTCCAGGGAAAATTTTCAAGTAATTACAACTGTCCGAGATATAAATAAGTTACTTCAAGAAGGGTATTTTGACAGCTATAGTTATTCAGCTATTTCAAAACAGGCAAATAAAATATGCAAATTTCTTCAGTGTTTATTGGTTTTATTTTTGGTTATCAAGTCATATATACCCAACAGCCTCACTTATGTGAGTGATGAGAGCACATAACTCATGCAACCAAGATCAAGTATGCATGACCCTTAATCATACCCACCCTAGCGAAGGCAGGACCTGTCAGTCATACTTCAATGCCAGGCCAATTTCATTCGATGTGAACGGCTTTCTATGTAGACCAGGAATATTTTATATTCTCTGCTCTTTTATTTTAATCACACAATCAATGTGTATTGTTTCTGTGATTTTTCAAACAGACTAATATTCCTAGATTCATTTATTATATGTGTGGTAAAATAGGTCATCACATAAAAGAATTACATTATAAAACTTTGCATGGTGTGTTGGGAATATATGTTTTTTCGAGAACACAATTTATTTCTAAAATAAGAATACTGTCCTACTTTCATCAACACAAGGGAGTTCAATTAAACCCCCCCAAATATAAATACACAGGGGCCTGCCTGGTGGTGTAGGGGTTAAATATCAGTGCTATCATCACTATGGCCTGAGTTTGATCCCCAATCATGAAGCTAACCCACCTATGGCACAGCAGACTTCACCTGTCTCTCCTGCTGCTCCTTTCAGTGTATTTCAGTAGATCTGCCTGTTCTGCTACCTACTCCATCTCTGGTGAATCCTCTCACCCTCATGCACCTCTGGCCTACACCTCATAAATAAATAAATACATTTTTTAAAAAATATGTCAGTATTGAGAGTTGGGGCATAAAGCAAATGCATTATAAATTTACATAAATGCATAGTAATGGTGCTTAAATTAACAAAAAATGACATTTTATAGAACATTTTAAAATAAATAAATTTATTTTTTAGATTCTCATGAAATTAGAAAAAACAAATAAAAATCCCCTGGTATTTTAAGTTCTCCAAAATGCAGATATAACGTTGGAAGCAAACACAAGCCCCAGTTGGTCCTTGCAGGATCCAACTTTTCACTGTGGGTCCCCAGCCACACCTGGAAGTGCATGCACTCAGCCATCAGTACCTTAGGAGCAGACACAAAATTGCATATAAACAATAATGACATTTCCTCACTGTTTTACTCCACATTTTATTTTCTGGATTCCCTGACAATTTATAGTCTGTCTGATCTCTTATGGTGCTGCCTTAGCTCAAAGAATTTTCAGCTCTCTGTGGAATGTATGGTATCTGATTTTTTTTCACCTGTGTTTCTCATTAATCCAGAGTGTTGTAATTAGTAGATGTTTGATTAATATATCAATTAATTGATTCTTCATATCTAGGTAGAAAGGTTTCTGAATTCCAATGAGTTATTATTTCCCCCTAGAAGTATATTTTCATAGTACTAGGTCTAGAGATGAGTACAGTTTAAGGTAAATTACCAAGGCACATATAAAGACAAAAGAGCAGTTTAGAAGTAGAAGTTATACTGTCTTTGAGTTGGATACATTTCTAAAATGTTTTCATTGAAATCCCCACACCTGTTAGGATTTCTGTCTCAGTGTTTTTAGGCTATGAGAGGATTTCATGCTGGTAAAATGCAAATGTCCCATTTGTTTTGATGTCCTAAGTTTGGCCCGTCTGTGTATGTGAGACATTATGAGGAGGGAGGCCAAAAGAAAATTGTCATAATGCACCTGTCCATTAGAGAGTCCTCATGCCCAGCAGAAACTTTCTGGCACCATCTGGTTATAATCTTATGCTCCGAAGCATGAGAATTGATGGACCTTTTAATTTTTATCTCAGCTAGTATAATTGCAGATGCTATTCTTATTCAAAATGGGCCATATTTTGCCCACGGCCAAAAGCATACAGTTCCCATTGACTTTAATATGAGGACAAGCAGAAGAAAATGACAAGGGAATTCAGCCTAATGCTTCTAATTGCTTCATGAATCTTATTAAGCCTGTTTAACTTAATAATGTTCAATTGTGAAGATTTTCACAGGTTATTTATTCATTTGCCATAAAAAGCATTTTCTTGAACCTTTTCAGAAAAGGCTGTATTTTCACTACAAAGAAGAATCTTTGCTTTCTATGGCCAAGAAGCATGGCATCTAGTCATGGATTTTATGCAAACAAAAGGAATATGAAAAAGACTGAAAATATTTGCACCAGTGTTGCAGTAGACACAGAGTTCATGCCTCAAACGGATGATGGCTTAAAAAAATTATGTAGTGCTTTTCCACACAAAAACAAGTACAATTTGCGTAGAATATAAAGAATCATAGCTAATTACACTGATTTTAATTGGGTTTGTGCTAAATCCAGTGCTTCTATAGAACTATCAGTGCTGAAGAGGAAAAAATTGTCAAAATGTAAAATATACAGAGAAGCTGACTACAGAGAACTAAGTAAGATAAATGGAAGCAACATCCTCAGTAGGAAAGAGTCAGCATTAAGTAAGAAAGAAGCACATATTTCTAAGAGGAAATAAAAAGAGAAATTAATTTTCCATATTAAATGTAGTCGAAAATTCTATTTCTGCACTTTAAATTGTTAAATATATACAATGTCTGTGGCTATGCCTATTCGTTGACAAAAATGAAATGTCTTCAAATGTCTTCTTCAAGCATAGGTTTATGCTTCCTTCACATACACATATGTATTTATATATGGAATACTGACCTTGAAGCCAAAAGAATACTACAGGTAATAAGTTATGTCATGATAAGGAGAGCTAACTTGTCTCTTCTCTAAGTGGCAAAACTATGACTGACTAAAGGAGTTTACAATAAAACATAAACACACATACCACAGAATACAGGATAACCCACTTTCCAAGGTTTGGTGGACATACAGCCAGCTTTAATGATTAAAAATAATAGCCTTTTTTATGAGCAATCGGGTGTTAATATCACCCAGAATATTTTGGGGGCAAAAGATTTGCCAATTTTCTGGTTCTTGATTTTCTTAGTGAGTGAAATACTAGTGTTATGCACAGTGTTACTAGGATTCTTATGCTCAGATTTAATAAATCCTGTTATTGTATTATTCAGTATACACTCTCTGATGAGAAGCTTTTAAAGGTTTCATGTAGAGAGAGGGTAAAGAGCAGTCTGGACTCAAATAATATTGGGTTGATGATTGCCCTTATGGACAAGAGTCAAAGGGAGAAAAAATACAGTTTATGACATAGCTATGGGTATCAGTGCACTCCTATACAAATATGCATTTTCACTTTATTGTTATTTCACAAAATCCAAAAGTGATAATCCAACACTGGATATGCTATATTAACATATAAAAAAGATACCTTGAAGTACTAACTAGCTCCTACATGACACAGATATAACATGGGGAAAGCATAATTACAGTAATAGGGGAACGAGAGCTACTACTACAGTGCAGTGAGTTACTAAAGACAGTTTTTTAGAGTAACTAAAGACATAAAATTCTGTCACAATAACAATAACAAACATTTAAAATCTTTTAACCACTGTACTAAGCACATATTTTATATATATATTAACCATACTGTAGACATACACACAGTAACATACTACTTGATGCATGATAGTATAATACTTCAATTTTACATGTGAAAAATATTTCTTAAATGAGTTATCTAATATATATCGTTTTTGTAAGATTTATTCTGGGCATGTGATGCTAATTCCTGCAGCAAATTTCTAGAACTTGAAGCAGGACAAGCAAGTTGGGAATGATCGATATGGTAAATGTGAGATATATATAATTCCCAGGGTCATAAAGGATGCAAATGTCTATTCTTAAAAGACCATTTATTGCTGATAAGTGTAGAGGGCTTCTAATAGAAGATTGGTGCATATGAATTTAATCAATCAACAATCAACCTTGTTGAAATCATCAAATATCAAGGGATAGTAAATTAGGTAATAGGGGTCAATTTTTTGGCTCTGGATTTTCAGTGGTGATTGAAAATTAATATATGCAGCTATCAAACTATAGAGTCACACTCTTGATAATTTAAAAATAATAGAAATGACAAACAAAACAAACTAGACTGTGAGAACGAAATGGTGGGAAGGAGGGGATGGGGGCTTGGCAAACAGAGCAAGTAGATCAATTATTTGGTTGTGAACCAAATTTAAACTTTTTGGGGGCATCATAATGTAGCATATACAGATGTCTAACTATAAAACTGTATACTTGAAGACTATCAGATGAAGTAACCAATGTGACTTTAATACATTTTATTATAAGAGAAACTAAATGGAAATGTCAAAAGTAATTTTAGGGAGAAATGGCCTTCTATGATAAAATAATAATGTTACTTGTACTTAACTATTCAGATAACATTACCAAAGTAGAAAGGAAAATAACAGAAAAATGTTAACCAAATTATCGCTAATATGATAGTAAACATATTCTATTTCATTTTAGAGCATGAAAAGTATACATACACATTATATATGTCAAAAATGTATAACAGATGTTTTTGAAATGACAAAATTTGTTAACCAGCAGTGGAACTTGATATTAAAATACACTTTATTGGAGGGTATCACTCAAAGAAAATATATGACCTTTGCATCCTATGTCAGAGGGTATAATTATTTAACACTTATAAAAGGGAAATTTGATATATTTGTAAAAATATCCTATATGTATTTATATTTTTGCATAGTAACCACATTTTGGGAATCTACATTATTTCAGCAAGCTATTTAAGTATATAGTAAAAATACAAAAGACTGACTCTGAAATTTATATATTTTAAAAGGGAACTACAGTTGCCAAAATAAGAAATTTGAAAAGAAAATGAATTTGGATGCTTAACAGTACCTGATATTGGAATTTATTGCAGAGTTACAGCAATCAAGATACAAAAGTAATACTCAGAGAGAAAAAGAGGTTATTGCTCAGAGTAGAGAGTACAGAAAAAGGACACACACACACACACACACACACACCCTTTACTTATTTCAACATCAGAGCCAATACAATTCAGTAAAGAAATGAGTCTTTTTAATAAGCTTAATGTCCGGGGCCTTGGCAGGCCTTGAGCAGCTTGAAATGCATATCGTTATGCAACCGCCAATGAAAAGTGTACACGAGGGCAGTCAGCAAACAGGAAAGCACCACACCATCCAGAAAGAGGGAACAGGGAAAGCGCAGGCATAGCGGAGGGTATATAAACAGGGTGCAGTAGGAAATAAAGGTTCCACTTTGCAGCACATCAAAAAGAGTCAGCCTCTCATTTCATCCCCAGGCACTCTTCCATACCTCTCAAATCCTGCTGGTCAGGACAGCTAAATATCCATCTTTATTAAGAAGAACCTTAATCCATACCTTGTAAAATTTATCAGTGCAAAATTAAGGAATCACAGTCTCTCTCTTCCAAGTACAGTGACAGACGTAGATATATAGAAATAGATATAGATACATACAGTTCATACAACCATAAATTATAGAAGAAACCATAAGAAAATCTTTGCCATTCGGTTAAGCAAAGATTTCTTAAATAAAATATCAAAAGTATGATCGTTGAAAATAAATATGAATTTATTTTCAGATCCCTCTTTCAGAAAAAATGCCTATAAAGAGAAATTCCAGGAAAGGTTTATAATAGACAAGGATTTCTAATCTTGACTATGTATTAAAAAGTGAACAGGGATAAGATTCCACTTCTAAATGGCGGGTGGTGTGTGTGTGTGTGTGTGTGTGTGCATGCGCACATGGGAAGGGTATGTATTTGATGATTATCCAATAGGATCTGCTGAGCCAGTCATTTATTGAAACACTTTTATGACTTCTATTTGCCTCTAGCTACTTAATAAAAAGAAAAACCTAATCTCCTCTTTATCTCCCAGGGTTCACTATTACTTGCCAACTTTACAGTAAACTATGATTTATCTGAAGACGTTATAAAACAGGTATAGAGAAAACTGCATCTGAGACTTAACTTTGATTATTAGTCATTGAAGTTGCCTCTTATAATTACTTTTTTTTAAGACTTATTTATTTATTTATACAAGCACTGGGTACAGTCAGAAGCGCGGGAGGGTGAGAGAATTCACCAGAGCCAGAGCAGAGAGCAGAGCAGGCAGACTGATGAAGTACAATGCTGAGGGGAGCAGTGGGCAGCAGGAGAGGTCTGCATGCCATGTGGGACTCTCGCCCGGCAGCCGGGGATAGAACCAGCGCTGCAGAGGTTGCAGGCAGCTTCGCAGCCCAGCCCTCAACCGCTGCGCCACCGGGGAGGCCCACTTTTTTTTTTTTAAGATTGATTTATTTATGCATACAAGAGCTGCGGTACAGGCCAGAGAATTAGGGGGTGAGAAGATTCATCAGAGACAGAGTAGGGAACAGAATAGGAAGACTGACTGAAATTCACTGCTGAGGGGAGCAGTAGGCAACTCAGGAGAGGTCTGCCTCGCCATGTGGGTTGCTCCCTGGCTGGCCAGGGATTAAACTTGTGCTGCAGAGGCTGAGGATTGCTTCATAGTGCAGTACTTAGCCCCTTGCGCCACCAGGGAGGCCCTGGTTTTATTTTGAAACCACTACTCCATTTCTTCTCCTCAATGATATTAGGATTGAAAATTGAGGTAACTAGTTTTCATCAAGTGCTACTACATAATTATCTTCCCTCTACCCTCAAATATTAAGTTTGTTCCAATATTCCCCTTGATATCTCTATATTCTCCACTAATAGAGCAACTGTGTTGGAGCACGTGGGACACTGTTTCTTGCTGCTGGACTGTATTTTCCACTTTTCCCGACTATAAAATAGAATCCTCAAAGGGTGAAAACATGCTTCAACTTCCTTACATGAAGGGTATAAAATCTCCCATGCAAAGTCTACAGCTATTCCCAATAAAAGAAAGGAAATATTAGCGTATACTATTTTGCAAACATTTTAGCCAATTTCTCCCTTTATCCTTTAAAACAGCAACAATATTGAGACCAAAGAAATATACACACACTAGTATAATAGTAAGGTACAATTAGGAAAGGTTTGATTGCCTATTAGAGTCTATAGTGTACTCACTAAATATGCATTAATTCCTTCCTTCTATCATCCAGTGAGTCTGCAAAGACAAATTGAGTTTTTTACCATGTGTCTGACACTCTGCTAGGGATGAGGAATAGAAGATTAATAAGTTTTAAGTCTAGCTTCAAGATCTGTGGCTCACAATGTCAAAGTTTTCACACATACTGCCCCTTCCAGAGTACTCTCATTTGCAAATTGACTCATTTGCTCTTTCTCTCTTGAACTCTGACATTAATTCACAATCCTCTAAACATATATCCAGATAATCATAGCTAAGCAATCAGATCTTTGAAGGGAGGATATATATCTATTTACAATTTCACTTATCAAGTTAGAGCACTTCTTTTTCCTCTGCAGTATTTTGACCATCCCATTCAATTCCTATCTACAGTCTCAGCAACTTCTATATAAAATCTTCTTAAATGTGTCAACAAAGTAAAGCAAATTCACTGTTGAAACACAGTACTATCTTCTTTGTGGACAGTAAATTTGATTTCAAAAAAATAGTGGTAAAAATAAGTAATGGAATTATTTACTCTCTGAATATCTTTCTACTTGGACAATATTTTCACCTCTCTTCAATATAGATTGGATAAATAACTTGTCTCCATACACTTTACATTCATTATTGATTTTACATTGGAAAACTTCCTAGAAAATCAAAAGCAGAATAGAATGGCAATTAGTTTAAATACCAAAAGATATGAATTTATTTTCATAATGTAGTTATTTCTCATTTATTAAGAGAATAAGCTTGAGTCTGTAATGATGATTATTTTTCTGTAAAGGGGAGATACAACCATTTTGATACAAATACAATAGTCAGAAATTGGTTGTAAATAATGACACGTTAAGTGTGAGATTTCTGTTTCTTCAAATATATATTTTTATATTTATTTTTATTAATTTGTTTTTCAAATAGTTTATTCAAACTAGAGTAAACCATACTTTCTACCACCCTCCATGCTATCTTATTTCTTATCCTCTAGTCAAGAAAATAAGTTAAAATCACCAGAAAAGAACAAAATAGCAATAAAAAATGTCCTTTTCCTTTAACCCAAATGTGCCTTGGAGGAGGTATTAGGTCAAGAAGAAAGTATTAAATCAAGGCTGAGATGAAAAGGGAAAGAGAAAATAAAAGGGGAAAGGTGTTGTTCCTGAGAAATTGTGGTCTCCAATAAGCCCCTCATACAACATGACCTAAGTATACAAGCCTGCATTGATGTTGGATGTGAACAGTATGATATGTGTTTTGAGATGGATTCAAATTATTTCTTTTGGAATCATTTACAACGTCAGTGATCCCAAGTATCACTACTTACCAGGATTACAGAAAATGACAATTAAACCTTATGAATGAAAATCTGAATATACAGACTGATGTAGACTTTACATTAGCATTAACAGATTTTAAAGCAACCCTGCTTATCAGGATTAAAGCATAAATGACAATTTGAAGGTATTATATGAAAGAGAAAATTTTAAAAGTGACAGAGCTGATTTGTAAAAAAAAGTACAAAACAGATCTTCTAGAATTTAAACATTCAGTAACTGAAAAATAATAACCTGAAAGATTATATATAAAGTGTACTGGGGTAGCAGATTGGAGACTGAGTAGAACGAACATTATATAATTGTGAGTGAGTGAGCTATAACATTGTATAAATTACTCAGAACGCAGCACAGAGAGGAAAGATGATTAACAATCATCTTTTTTTTTAAAGATTTATTAATTTCTTCACACAAGAGCTGGGGGTGAGAGGATTCACCAAAGACAGAACGGGGAACAGCACAGAACAGGCAGACTGACTGAAATACACTGCTGAAGGGAGCAGTGGGCGAGAAAGGAGAGGTCTGCCTCGCCATGTGGGTTGCTCCCTGGCTGGCCAGGGATGAAACTGGTGCTGCAGAAGCTGTGGATTGCTTCATAGTGTGGTGCTTAACCCTTTGTGCCACCAGAGAGGCCCTCATCTTTGTTTAAATGTGTTTAAAATGTATAGAGCAGTAAGGTTATAGAGTTAGTACTCAGTTGAATATGAGCTCACTCATTATGTGCCTTATACATGAAGTCTGTGGCCCTATCTTTTATTTTTATTCAGGAATAAAGTCCTCTTTCCTTTAATCTCACCTTTGCCATACTTCAAAGAAATGATTGTATAGGGATTACAGGAGGATTGAGTACATGTTTGATATAAGTTCTAGACGTAACAAAAGAGAAATGATATAGGACTCGAAGTTTGAGATAACAACTGAGTATTTGAAAATATTAATGAATGATATCGAGTGGGAATTAATACATTAAAAATTCCCCTTGATAATGCTGTTTAATCCAACCTTGATTCTATTTTCAGAACTATGTGCACTCACTATAACCTATGCTTACTGCTACACTGTGCTTATTATAATTTTTCATAATAACCGATTGACCATTCTTTTCTGTCTGCTTGAATTTAGTGAAGGTAGCGGGTTTATACTTCTTCAGTTTAAATGCCTGGCTAATTCAGGTCACCAAAGAATCATTCAGTTAATATTTGTTTATTGTATAATTGACTCCCATTTGGGGAATATAGCTCTTCTATGTGCAGTGGGAGTGTATCCAATTTAACGATTACATTAGCTTGTCTGAGCAACCTCATCTTTATGAGAGGCACAATTTCTGGTAGTGGTTTCTGTTTAAGTTCTTTCTTAATTCATAAATTCATTCAAAATTATTTATAGGATGCCTACTATATTTGCATTGTTCTAGACATTGGGACAATATAGGACCAAAGGGCCAATTTAATTCCCCTATGTAATTAAAAATCTAATAAAGTGAGGCAGATTATTAATGCATAAGTACATAAACAGATAAGATGCTTACAGAGAATGATAAAGTTTATGAAGGAAATAATCTGGGTCATTTGATACTGGAGACATGGAGTCCCTGAATGGGAAATACATTTAATAAATTCAAAATATATGTTATAAAGAGAAAGGGTTTTTCTTACATTATTCATAAAAATGGCTATTATATTATGCTAGCAAAGGATTCATCTCTGATACAGGCAATCATTACAGGAATTTTTTGTAAGTCAATATGTATACCTAAATGGATTATAAATATGGATATTATCAAAATAATATATCAATTTATAAAATGATATAAAACACAATATATTATTTTTTCTTTTACTGTAAATCCTAAAATCTATTTGAGAATATTGCAGTCTAGCTAATGAAATATAATTTTTAAAAAATGAGAAATGTGTTAAAAATGTATAGAGCAGTGAGGATATAGAGTTAGTACCTAGTTGAATGTGAGCTCACTCATTATGTGCCTTATACCTGAACCCTGTGGCCCTATCTTTTATTTTTATTCAGGAATAAAGTTCTCTTTCCTTTAATCTCATTTTCACCATCCTTCAAAGAAATGATTGTGAGTTACTGGTTGGCACTGTAGTAAAAATAGTAGGCATTACTATGTCACTTTTCAATTGGATTACTTTGAACATCAGCTTCAATTTCTGAAGGGTTAGGGTGACTACTTGTTTCTCATAATATTTCCTTACTGATAAAAAGATAGCCAAGTCTTTAATGCTTCAGTAATTATAGTTGTTCAAGGTCCTGCTTTTCCTTTTTTAATACTGGCGAGGAAAGAGTCATTCACTGCTAACACATTTCTCTTAGTAACTGACAGCTCTGCCAAATACTTTGATAAAAAGCAAATGGTTGCTATGGGGAAGATTTGTAAATTTGTATAGAATGTGACTTTAAATTTATCTTTGAATTTTAAAGAATGGATGTTCTCCTTGTCTCTTATTATAAGGTGAAATGAGGTTGATTCATTTGAATAGAACCTTGGTAGAATGAAAAGAAAATTAGGTTTTCAATGTAGAACGTTGTAGGAAGTTACAATGAACTATTAAAAATATTTTTTCATGTTAGGAGGGAAATTTAGAAGACATTCTAGGTACAGGACTTGCCAAAATTGTGTTTAATATTAAAATGGCTGAGAGGTGATTGTCTTTAATTCTTAGATTTCAAATATATTCTAGCTCAATTCTGTTTGAATAGAGGACACCTATTTGAAACGCAAATGTAATATGCCTGAAACCAAATCATTTGCATTTCTAGGGTATAGAAATTGTAGCACTGTGCCAATACTTTTGACAGAACACTTGAGTAAAGTGGAGCTAGAAATGTCATTTATACAATGACTTTAAAGCACTTTCTGTACATTTATATTTCATAGGGAAAAAAGGAGGCACCTTGAATAAGAAAATACAATTGAAAATGAGAGAATGCTATTATTAAGAAAGAAAAAGCAGAGAATAAAGCAAATGAGTGTAAATTCACACTTCTTTTTCTAACTTGTGACAAGGTTAGTGTTGATGGAGTGATGAAAGACTTAGAGTTTTCAGATATTCAAAAATATAATTAATTCCTTTCAGAAGTGGTATAAATTTGTGCACCCATTCACTATTAAAAATTTTTGAGACCCTTACAGTGGATGCTTCTCATTGGATAAATGTCTGATTTTAGAGCTGGTGGTGGAAATACATAAAATGAACCTGAAGTTTCTTATAAGAATAGAAAACAATGAAATAAACTGAAAAAAATCTGAATGATGAGGCATTTCAAAAGACACAAGAGCAAATAGGAAGAACCCCCAATGACCAAAGCTGATAATTTGAGATAATAAACACAAGCATGATATTGGATTATAAACCGAAATACAAAATAAATTTCTACAGTTCATCATTGATATAAATAAATGATGGGATATAAAAATAAACAGAGGAGAAGAGATAAATCTGTGCAGAATTCTAACATTTATGCAGCTATTTTACTTTCAACTCTTGAACATAACTCACTTGTAAATATAGGGCACACATAACGGCATCCTCCAAAGGTACAGTATAGTAAGAGGAAAAAAGAGTGACACCACAGTGGTGAAAACTTGCAAGCACTGCTCCCTCCAGGTGACCAAAGCCAACATCAAGTGTTACAAGTTATACTGATAGCATGCATACTAGTATTTTTCTAAACTATCCACATTATCAAAATTGATGCAAGTCTAAGGAATTCTAATAGCCCAAAGGAGCTTAAGGAACATAAAGAACTAAATAAAGTTCATGCATTATCTTGGAATTAGACGCCGGGTCTAGGGAAGTTTACATAAAATATAATTAATAATAACATAGTAATATAGGTTTATAATTGTGATGGATGTACCTTAGCAAAAATTAAGGTGTAAATAATAGGGAAGTGAGGACAGATATACAGGACTTCTCTTTATTATTTTTACAGGCTTTATGTGAAACTAAAATTCATTTAAAGTAAAAAATTTAGGGCCTCCCTGGTGTCACAAGGAGTTAAGTCTGAGCACTATGAAGCTATTTGCAGCCACTGCAGTGAGTTCAATCCCCTGCTAGGGCGCTGACCCACATGGCACAGCAGACCTCTCCTGTTTCTCCTGCTGCTCTCCTCAACAGTGTATTTGAGTCAATTCACTTGTTCTGTTTATCACTATGTCTCTGGTGAATCCTCTCAAGCCCCCTGCACCTCTGGCCTACACCCCAATTCTTGTATGCATAAATAAATAAAGTGAAAAATTTAAATAAACATTTTTTAAAAAATAAATGTTTACTTACATCTATTTAAATGCACTATATATGTTACATGTATATAATGTGGACCTAAAATGAAGACATATATAGATAGATAAATACATACACACACACACACACACACAAAGCTTGTGTCCTTGGAATTTTCCATTGATTTATTCCTAGAGAATATAATTATACTATCTTACCCATTAAAAAATACTTCCTAATTGTTCAGAATACTGTCAGACTTTTTTAAAAATATATCTGATTCACTATTAGGGATAATGTTTAAAGTCATATGCCAAATATTTTCTTAGACCATATGAAAATATTAGATATTTAAACACTGAATTAAAGTTATTGTAAATCAGCTATTGATATATACATAGCACACTTCTAACTAGTGGGAGATAGATTTGCAAAGTGCTATTTAATCAAAACATGTAATATTCAATGTTATGGGAGACTAATAAAATAACAGGTTAGGTCAATAGAGAACATAAAACCTGAATGGAGAAGTCTTAGGACAGTAGTATACAGGTGCCTCCTTAAAAATTTGCAAATGCTCGGGCCTCCCCTGTGGCGCAGCGGTTGAGCGCTGGGTTGCGAAGCTGCCCGCGGCCTCTTCAGCGCTGGTTCGATCCCCGGCTGCTCCCCGGCCACCGGAGGAGGGTCCCACATGGCGCGCAGACCTCTCCTGCCGCCCGCTGCTCCCCTCAGCAGTGTACTTCGGTCCTTCTGCCTGCTCTGCTCCCCGCTCTAGCTCTGGTGAATTCTCCCACCCTCCCGTGCTTCTGACTGTACCCAGTGCATGTATAAACAAAACAAACAAACAAATAAATAAATAAAAGCATGCCTCTATTAAAAAAAATTTAAAAAAAAAATTTGCAAATGCTGAAATGTATTCTGAGAAATGAGATGAATAGAGTGGGATTCTCATGGGAATACGTATAAAAACTACAAAGATCATCTATCTTGTTCCTTGAAATCTACATATATTTTAAACAGGAAGAATGAATACATACAACAAACTTTTTTCCAGATTTATAGAATTTTGCATCTACCAAAGGGCCACAAACAGGACTTTACAAAAAAGAGAATTTGTTAAATTATCCTAATGGGGAAGCAAGTCTCATGTAATGTTATGTATTTACTGCAACTTTCTATGTTTATTCAGCTGTTAATTCAATTCAGTTTAATATTTTTTAAAGATTTATTTATTTATGCATATAAGAGCTGGGGTACAGGCCAGAGATGGGGGTGTGAGAGGATTCACCAGAGACAGAGTGGGGAGCAGAACGGGTGGATTGACCGAAGCACACTGCTGAGGGGAGCAGCTGGTGAGACAGGAGAGGTCTGCTGCGCAATGTGGGTTGCTCCCTGGCGGGCCAGGGATCCAACTCATGCTGCAGGGGCTGCAGATTGCTTCACAGTGCGGTGCTTAACCCCTTGTGCCATCAGGGAGGCCCCAATTGTTTAATTTTTCATATTACACATGATAGCTTATATATCCAAAATTTTTAATTTGTATATCTACTTTATCTACACTTAAATTTTGAACGTACACAATACAGTAATAACATCTGAAGGATGTAAACCTATACCTCTAAATCATATACATTGTTGTAAGCCAGTTACCACAATAAAAAATTGAATAAACATAATTAAAAATATATCTTGGTCCTCCCCGGTGGCACAGCAGGTTGAGTGCAGTGCTGTGAAGCTGCCTCTGCAGTGCGGGTTCGATCCCAGCCAGCTGGCGAGATTCCCACATGGTGCACCAGACCTCTCCTGACGCGCCCGTTCTCCCCTCAGCAGTGTATTTCAGTCAGTCTGCCAGTTCTGTGACCCGCTCTGTCTCTGGTGAATCCTCTCACCCTGCCATGCCTCTGGCCTGTACCCCAGCTCTTGTATACAAATAAGTAAAATATTAAAATATATATATATATCTTATGAAACCAATAAAGACATAAGAGCCTTATAAAATATTTTTTGACTGCTAATTTCTTCTGTGTAAATTTCAGTCAACTGATATATTTTCCCCTATTATGGGTTGTATATCTCTGCTTCTTTACATGCTTGGTCATATTTGCTTGGATGCCACATTGTAAATTTCACACTTTAGCAACAGTTCCACCTTACTTTCTGAGACTGAATTACTCTAACCACCGGTTTCTTTTAAATATTAATTGAACTTTCCCTCTTACTACTTAGAACACTTAAACATAATCTACATTTTATTGTATTAAAATCTTCATCTTTCCTATCTCTCCAGGCTCTTTTACTACCATAATAAAGCTGTTGATAGCATGAACATTTTTTTAAATATATACTTTGAGCCCTTTTTCAAGGGAAATGCTGTTTTTCTTTGTGTTTCTCTTTTACTACAGTTTTCATTTTCTCTAGTTTTGTCACATTTTCTCTGGACATGGTCTGGATTAAAAGAACAGATACTAATATGGGAAAAGTGTCACATTTCTAAGGGGAAGTGAATTTCAGGCAGGTGGATGAACTTGTTAAACATTATTCACTGAGTTATAAAAAGAATAAATTTTATAACTCATTTTTAAATCAGCAGAGGCTGCGGGCAGCTTCGCAACCCAGTGCTCAACCGCTGCGCCACCGGGGAGGCCCCCCCCCCATCCCATTTTCTGATTTGAGAGCTGAGTCTATGTATGAGAGACCCTGATGAGGTAAGGGGGAGAATACTTCCTGTCTCTCAGTCAAGAAGGTATGATATACTTCTTTCTCTATCATGCTTTGCTACTCTACTTTCCAAGTCTATTCTGGTGATCAGCAGAGAAATAGATATGATTTTCCTTTAGCCTGGGTTTATCAAATAAAACAAATGATAATTCATGTTCTTTTTTAGCCACTGATGTTAGTTGAATAACACTTTTATTCAAATATGAATCATAATTTCTTACCTTGGAAGCTCTCACTTGGTCCCCAGCTTGCCTTAATAGATTGTATTTCTCACAAGTATGCATGCTAAATGCATACTATAGATATTTCCAGAGAAAACGTCACATAAATAGAAATGCCTAGAGACAAAAACCAGTTATGTTAATATAACTCAACTTGTAGAAATGAAGTATAACATCTCATGATGCCATTTTGTTATTATGAAAATATATTTGATATATATTTTTGTGCGTATACACTCTTTTCTTATTTTGTTCCAATTGCCATTTCTCAGGCACATTCTTGACAAATCCCTTATATATTAACAAAAGACACTGAGGCACTAGGAAAATATATATATATATAATATATAATTTCAGTACTTTATATATAGTATATCATTTATATAAATTTTGTATACAATGTGCATATACATGTATACAATATATGTGTGCATATATACATACATATATGTTATATACATATACATGTTATAAACATATACATATATACATTATATACATATACACATGTATATAATTATATAGGTGGTGATATGATATATATGTAATTGTATACATAATATAATATGTAATAACATGTATATAATTATTTGTGTGTATAACTGCATACACATGTATAATTATATACATGTGCATACAATTATATAGGTGATTATATTGTCATATAATAATAGTGGGTTAAATGGAAGTAACTATTATTACTCAAGTTATAATCTATATAACTTGAGATGACTATCATTCCAATTTTCTGTGTGAGTCAGCAAATATGGAAAACCTTACATTACAATCACAATAACTATATATATATATGCACACACACACACATATATATATGTGTGTGTGTCTCTCTATACACATATCTAAACTTTCTAATATTTCAATTTAACAAATGCTTATTTAATAACTTTTCAACATAGATAGATTGATTTAGTGTTAATAAATGACCAATATATTCAAATTGTTAGGTAGCTGTTTGGTGAGTCATATATTTTTGTAAGGCAACACATATTCAAAACATATTTAATTGCAACTGAACAAAATAAGAACATGTATGTATATGGATATACACTGTTTATTAAAACATATTGATAACAACACATATTCATTATAATTTGTCCCATTTTTATATATTTTTAAAAGATTTATTTATTTATTTATACAAGCACTGGGTACAGTCAGAAGCTTCGGAGGGTGAGCGAATTCACCAGAGTCAGAGCGGAGAGTAGAGCAGGCAGCGGGTGGCAGGAGAGGTCTGCGCTCCATGTGGGACCCTCGCCCAGCGGCTGGGAATCGAACCAGCACTGTAGAGGCTGTGGGCAGCTTCGCAACCCACAGCTCAACCGCTGACCCACTAGGGAGGCCCCATTTTTATATTTTTCACAAATATACCTTTCATCATATTATGCTCCAGCTTACAAATGTTAATCATTCACTATGCACTTATTCATCTAATTATAGATTTGCATATTTAGGACATGAGGATTCATTGGTATGCTGAGCATATAAAAAACATTTAGTCCAAGGATAATCATAATCCAAACCTCAGTTTGACTTTAATAGTTGGAAAGCAATCTTATCCTTTCACAAACTTTCTTAAAATATGGAAGATCCAATTCAATGCATCATAAACAAGAAATCAATTGCCCAAGACAGGGGATTTCATTACATATTATTTTTAAAGAGTTCCCAGGAGTATCTGTAGAAAATACCTTTTGTTAATTTTTTTTTTTTTTAACTTCAATGTCAGGGATCTCTGTTCTTCCATGAGACAGGAAGATGGATTTGACTTTCTGCTTCCTATGTGCTCCAACCTATTGATGGAATGATAAATATGGAAGTCACTGGTGAGTTAAATTATCTTGATTAGCATCAGTAAATTTCAGATGAATTCTGATTCTCCTACATTTTGGTCACTTGAAAACCAACCTTACACATAAGAAAAAAAAATGTATTGCCCTTTTAGACTTCCAAAATGAGAAACTCAGGTAAGATAGCTTTCCTGTTCAATTATCATGTGGACATGTATAACTCTATAGTCTTTTTTTAATTTTTTTTTAAGATTTGTTTATTTGTTTATACAAGCACTGGGTACAGTCAGAAGTGCAGGAGGGTGAGAGAATTCACCAGAGCCAGAGTGGGGAGCAGAACAGGCAGACTGATGAAGCACACTGCTGAGGGGAGCAGCAGGCATGGCAGGAGAGGTCTGCGTGCCATGTGGGACCCTCGTGGGTGGCCTGGGATCCAACTGGCGCTGCGGAGGCTGCAGGCAGCTTCCCAGTTTGATGCTTAACAGCTGCGCCACTGGGGAGGCCCTATAGTCTTCATTTTTGTCCAAATGGGTGAGACACTTCAATTTTGAGTGTCCTTGAATAATAATAATTTTGTCTCTAAGCTTTGCCGTTAACTATATTTCCTCCTGATTCTTCATTCAATAGTCCAATCAATATACAATTCTGGTCAGCTTATTTCACAATGCCTTTTAAGCTTGTTACTTCTTTTTCATTTCATTGCATTGATCAATGTGTTCTCATAGTTGTTTTACTGCTTCCTTACTGATTATTCTCATTATAGTTTTTTTGGTTCCATTTTATATTTTTCACAAATATACTTTCCATCATGTTATGCTCTGGCTTACAAATCTTAATCATTGACTATTCACTTATTCATCAAACATACATTCAAGTAATTACGACATGAAATACTGAGCTATAAAAGATAAAGATATCTAGCCACAAAGGAATCATAATACAAAGAGCTTTTCATCTTTACTGTTTCCTCACTTCTCCATTGATGCCCCTTTAACTTATTAGGAGAACCCTTACTCCATCTATATTCCAAAACAGGAAAACTTTCTCATCTTCTTTAACTTTTACCTTTAGAGACCCTTGCCAATGTCAGCCTTCATGAGAGATCACTTGCAAGGACAGTTAGGACAAATATCATTTTGTCTATAAACCTTAGCCTTGATATTGTCAACTGTATATAATTATGTTTTCAATGTTATGTTTTATCTGTGCATAATTTAGTCTATAAGTAGCATTTATTTATATCTAATATTTGATAAATGTGCTTTTCTAAATTGAGATTAAAGGACATGCCATTATTTAAAATTAAATGGCTGATCAGAAAGTCTGAGAAACTAATCAAGTGTGTATGACCTTATTAACAAACCATTATTATCAGTGAGTGCAGTGCCTTTTATATGTTGAGGTCATAGCAATGGATTCTTCCTCAAATGAATCATATTTGGTTTTCTCACCAGTCAGCATGCAGATGATCAATGCAGGTGATCAAATTTATCTTCAATACCTTTCAGTCCTTCCTCCCCACACTCACCTGGGGAAGGGGAGGTTTGAAATTGTCTTACATTTCACACTATAACACTGTAATGTTTTTCTGCTGAAAGTCTAATTTTACTTAATGATGTTTTCTCTGTAATACAAAAAAAAAAAACAAAGGAACTTCTATAACTTAAAACATTACGATCTTTGATGAAATATCTTGGATAACTGCTGGGGGGGGGAGTAGGGGACAGGGAGAAAGAGAGAGAGAGAGAGGAGAGAGAGAGAGAGAGAGAGAGAGAGAGAGAGAGAGAGAGAGAGAGAGAGAGAGAGAACATGAATGCATGCAGCAACCTCCCTTTGCTGGAAGGGTCAGTGTAATGTAAAGTTAGAAACATTGAATAAGATTTTCTATAATAGTATATATTGGTGCATGTGCATTTGCACATATGGGAAATTACACTTCTTTTAAAATATTTCTTTTTGTTTAATTTTGTCAAGTATGCTACTGAGCTCTGTGAGGTCACAGAGTCTATATTCATTCTCAAAGATTTTTTATTTTTGATCTGTTTAAAAACACTTTCTTCATTTCCTTTTCTTTGACTGAATAAATTGAGAATAGACAGATTGCTGCCTGTTGATTTCTTAATAAGGGAATTTATTCCAGAAAAGAAATCTTAACAATGCAGTGATCCTATTATATTGACCAGACATGGAGTTAGAAACCAGAGTAGAAATATTGGGTACATTTTTAAGCTTCTCACTGGAAAATGAAACAGGTCATTGAAGTTACTGCTATCCATCTCTAGTCACAGCTTCAATTCTATAGCTGCTCCTTCAAATGCCCATGGATTAGTCTCAGAAAGAGGCAGTACAATCATCAAGTACTGCGACCTCAGGAATCAGGAATTAAGTTACATAAGTGTTCTCTTTGCCACTGCTCCCCAAGTACTGGGACAAAAACAATGGACAGTGTAGAGGGGTGGATAGAGACTTTTCAGAAATCACATACTACCTTCAAAAGAAGTGAGACTGAAGAATGAGTCAGATTACTTCTTGGAAAATTCCAGAAGAGTTTATACAATGATGGTTGTTATTCTGTTTGAATATCAACAGTCTTATCATTCCAAGATTTTGATGATTTATACTTATCTTTTGAATAAATCTTTTGTTTAGGTAAAAAGTTAATCTGACAACAGAATATTAGTGACGTGGTGGTGGGTATACTATTTTGGCAATACTTGATAATTGGATCCAAATATTACCTCAATTAAAAGTAATTAAATTAAAAGAAACATTTGTGATATTAGGATATTGTTGATCTTTCATATTTCAACACAGTTCACTGACTGATTTTATAAGTATACAGAGATGGAACAGGAAATATCTTTAATCTAGATTCTTATTAGATTCTGCTACAAATCCAGGAGTATATTTCCTGGTGGTCATTTCAAGTGTCCCTCCCCAAAAAACACATGTAAGTAGAAATCAACATCTGCTAAATTCTTAGACACCTGAGTAATCAGAAACAGAAGGGCTAAACTATGTTCCTTTTTTAAAATACTCATTTTGAAAGTTATAATTTCTTCTATTTTTTAACATTTCTCATCCTACATTTAACATTATTACATGTTAAACCAGATCACTACATGATCAGTCACCCATCTTTGTTTCTTATATCTCTGTCTTGCTTCCAGTCCATATTAATGTAGGACTACACACTAAATTGATACTTTAATTTCTATGGTCCTTGTATAAGTGGTTTTCATTCCAGAAATTAGGAGCTTTGTTCTTGTCTCTGTTTCCAAACTAATACAAATTCCACTATACAATTTGAAGAAAGTCCTAGAAAACTAATCTTGCTGTGATATTGCTGTCTTGGCTAAATATGGTCACTGTGAAATTACTGCTCTGCTATGTACAGCTGACCCTCAAAGAAATTCAACTTTCATTTCAAAGAGAACACAGGTGACCAGAAGTGGCTACATGCACAGTCCATGATGTATGGTTAGTTTAAATTCCTGTCCTGCTTCATATCAGAAAGTCCACCAAAATCAGCATCTTTGGCAGCCTTCTGATTCAACATGGTAAGACATACCGTGTTGACCAGTGGGTGTGGTCTATCCAGTAAACCACCCTTTTTAGTAGCATACACAAACCTAGTGGTTCTTAAAGTATCTGATTCACCATAGACACAGAGAGTAGCAGAACACATAAAAACTGAAAAAAAAAGACATGGCATGGGCCCAACTCTAGGTTCAGATCTCCCTGCCCCCATAGCACCACTATTATAGGATGGGTTCAGTGAACCAAAAGGAGTACGGAAATTATTGAGAAAGGTGTTTCTGAGGCCCAGCATTTATACTTTGGTATGCCGTGTGCATCTCTCTCAACCAGGTCAGACCAGTTACCAGGATGGCACTTGAAATATTTTATAAAAGATACTCCATGGGATGGAGTCCCTTGTGGCGATTAGAGCCCAGGGAAAGAGTTAACTGCTGAGGTCTATGTGCAGTAAATTTGTCATTTTTTACTTAAAAAAGGAAAATTAAGTGCCATTCATTCCTTAAAAAAGGAAATTCCCTCCTGCCCTCTGGGCTCTTCTTGGGCTGGTAGAGTAATCAAAGGGATATCAGACAGGAAAACAAACATAATTTCATACATACTGGAAATCTACATAGTTATGAGGATTCTAAAGACAATGAGGTAGTTATATGTATTCAGAGCTGAGGAACTGGATGGGGTTTAGGACTTCAAAAAAAAAAAAAGGGGGGGGGAAGGTAACTCATATAATGAAGACAAGATGTTCTGTAATTATACTTCCCAACTATATAGATAAGTTTCTCTGATAGAAAGTTTATTTCTGGTAAAAACCTTAATTCTGAGTAATACCTCTAATTTTCATTCTTCTATATAGTTAAGGGAGTAATAATTTTTCTCATGAGCCTATAGGACCTAAATTGACTTCAACACAAAATAATATGCATGCTTAATTGTAATGTCTTGGGGAGGTCCTTTCTGAATATATCTAACACCATCGTAGAACTGAGATCAAATGTGTTTTATTTCTTACATGTTCTAACTCATTTCATTTCATCCACTAGCCATAAATCAATAAGAACATGTGTGGATATATGTACATTTATTCCAACAGGTAGTATATATTTATACATATGTGTAACTAGATAGACACATTAGAAGTAAATATATGTTTTATATATATACATATACACAAGTTAAATATATACAATTATAACAAATCTCTAAGCATATTTTTAATTCACCCATAGGTGTAGAAATACCTTAAAACATGTAGAAATACCTTAAAAGATGCTGATTCTTTTAGAATTCTAAAGTGAAATAAGCAGAACATTGAGGCATATTCACCAATACACAATTGTTTTAGACAAATGAAGAATATCTTTGTATTGCCAGCAGTTAATGCATCACATTTCAATTAGCAAGAATTGTTCTCTGTAGTAGTGACTTGCTGAATTCAGTACTTAGTGAGCCATTTAATTCCTTTATTGGCAATTATCACAGAGGTAGGTGGGTATACAAAAAATGCAAAATACCCTAATTGTTGTTTTTAGTCTAGTAATAATTAGCTACTATGTTACAGCAATCACAATATGGAAAGTTTGTTTTTTTATTTCTAGTTGGATCATTTACAAATGCAATTTCTCTCTAATTTGAACCTATACTCAACATGTTTTTGTGTTTGTACCATTAATTTCACATTAAAGTCAATCAAAATTGGCACACCCATGTTTTAAACACAATTGTCACTAACAAAGACAGCAAGAGATAAAATACTTACTACATTCACAGTAGTCTAGAAAGTGCTGCAAATTAACCCTTAGATGTTCAGATTGATGAAATGGATGTATGGAAAAAATTTACCTACAGATTCATCTTTTAAGTAGCATCAAATGCTAAGGAAGTGAAATTAGGTCTCTTCTGTAACTGAAAATTAATCATAAACTTTATAATCCATTTTGAGAATTAAAGGAACATTGTTTCTTTAAGAAGTCCATTAAAATATACAGGTTATTTGCAAAAGTAAATGGAACCATAGTTAATTCATATGTGCATTAGTTTTCTTTTCCTATTTATTTATTTTTCCTATTTTTATTCCTTATTCATATATCTCCAGATACATACACTTATGAGAAAATTTTATGAGAAATCAAAACATGTCCTCATCATTTATATATGAATTTACTAACCAAAGATTTAACAGTATAACAAAGTACCCTGAGTTAAAAATACTTTCTTTTCTATGTAACCTGAGCTATTCTGCAACTATTAGTTTTCACTTTTTTTCTATTTTCAGGAGAATATCAATGTGTTTTAGAAATATATTGTAAATGGTAAATTAATAGAACACACAAACCAAAACTGTGAAAATATCATATAAATTAACCTCAAATATACCAGCTATATTCTGGGATTTATAAAGTTATACAATTTTATTATGTGATAGCCTTAATTCAGCTTCCTAAAACTGCATTTACTTACTGTTTTTAAAAGTTTCCCATGGCTCTATATTAACTATAAACCAGGAAAATTCTTATATTGAGATTAAAGGCCCCTTGCAATCTGTTGTTATTTATTTTAAACTTCTGCTCCTCAACACAAATTACATTAGATTTCATCAGATCAACAGAATTCTCCCCTGCACAAATATTTTGATATTTTTTCTTGGGTAGGGAGCTCTACCTTCACCTACATATATTCCTATTTTTTCCTTAAGGATATTGTGAAACCTTAAATTTTAACAGCAGCTTGTTTTCTACTTTTACTGAACTCAAATTGCTAATTTTCCTAATTTGCCCTAGTATTCACATGCACTGATTGTTTATCTTCTAAGGTTTTTTTCATAAATATGAATATTAATTTTGCAATTTAGATTATCAATTTCCTCAAGGGAGGCCATAATTGCTATATTGCAATGTATAATATGCCATACTATATCATAGTTTACATAAACATACTTTTTGAAATATTCATAGTGCTTGAAATGCTGAGAATGCACTACACTCAAAATGAATATTTTATTGACTGCTTTTATCTGAATTAAACACTTTCATATTCTGCACATATAAAACTCATTACTCAACTTTCCTGCTACTTTCAAAATGAAAAACTTTTGTGAAGAAAATACTCAATGAAATCAAGAATGTGAAGGGTTGGAATTTTACCATTCTTGTAAGCTAGCAATTAGCCTGCAAGTTTCACAAATGCCAGAAATATGAGTCTCATAAGATAGGATTAGCACAAAAGAAAGGCACCAGAATTCAAATAAGGTTGCTGAAGGAAATGCTAATGAAAGTACTTTCTATTACTTCTCTTGTTACAAAAGTGAATATACAGATTCCACCTTTGCATTAGCAGGTATCTAATGATCTCCCCCACTCAATCAGTCCTTACCCCCCAAAAATCTTCTTGTAGGCAGTAATAAATTGGCCAAATTATCTTTACTTAAAATTCATTCCACTATCATCCTTCCATTATATGGAAGGTCTAGAGACTACCTTGCACCATTGTAAAATGAAAAAAGATTTTTTTTTTACTCACTTATTTTTCTTGTCTCATGTTATAACGATGAATTTAGAAATACTGTTGCCCCATATGTAAAAGTGGGGAGAATATGCTTCTTGAAATGAGCATATTTCTTTTAAGTTTTATCACTGGGAAACAGGTGCACTCTTATGTCTAAGAGCGGGAAAGTTGGTGTGGAGAATGATACTGCTACTTTCCTTGTACCATGATTCTATTATCTAGAGAAGAAGTCAATGCTAAACAGCTAGGGTTGAGAATGCATATTAATGAAAAGAAGTAGTAACTAGTCATGGTTATCTAAAATTAAATGCACATCCACTTTTAAGCAGCTTTATATTTCTGTTACCTCTTGTAATATTACTGGATCATTACTATACTTGCACTGAAACACTGCATTTCTCAGGTTTTTTACTACAGGAGAATTTTTACCATTAGAAAAACAAAAATATGGAAAGAGGAACCTCATACAGTAATAATCCTGAAAAATAAAGAAATATTGATAAATCAAAACATATTCAACACAAATTCCAGTTTATGTTAAGGAAATAAATGACTTTTGCTCAGACTAATGACTGAGTATACGTTTCATTTTAGTTTTCAATTTTTCTCTAATCACCAATTATCCTCACTTTATCAAAACCATGGAAAAAATATGGAAAAGCTGATATTGGGATTTTCCAAAGGTGAATTTCAAATGTAAATATTAGTAAGTGTCAAATAATTGATTTCATATTAAAGTCAGCATGCCCCCACTAGAAGTAAGCATATTTTACTCTTATCTGAAAAATGAATATTATTATTAATAATATTTTCTTGCTACAAAGGATCTTTATGGAAAAAAAGGTAGAATAACCCTTAATTTATTTACACCATTAAGTGAGGATTGGGCTTTTACAGTATGATTATACCAACCAGTTTAAGAGGAATAAATACAGTTATATCTTTTATCCTAGAATAATTACCTTATTCTCAGGTATTTTGAAATTATCCAGCAAGTGAATTGAAATTATATGGTTCTGCTGATTTGGGAGGAGAAAAGTATGTTATTTAGGTAAAGTAGTTTACCGAGAAGACTGAAGATGAAACTTACATGGGTTAGTTATAGGAGTATTCTGACTTCATTAAGAATTTAAGATAACTTGGGTGGAGGAAAGTATTTCACATAAGTCAGTAAGAAAAGGAAGAAAAATAAAATGGGAAGGAGCCAGTAAGTAGGAGGTGGTAGAGAAAAATTCCAAAGGTAAGGGCCAGGTATTTGTTATTGCTTTAATTGAATTTTCTATGCAAATTTATTCCAGCAAATCAGGACAGCTTAAGAATAAATAGGAAAAAAAAAAAGGAGCTCTTCTAATCTTCTACACTTTACTGTATCTCCTCTCAATAAATTACTTGACTTAAAAAACAAATTAAAAAAAAAACTAATTTGGCAGTCTTCAAACAGCATCTAGAGAATTTCATTTTGGCCACAATTAAACTTAATCAAAATGAATATGTAAAAATAAGAAGAAACATGATACTCAGATTTTCAGAAAAAAATAATTGATCTCAAGCTTTAAAACTGAAGTTCTCATTTAATTCTAAGAATGGCATTTTTAGAGACATAGTGAGAAATGAGTGTGCTTTCTTAGGGTGCAGAAATATAGTAAGGGAATTTTAAAATATAAAATTTGAAAAAATGTATAAACTAAGGTTATTTCAGATTGTTATGAACTGAATATTTATGTCTCCCTCACATTCATGTGCTGAAGACCTGACCCCCACTGTTATGGTATTTAGAAATAGGATCCTGGGAGGTGATTAGAGTCCATGATAGTTAGACCTTCATAATGGGATTCGTGTTCATAGAAAAGTAGGTGGCATATGAACGAACACAGGAAGAAAGTGACAATCTACATGCAGGAGGGAGTGTTCTCTCCAGAAATTACTGCTGGTACCCTGATCTGTGACTTTTACTCTCTGAAACTATGAGAAATATGCAACCGGATATGGCACTTCACTATGACAGTCCAAACTGTCTAAAACATAGATTGTCCAATAGTACCTTTTTATATTATGAAGGCCTGTTGTCATGTGAACTTGTCCTAAGTAGCTGCCAAAGATCAGGACTATTATGTGGGTATTCAACTATCAGATATCTTAATGGTCCTGAACTTTGACTATGATGCAACAATTTGCTTATAACTAGAATATTTTAAATACAGGGAATCAATATGCAAAACTTTATAAGAGATATTCTAGGTTGAATGGAAGATTAGACACATAACTTGGAAAAACATTCAATTCAATACATTGTGTGAGAATTTTTCTCTTAGCTTAAGTAAAATCTTATATTTCCATTTTAAGTGTGGTTATATTGATATCAAACTTTATTACTGTTCAGCTGAGCCATGTATGATTTAAGTCTATATGTATATTCGCTAAACTTATCACTAAAAACTACTAGTTATTGCTATTAATATATAGTTATATGTACATATATCCCTTACTTGACATTTTCTCATATAGCACAAATTTGTAATAGGTGACATTCTTAGCCAGTATAATAGGGTGATAACTATTTTATATTTCCTGCCAATAAGTATCTATACCTTTTAGAATGTAGCTGAGATTCCCAATCAGTGTTAAATTTCTTTTTCTCAACCAAGTTTAAGAAATCTGATGGTTGGATTCCCAGTTCTCTTTTTTTTTTTTAAGATTTATTTATTTATTTATATAAGCACTGGGTACAGTCAGAAGTGCGGGAGGGTGAGAGAATTCACCAGAGCCAGAGCGGTGAACAGAACAGGCAGACTGACGAAATACACAGCTGAGGGGAGCAGCAGGCGGCAGGAGAGGTCTGCACGCCATGTGGGACCCTCCCCGGAGGCCGGGGATTGAACCGGCACTTCAGAGGCTGCGGGCAGCTTCGCAGCCCTGGGCTCAACTGCTGTGCCACCAGGGGAAGCCCTGGATTCCCAGTTCTCAGCTGCTGATGCTATTTGACATTTCCATTGTTAACGCCAAAACAACATACTGTAACAATAACTTCTGAATACCAGTCATATAATTTGAATCTTATGATATTATAATAACTATAATTCTACTTAAATATTAATTGTTTTCCTTAAATATGTAGGGTTATTTTATTTTCTATAACATGCTTGAGTTTCTTGCTTATTTGTGATTTATACTTGTACCCGTCAGGATCAAAATAAGAAAGGTCACATTCAGGTTAGATAAACGAGAGCTTAAAAAATGATTATTTACAAACTTTTGTGTAGGGCTTAGGGAAAGGACAGTAAAAAAGGATAGTGCATTATCCTAAGACAAGAAGCAGCAGGGAACTGTAACTGAGCCTAGACCTTAAAAGGTTAGCAAAGAGAATGATTACTAGACTAAAGAGAAACTGTTTGTTGGTAAACACAGTAACAGCCCATGAAAGTTAGTACAAAAATTTGCCCATGAAAGTTAGTACAAAAATTCGGGAGAGTGAGGAAAGTAATGACCTCACCTCACTCTCCTCCCACCTCCCCATCTCCTGCCAGTGACTCCCACTAGCCAAACACATAGGTAAAGAGAGAGAGAGACTAGGAAGTGGTGTGTGTATAGCACCCTCTTTAATAACTGAGGAAGCAAATATAAAATATTCAGCATAATGTGAATATTTATCTCATTTGATGTTTTGTTTGAAATCTCTAAAAAAAAGTCATGCCTTGAATGGTTTATCAATAGATATCTTAGCATCATTATGGTGAATATGGATTCTGAATGGTTAAATTTGACAATGAATTGCGTTCAAGGAAATAATTTATCTTATGCATTTATCTCTGTTGGAATTCTCGTTACTTGTGGACCTTATTATACATGTCCAAATAAATGGGGGAGTTTCAAATAAGATTATGGGTATTTGAATCGGAACTTTAATCTGAATGACTAAAATTTTTCCTTTATTTTTCGTTCTGTCATAACAATTTATCCTCAGTATCCTCAATATAAGTTCATTCTGTTCTGCTTGGTTGTATCTGTGTATTTCTTATCAACTTGCCAGAACCTAAGCAGGCCAAACATATCTTTCTTCCCCCGTACTTTATATGTCACTCCATTTCTTCAAGTTCATTCTTGACTGCTTCCTGAATAACCTGGTGTCCTCATTATGTTCTGACCACCTAGAATTTCTGACTGGTTAACTCTCCCTCTATAGACTCATTCATTATAATTATTTTATAATTATTTAAAATAATAATTTAAAACTAATTAATTTTATTAATTATTAACTAATAATTAATTGATCTTAATTTGTGTCCTCTTTCTAGAGGACAATAAAATTTTCCCTTTTGGGCCTTAAGTATATTTTAAATAGGAAAACTTTTTTAAATGAGAGTATGCTAATCGATAGAAATATCATTTTATTTATAAGCTTTTAATGATGTCAGAAACTAATTTAATTGAAAAATAGGTCCTGTGTGAGTAATTTGAGGCTGATATTTTATTGTGATCTATGTCTGTTTCCTTAATGACATTCTTATCCTTCATGGACTTCAGATTTTTCTAATGTCTTGTTAAATGCAGTCAGATTTATAGAAAAATTGACTGAGTCTAGAACAGTATTTTGCTAATAAGGAAATGTCTTCAAGTCATTATGTGTGAAGAATAAAACATATTTTTGTATCAGATGCAAATAAATGCTTGATGGCAAATATTTTTTATTCAAAACCACTAACATTTTTTTCTTTTGGTTACTTTGTCTAAACACAGACTGATGTGATTTTTCAGATTGCTCCAGGTACAGGTTTATTATTTATAGGGAAGGGGAAAAAAATCTAAGCGTCAGTTGAGTTGAGTTGTTAACATAGCCAGTCAAGAATAGGTTATTTGATTCCATATTCACATTTCTTTGAAGTACTTCTGAGATCAGGATAAATAAATTTAACAATTCCTACTGGATCTTTTAGAAATGAAAGGCCTGTATTTTCATCTCTCCTCGGATTAGAAAACCTGAAAATTTGACGACAAAGGAAACACATCTTTTCACCCTTATGAAGATTGGAGTCAAGGTACTTTTCCCTTTAATATCTGAACAGGTTCTCTGGTCGAGTATTCTATATTTTTCACAGGAAACCACATTATAATGTACTCATTAACTTAGACTTTTCCTATTTAACTTAGAGCCATGAAATGTCAAATTACAGAATTGGTTATTAAGGTCTCTCAATCTGGCCTTCCACTGCCCATTCCTAGATTTTACAAGTCTTTGGACTTTTCTTTGCAATTTAATTTCCCATTCCCTCTGAGATGTAGTAACCATTCTGCGTGGCTCTGGGAACAAGTAAGTCCCTCCAAACTGAGGAGGTAATTTGGGTCTGAGGAACAAAGCAGGTACATTTATCAATCACATTTAAAATTTATGAAGGGCAACTTACATACAGGGTCTTCAGCTCTGGAAGTGATAGACAGAATGGACAGCACTGCATGTGAGGGAGAATTTACACCAAACATGCTGTTAGGAGTCTTATCTCCTGTTGAGTACTCGCCACCATTCTTTGTATGACTAATGACTACAGGTATCGAGGGGGATATGTTTTACTGTGATGAGTAGAGTTGTGCATGGGCCATGAGTATAGGCTGATACACAGGAAAGAAATAATGGGGAAATTGGCTGTCTACACAGGGTATGACAATGACTGTCAAGTACCTAAGATGGCATCAGCGCAAGATAGAATCACTTAAATTTTCCTATATCCTCTAAAAAGTTGTTACTGTGGGAGTAGAGATACATGTTAATTTACTCATAATTACTTATGAGTGCCCATTATATTTAAATTTTCATAAATAACTCATTGACTCATTGGAGGGGGGCAGATATTTGAAAAAAAAACTTTGAAACACCTATTTTCAAGGACATTACCTTCAAATTTGAGTAGTGTCTAGAATAAGATAGCACAATTGAGCTAAATTATCTTATGAATGTTTATGCTAGGAAATATTTAAAGTTTTGGTGAGAAATGGTGAGTGTAAAGTCTACAAGGGTGGGAAAAGAAACAGTTGTAAGAGAGGATGTGTTTTTTTTTTATTAATTTATTTATTTTTAATTTTTTTTTTTTTTTTAGAATGGCTAAAATCCATGATGGACATTTTATTTTTTTTTAATATTAAATTTTATTTTTATATTCCCCCATACAATTGCAAACGCCCCATTCTGACCCCAATCCTTCCCCTCCCGCCCCCTACCCCCAAAAAAGTGTCTCTGGTTCATAGTTTTTTGTTGATTTTGATTTTCACTTTCTTATATTCATTTTCCTGGTCCCTTATTTAAGTTTTCTAGATTCCTGCTATGAGTGAGACCATCCGGTATTTTTCTTTTTCTTTTTGGCTTATTTCGCTGAGCATGATCCCTTCCAGCGCCATCCATGTTGCTGCAAATTGCATGTGTTTATCTTTTTTGAATGCTGAGTAATATTCCATGGTATATATATACCACATCTTCTTGATCCAGTCATCTATTTTTGGGCATTTGGGCTGTTTCCAAAGCTTAGCTATTGTAAACAGTGCTGCTATAAACATAGGGGTGCAGGTGCTCTTTGGAATTGATGTTTCTGTGTCCTTTGGGTAAATACCTAGGAGTGGAATTGCTGGATCATATGGAAGCTCTATGTTTAGTAGGTTCAGAAATCTCCACACAGCTCTCCATAGTGGTTGGACCAGTTTGCACTCCCACCAACAGTGCAGAAGAGTTCCTTTTTCTCCACACCCTCGCCAACATTTGTTGTTGCTAGTTTTTTTAATATGCGCCATTCTCACTGGTGTGAGATGGTATCTCATGGTAGTTTTGATTTGCATTTCCCTGATGGCAAGTGATGTTGAACATTTTTTCATATGTCTGTTGGCCATTTGCATTTCCTCTTCAGAGAAGTTTATTTTTAGCTCTTCTGCCCATTTTTTGACTGGATTATTTTCTTTGTTGTTGCTGAGTCTCATCAGCTCTTTGCAGATTTTTGTGATCAGTCCTTTATCATTAGTGTTGGGTGCAAAAATGTTCTCCCAGTTGGTGGGGTTTCTCTTTGTTTTTGTTATTGTCTCTTTTGCTGTGCAGAAGCTCTTTAATTTGATGTAGTCCCAGCTGTTTATCTTTGTCTTCACTATCACTGCTTTGGGTGATGTGTCTGTAAAGATGTCTTTGATGTGCAAATCCCATAGTGTTTCGCCTATATTTCCTTCTATGTATTTTATAGTTTCAGGTCTTATGTCTAGTTCTTTAATCCATTTTGAGTTGATTTTTGTGTATGGTGTGAGGTAGTGGTCAAGCTTCATTCTTTTGCATGTAGCGACCCAGTTTTCCCAGCACCATTTATTGTACAAACTTTCTTTGCTCCAATGCACAGTCTTTGCTCCTTTGTCAAATATTAGTTGACCATAAATCTGTGGGTTTATTTCTGGATTTTCTATTCGATTCCATTGGTCTGTATATCTGTTCTTGTTCCAATACCATGCAGTTTTGATGATTATGGCTTTGTAGTATAGTTTGAAGTCTGGGAGTGTGATGCCTCCATTTCCTTCTTTTTTTTTTTTTTCAGGAGAGCTTTGGCTATGAGGGGTTTTTGGTGATTCCATATGAATTTCATCAATAATTGTTCTATTTCTTTGAAGAATGCCATTGAGATTTTGATTGGAATAGCATTGAATCTGTATATTGCTTTTGGTAGGATGGCCATTTTAATAATGTTTATTCTTCCAATCCATGAGCAGGGGATGTCTTTCCATTTCTTTGTGTCTTCTTCTATTTCTTTTAACAGTGTTTTATAGTTTTCTTTGTATAGGTCCTTTACCTCTTTTGTTAGATTTATTCCCAAATATCTGATTTTTTTTGTTTCGTTAATAAAAGGGATGGTTTTTTTGATTTCTTCTTCTTCAGATTTATTGTTTGTGTATAGGAAGTCTACTGACTTTTGCGTGTTGATTTTGTATCCTGCCACTTTACTGAATTGACTGATGAGTTGAATTAGTTTTTCTGTGGAGATTTTGGGGTTCTCTATGTATATTATCATATCATCTGCAAATAGTGATAGTTTGACTTCTTCTTTTCCTATTTGGATTCCTTGGATGTCTTTCTCTTGTCTTATTGCTCTGGCTAGGATTTCCTGTATTATATTGAAAAGCAGTGGTGAAGGTGGACATCCTTGTCTTGTTCCAGATCTTAATGGAATTGCTTTCAGCTTTTCACCATTGAGAATGATACTGGCTGTTGGCTTGTCATAGATGGCCTTTATGATGTTGAGGTATGTTCCTTCTATCCCAATAATTTCAAGGGCTTTTATCATGAATGGGTGTTGCACTTTGTCGAAAGCTTTCTCAGCATCTATTGATATTATCATATGGTTTTTATATTTCTTTTTGTTGATGTGTTGGATAACGTTGATTGATTTTCGGATGTTAAACCATCCTTGTGCCCCTGGAATGAATCCAACTTGGTCGTGGTGAATTATCTTATGGATACATTGTTGGATTCTGATAGCTAAAATTTTATTGAGGATTTTTGCATCAGTGTTCATTAGGGAGATTGGCCTATAGTTTTCCTTTTTTGTGTTGTCCTTATTCGGTTTTGGTATTAGTGTAATATTGGCTTCATAGAACGTGTTTGGTATTGTCCCTTCCCTCTCAATTTTTTGGAAGAGTTTGTGAAGGATAGGCACTAATTTGTCTCTGAATGTTTGGTAGAATTCATTTGTAAATCCATCAGGTCCTGGGCTTTTGTTTTTGGGGAGGTTTTTGATTACCATTTCAATTTTGCTGCTTGTAATTGGTCTGTTTAGTTGTTCTATTTCTTCTTTATCTAGCTTTGGGTGTTTGTAGAGTTGTAGGAATTTGTCCATCTCCTCTAGATTGTTGAACTTGTTTCCATATAACTGTTCATAGTAATTACTGATTATTCTTTTGATTTCTGCTATGTCCGTTGTGATTTCTAGGGAGGATGTGTTTTAATATTGATACAAAAGTCCTCACCAGGAGGATTACAAAAACAGTTTCATCTGGCAACAAGGTGTTAATTTTCAAAGCAAAACATATATATATATATATGAAATATATGTAATTGAAATATATATATTATATAGATGTGCATATATATACACATATCTATATAATGTAACACAAGAAATAAAAATTGATATATTGGGTTGGGGATGTAAAAGACTGAATGCCAAGTTTGAAAAATCCTCCTCATTTTGTGAGGGAATAAGTCATTGCAGATTGTTTTTGGACAGTATGTGATAATGAAGGTTGGGAGTGAATAAAGTAGATATCAATGGGGTTATTGATGGTATTAATGAAAACGTGGCATCTACAAACCACACTTAGGATATTTAAGATAATGTGTATAAGCATGAAAAAATGTAGACATATTTTATTGGCAAATCAGTAAGAGTCATCACTTCTATAGATAAAAGGTTTGAAGAATAATAGATGTAATTTGACTCTGGTTGAAAACACAGGAAAATTGAGAGGTATAGAATTATTTTGTGAGGGAGAGGAAAGAGGAACAACAATTTCATTTTGATTAAGATAGTGGGTGATAGTGATTTACACAAATGTTAGCATATTACTGTTATACAACTATCTGAGAAATAAATATATGAAGAAGTTTATAGAAAAAATAAGTATGACTTTGGAAATTATATGGGAAGTTAGGGTTGGAGAGACACAGATCAGAAAAGTATCCACATGAAGTTAATGGGAAGCATTGGTAAGCAAAAAATGACAAAACCCAAAGGAAGTCTTTGGAATAGCAGACAAGTGAATATTTCTAATTAGTAGAAATGTTCAGTGTCATTCAGAAGATGTATAGAGAAGCAATTTCACATTCTTCTTACATGCAAAGTTTATCATAATACTTTCTTCATCATGTGGATCAAGGGCTTTTTCGAATTTTCTCTCTCTTTAAAAATATAAACTTTTTATTTTAAAGGATTTTAGATTTTTTTGGAAAAAATGAACGACTAAGAGAATTCTCATAGTAAATATTATGTTAAAATGCTATGGGATGGTATTTTTGTCATAATTAATGCACCAATAATGTCCATAATAAATTTAAATATCCTTAGTTTTTATTAAATAGTGTTTCTATTTTATTTAGCTGTCCTTTTATTATTATGTAATGTATATTTTCTTAATAGGATCTCTTTTAGGATATTACATTACTTTTATTTTGAAACTGCAAAGTTAGATTTTCTAAGGCTATACAATTTAAAATATAAAATGTTAATTTCCATTTAAGATTCCTGATACTCTCTACACACACGCACTCATACACACAGCCATTTCCAAATGTATTTCTTAGGTTAATAAGCAAAATAAATGATATATGGACTACTTAGAAATGAATTACAATGAGATCTCTAGACAATAAAAACAGAATTGGACTAAGAAATAAGTTTGAAGCTGAGGTATGTCTTTAAATTTTTACTAGAATACAGGAAGATTGAAAACAATTTATCAAGTAAGCTTAAGAAATTAACTTAACAAGTAAGCTTAAAAAATTAACAAGGAAAGACCACAATAATTACCAGAAAAAAATTGAAGAAAAAATTTAATCAAGACAAAGAAAATAATGAACCAATCAGAGAATAAAGCGTATGCTAACCTGAAAACATATGTATGTACAGATGTTCAGACAGAGTAATACCAATCTCTAAAACAATATCAACATACAGAAGATCAACAATAAAAGAAGGGGCATAAACTCAGAGACTTAGAAAAAATCATGTAATTATAAATTCGGTGATATAATACTTTCAATTTGGTTAGAATTATATGGCACAAATTACTCAAAAATCATTATAGAGCTCAAATGGATGACTTTGGAAACAAGCAAGAATCTAGCTCCAAATAAGGAAAATGTATTATGATTAATTTCACTAAGTTTTCAAGAAAATATGACATATGATAAAAATGATATTTGAGATTATAGTAAAAGATAACTTTTCAACTCAATCTTCAAGGATAGAATAAACCTAATACCTGCTCTTGGACGTGGATACAAATTAATATGAAGATAATGATACTAAAAGTATCATTTACTTGGAAGTAAAATGAAAAATTAACTTAAATCCTTAGCCTATAAAGCTGAATTATAACTTAGCATAATGCATCATGATGAAGTAAAATGTGTCCCAGGAAACAATAATGCATAAACAAACTAATATATTCTCCTAGTTAATTTAATCAAGTGAGTTACCTGATTTCCCTACTTATAATAAAAAAAAAACTTCATAAGCTATAACATAATTTGTGATATAAACACAAATTAAGCACAAAACTAAGAAACTTTTTTACTACAGTGTAACTAATAAAGTATTTCCATTAATGTTAAAAATAAGATGAGAATGTCCACTACCATGAACATTAAACAGAACTACTATGGAGGTTCCAAACAAAATCAGTAAGGAAAAAAATGTAATTGAATAAATACTTGCAAACAACATGATTTGCTACTCAAAACAAACTCAAAGTGTGTTCAGACACAAAAATCATTTACAATAGAATAAAATGCTTCCATACAAGATTAACTGTAAGCAGTATATATTCTTCTAAATGTAGGGATGACTACAAATATATAATATCTAAAAGGATCTGTAAAAATGAAAATTTGAAAGGAATATGAGTAATTCTAACAAGAAATTAGTGAAAATTATATACAGAAACTACCAAAATTTACAAAGGTCTTACAAATATACCTAAATGTTACGCGCACGTGTGTGTGTAATGTTCTGAGATAGCATGACTCAAAGCTGTCAAACTGTTTTCTGTGAATAAACAATATATTCAACAAGATCCTTTTGGAATACTTAAATTTTAATAAAACAATAATCTATTCTTAATGTAATCCAGATAATTAATTGCTAAAATATAAGAAAAAATAATAAAGGTAAATAAGATGGGGAGAATATAATACTCCCTTGTAAAAATCAAAACATTACCACAACATATTAGGAAAATTTAAAGAAAGTGGGTTGGCAAATAAGAAAAACTCATGTCCTCCAGTTTCCATTAATAACATAATTTGTACATGTATTAAAAAGTAACAATCAAAATATCATCTTCCAGAGACACAAAGAATGAAAGAAGTTTTTTGATTGTTTCTAATTTTTTTTAGACAAGAACACTAAAGAATGCTTAGGCAAAATCAGTAGGGAAGCAATGCTCTGCACCATCAGATCCACCCTGGTAAATTCCCAGATAATCATTTCTTTTTTTAATTATTATTATTATTTTTTTATTTTTTACATTATTGTTGATTTTTTTAAAGATTTATTTATCTGTGCATACAAGAACTGGGGTACGGGCCAGAGACATGGGAGGGTGAGAGAATTCACCAGAGACAGAGTGGGGAGCAGAACAGGTAGCTGGACCGAAGGCACTGCTGAAGGGAGCAGCAGGCGAGGCAGGAGAGGTCTGCCTCGCCATGTGGGCATCTCCCTGGCCGGCAGGGGATTGAACCCATGCTACAGAGGCTGCGGACAGTTTCACAGCACTGTGCTCAACCTGCTGCGCCACTGGGGAGGCCCAATTTTTTACATTATTGTTGATTTTTAAACAATATTTGCTTCCCCCAATCCCCTCAGGTGCAGTCCCCATAGAGTTTCTTTCCCCAATGCACCCGTGCACCATCACCTCAGTCCCCTGTGCTCCTCCCTCCCTCCCTCTGATCCCTCTCCCTCCTCCACTGCAGTATGTCTCTGATTTATAATTGTCCATTTTTGCTTTGTTGTGTTTTGTACTGTTATTTTTTTTTTGCACCGACGTCTTATTTGGTTCCCCTATATTCCTGCTCTAAGTGAAACCATGAAATATTTTTTTCTTTTTCCTTCTGGCTTATTTCACTGAGCATAATTCCTTCTAGCTCCATCCGCATTGCTGCGAATGGCATGAGTTTATATTTTTGATTGCTGAATAATATTCCACTGTGTATATACACACCTTCTTGATTCAATCATCTTCTTGATTCAATCATCTATTTTTGGGCATTTTGAATGTTTCCATGTTTTACCTGTTGTAAATAGTGCTGCAAAAAACATAGGTGTATAGGTGTTCTTTTGAGTCAATGTTTTTGTGTCCTTTGGGTAGATCCCCAGGAGTGGAATTGTAGTAGTACAATTCCATTTGTAGTACTCTGAGGAACCTCCAGACAGCTTTCCATAGTGGTTGGACAAGTTTGCATTCCCACCAGCAATGTAGGAGAGTTCCTTTTTCAACACATCCTTGCCAACATTTGTTGTTGCTTGTTTTTTTTTTTTTTTTTTTTGGTATGTCCGATTCTTACTGGTGTAAGGTGGTATCTCAATGTGGTTTTAATTGGCATTTCCCTGATTATAAGGGATGTTGAACATTTTTTCATATGCCTTTTGAGCATTTGCATTTTCTCTTTGGAGAATGTCTTTTAAGTTCTTCTGCCCATTTCTTGACTGGACTGTCTATTTTGTTTTTGTTGAGTCCTGTGAGTTCTTTACATATCTTTGTGATCAGTCCCTTATCAGTTGTCTGGAGTGCAAAGACTTTTTTCCCGATCAGTGGGGTGTCTCTCTGTTTTGGTTAATGTCTCTTGCTGTGGAGGTTTTATATATATATATATATATATATATATATATATATATATATATATATATATATATGAAAAACTCGTGTGTGTGTGTGTCTGTATGTATGTTGGGGGGGGGACTAGTTTCCAGCCAGCAGCCATAAATATTGACTAGTAGCTCAAATGACTACAATTTAATATATTTTATGATTCATCATTCAACTGTCCTTACTCATCATATTAATTTTATAAAATTCTGTGTATGCTTCCTAGACATGTATTAGAGTTACTATAAATGAATTAAACATTATTAATACAAGACTGTAACTGGCTACTATCTGATGCTGCTTAGTGGCTTAATTATGTTAGACAAACTAAATTGTTTCAAATGAACCTTCACAGAGGTCCTTAATAAAATAAAAGAGTGATTTAAAAAAATAAAAGTTGAGTCAAAAGAGATAGAAATAAGCTAAGTATTGTACTTCTTTGCAAAAATCATCAGAACTCCATTAAAACAATCAAATTCACAGCTCCCTATTCACTTTGAATATTGTGACTCTTCTTTGTTTTTGTAGATCATAAAAAGTATCTCTCTTCCCTGTGAATACAATCAAGTTCTCTGGGCCTCCCTGATGATGCAAGGGGTTAAGTCTCAGCACTATGAAGCTATCGGCAGCCACTGCAACATGAGTTAGCTCCCTGGCCAGAGTGCTAACCCACATGGTGCAGCAGATCTCTCCTGTCTTGCCTGCTGCTCCCCTCAGCAGTGTATTTCAGTAGATTCACCTGTTTTGCTCCCCATTATGTTTCTGGTGAATCATCTTACCCCCTGCACCTCTGGCCTACACCCCAGCTCTTGTAAACATAAATAAATAAAATAAATCTTTAAAAATTATCCCCCCAACCCCTTAAAGGCCAAGGCAGTGGATATTGTGTTTTACTCAATTATAGAAGATAATCTATAATATGGGAAGAATTGTGGTGTGATAGTTCCCAACTTCTTACTGATTGCCATCTGTTTTATTTCTAACGCAAATATATTTTCACTTAATAAGAAAAAGTGAGTTACATCAAAATTTCTAATCTGAAATTTTTTTTTTAAAGATTTATTTTTATTTATTTATACAAGCACTGGGTACAGTCAGAAGCGTGGGAGGGTGAAAGAATTCACCAGAGCCACAGCAGGGTACAGAACAGGCAGACTTACAAAGTACACTGCTGAGGGGAGCAGCGGGCGGCAGGAGAGGTCTGTGTGTCATGTGGGACCCTCGCCCAGCAGCCGGGGATTGAACTGGCACTGCAGAGGCTGCGGGTAGCTTCGCAACCCAGCACTCAACTGCTGCGCCACCGGGGAGGCCCCAATCTGAAATGTTTTTATTTTATCTGAAATAACTGCATTTAAAGCTGATGATATGACTGCCTCTATAATAATAATAATAATAATAATAATAATAATAATAATAATAATACACCTAAATAATACAACCATAAACTATACTGCAAAGAAAAATCTATTACATGCTAAAATCTTTGGTAAAGATATTTTAAAAGAGATGAGATTTTAAGATCAGGCATTATATATAAAAGTACAGAACATAAAAACATTAAGGATTGAGAATTTCAGCAAAAAAATGCATAACAAAGAATATGTTCTTTTTAATAGATAATTTTTGAGCTAACATTGATTTATAGCATTGCATATGATTTAAAGGTGCATTCCCCTTGAAGTATTACAGCACCACACCAATAAAGCAAAATAGCCATAGTCCTCCACCATAATCCATTGTGCTCCCTCCCTACTTCACCTTCCCCTTTCTTGCTCCTGTTGTGGTAGTCTCAATTCTGCAAATAGATCTGGGATTTGTTATTGCTTTGCTTTTGCCTGACCCTTCCTGACAACCAGTATTTGTCTTTCTTCTACTAATTTATATTGTTTATCATAATCCCCTCTTGTTCCATCTATTATGTTGCAAATGGAACATTTGCTTGTTTGTTTGAAGCATATATATAAATTACCTAGTTCATAATACACTTCATTTATAGCATCCCTGCCAAACTGTGTCAATAATTTATAGAGATTTTCATGTGTGTTTGCTTTTTGGACATTTTTTTTTTAACTCCAGTGTCTATGCTCTCACTGTATAGTTCAAAGCTACAAATACGCTATTAAGCAGCTTTATTAGAAGATGCTTATTCACATTATCTACCAATGCTCTTATAATTTATACATATTGGAGTGAATTTTAGTTCTGAGATTATCAGGACAGTAATCTTACACTGTAAATTATACAAATATTTGCTAAGAGTTTGCAATGACCCAATGACCTCTATAATCAAGCACTGAAGTCACCACCATAAATTAAATATACTATCAGCTATAAATATATTTGATCCCAATGAAGAAATCACTACAGAGTTTTGAGAAACAAAGTATTATCCAAAAGTTCTGTACCCAGTCCAATTGATTTTTACATATGAAGGCAACAGGAAAACAAAACAAAACAAAACAAAACAAAAACCTCAAACAGCAAATAATAAGAAAACAAAATGAAATAATAAATAAAGACTAAGATGGATGGACTATTAAGACTCACATTAGATTATGAAATGATTTGTTAACCATTTTTCTGTTTTTTAAATTTTTATAAAATGCATTTTTAACAGAAACCAAACATTTATTTTATTTGTGTATAAGCACACAAATAATCATAAAATTAGTGTTACCAAAGGTATAACATAATGGTGTATTGAGAGGTATGGTAATGAGGTAACTTGCTAATATCAGACAGTAATATATAAATGTCCAGAATTCACTAAATCTGTTATATTATTAGTGATAATTAATAAATAACCACTAACTCTTAACCATAATGAAAGAGAGATGTTATAATCCTCAAAGTTTGGGAAATATAATTAAAACAAAACCTCCAAGCCCAGATATATTCCACATAATGTGTAGGGAAAGTATCAGGGTGCAGAGGAAAATTCCTCCAACCCCTCCTGGCTCTTCTGATGCTGGAGAGATGAATAAGCATCAGACAGATCAGTAGGAGAAAAGGCCAAAATATAACATACATATAGAGTATTCACATGGTTGTAAATTTTATAGAATAATGGCGATGGCTGGGGACAATTATTTTGTGTTTAGGCACCTGAGATGTCAAGAAGGATGGGGGAGACTTTGCATGACAGAAAGGAAAGGGGTGACATCATTACCCTTAGACTAATGAAGACTTTCTCAGAGAGGATTTTTCATAGATCACACTACACCTGGATAATATCTCCCAAATGACATTCTTCTGGGACATAAAAGGGGACAGAGAGATTGCTTTTCAATTAGGAAAAAGAAAAAAAATAAATCATAGAGTGTGATATCTCCTCTTTGATACAGAAAGGGCAAAGGACACAGGCAAAGACAAAAGCTGTTCCTCAGCCTCCAAGGCCCTCACTACAATGAATTCAAAGAGATCTACATTCTTAAGTAGTAATAGACTCCCCAAGGCTCACAATCTCAGTTGTTCAAGGTGACACTTTTTGGAAGAGAACTACTCTGAACATACTGAGAAAAGTCTATCTGATCCTTTTGAGGAGACCGACCCTTTTGAGGACATCAACTCAACAAAAGGAAACAGTTTTATTACTGAAAAGGCACCAGAATAAAATAAAATTAGTAGATTTAATATAGTTATAGTAGGTACAACTCATACATAAATGTTACCAAGATAAACAACTATTCTTCTAGTTAAAGGACTGAAAGTATCATTTGTCACATATAGTGTATCCTAACTTTACCTGGTAATTGGGGTGACACTATGGTTAGCTAATTGGCTCCAGAGGAAAAGCAAACTGTATCTTTATGAGAGAAGGTGATTCCACAAATTGGTGAAAGGAACCCTCTAAAGTTAGAATCCTTCCCTTCCAAAGAAACTAGGAGACTGAGATGCTGGTCCCTTGATATTTACATTTCAAAAAGATGGCTCACAGGTCCTTGTGAAAGACACACCTGGCTCAAAAAGAGGACAAAAGCTTATCTAGTCTTCAAAGAATTTATATGCATTTCAAAGAGAAGAGAAAATACTTACAATTACAAATTTTCTAAGATAAATGCTCTAAGAAAATGGAGTACAGGGAACTCTCTTCCCTTATTTTCAATGTGAAGAATTAAGTCATTTATTTTTAATTTGTATTTGTCCTTACACATCTCAGACCTTAGCTATTAAAGCAATGGAAGGGATTTTAAAGGAAAACATAGACAAAAGGGAAAAGAAGTATTTAACACTAAGAATAACAATATTAAAATGAACTAGGAAATGAAGTAAGGAAACACTGTTGACATGCTAGAATTTATTTAACATAAATTTACAATCATACAAATGTTCTGTTTTAAAATATTCTTTAACATAATAGGAAATAGAAAAAAGTTTCAAAAATCAGGTTATTCTTCCCTTCCTTTAATAAATGAAGTCAGTTAACATTAAAATAATTAAGTAGTATTTTTGGCCAAGACAACCAAGTAGAGAGGGCAGGGAATTCAAAAGCATTTAACCTCTCCTATTGCTATTTGCTACTGCCGTCCACCTAGCATTTCCTTTACTGAAGCAGAACATCAAATATAAATACATACGTAAAAATAAAAAATACATACATACACACATATGCACGTCCATCCACACATGTACACATATGTAAAAATAAGTGAATAAAACAAGTAAGCTAAGTTCTGATTTGGTCATACATCACTTTTTTCTTGTTTTTTTCAATTTCAGACTTTTCTTGCAGGTCAATACCAGGCCTAGAAATAAAGAGATTATATATGACAGTATTTGACATATAAATATTTTATTAATATAATTTCTGTACTTCACAGTGCATGTTCAGATAGTAAATTTATACTTCACGGGCCTCCCCAGTGGCGCAGAGGTTGAGCGCTAGGTTACGAAGCTGCCTGCAGCCTCTGCGGCACCGGTTCGATCCCCGGCTGCTCCCCAGCCACTGGAGGAGGGTCCCACATGGTGCGCAGACCTCTCCTGCCGCCCGCTGCTCCCCTCAGCAGTGTACTTCGGTCCTTCTGCCTGCTCTGCTCCCCGCTCTGGCTCTGGTGAATTCTCTCACCCTCCCGCGCTTCTGACTGTACCCAGTGCATGTATAAACAAATAAACAAACAAATAAATAAATAAATGAAAATACATGCCTCTTAAAAAAAAAAAAAGTAAATTTATACTTCACATACCTCAATGAATCAGACAAGAAGGTTATATTAAACATGGCTCAAAGGAGTAGCCAAAAAAAAAAAACACATTTATTGAAGGGAAATACTGAAAGAGACAATACTATTTTTGTTTTTGCTTTTAGTAAGGGAGTTTCCATGATGCCAATTTAATTAAATGTAAGATCGATTTTTTTTTTTTAATTTTCTAGAGGCATGTCTTATTTATTTATTTGTTTTGTTTATACATGCACTGGGTACAGTTAGAAGCGTGGGAGGGTGAGAGAATTCACCAGAGCCAGAGCGGGGAGCAGAGCAGGAAGAAGGACCGAAGTACACTGCTGAGGGGAGCAGCGGGCGGCAGGAGAGGTCTGCGCGCCATGTGGGACCCTCCTCAGGTGGCCGGGGAGCAGCCGGGGATCGAACTGGCATCGCAGTGGCTGCGGGCAGCTTCGCAACCCAGCGCTCAACCGCTGCGCCACCGGGGAGGCCCTGTAAGATCGATTTTTATAAAGAATAAAACAAAACACTTTCTCTTAGTTTTAACAAGTTCAGCATTCACTAATACATTTATATATTTTCTTTTTTTTATTTTTATACAAGAACTGGGGTACAGGCCAGTGCGCAGAAGGGTGAGAGAATTCACTGGAGACAGAGTGGGGAACAGAACAGGCAGACTGAAGAAATACACTGCTGAGGGGAGCAGCGGGAGAGACAGGAGAGGACTGCTTCGCCATGTGGGATTCTCGCAGGCCAGCCAGGATAGCACCCGCGCTGCAGAGGCTGCGGACACCTTCACAGTGTGGCGCTCAACCACCTGCACCACCAGGGAGGCCCATTTATATATTTTCAATAATGCAATAGTTATAAACTATGGCCAGCTTGCAAGTTAAATCAAATTTGGTGCCTATTTACCATAGAAAATTTAAGCTAAGTTTTGTTTTTCCACATTTTGAAAGGGTTGTTTAAACACCAAATCCCATGTGATAGAGGCTGTATATGGCATACAGAATTTAAAGTATTTGTTCTCAGATCACTGACAGAAAATTGCCAATCCTTGACATAGTGAAGTTGTTTTTTTTTTTTTTTTTGGGGGGGGGAGTCGGGGATCCGTTTCTTCCTTCAATGCAGAGCTAACATATTGCTAACTCTAAACTCGTTATTTTTCAAGACAAAATCAGGTCCTTTTCCTCTAAATTTTTAACTCTCTAACTTGTGATTCTAATCTGAATACTAATTGTATACTGACATGGCATTTTCGCTTATACACACATATGTAGGTATATGTGTGTACTATTATAACATCTTCCCTGTGACAGAACTCATTAAACAAGAGATAATGATTCTGTAATAAAGATGGAATCCATTAACTATAAGAGTTCTCCCAGGGAAGAACAAAGCATTTTGTTTGAAAAGCCAAGTGAGAGATGCCTTGAGGGACTCACTTGCAGAGCAAGAGTATACCACAATGTACAGAAGACTGGTATCTCACTCTCTATTGGATGTGCCCACTTTAAAGGAGCAGCTGCTGCATTAATCAGTAGGTTCTGAGTGAAGACAATGGCAAAGCCCTGATAGCCTAGCAGCCTGCCTTTGCGCCATTTGGCAGTGTTAAGACAAATGATTTCTAGTGGACCCATTTGACTCTATGGAAAATGGCTGGGCTAAATTACCTACTGGTTTTATATTTAAAGGTCTACTTGGGGCTAATTTTCTGCTTTAGGGAGCTGCGCCCCTGGAAGGACTCTCAAAATCCAAATACCTTGCACCCACATCCCAAGAGGCTCCATATAGCAACCAGTCACAAAATGGGCCTCTAGGGTGCATCAAATGTATATGCCAAGAAAACAACATTAAGCAGCTGGATGAGGATTTGTGAGCCAGGAGTGTGTCTCAACTCTTTATCAGGGGTATCCAAAGAATGCCCACTCACTGATTTCTTCTTACTGAAGACCACAAATGAATGTTCTCTCTTTATTGATGATTAGGAAAGAAACCAGAAAGCTATCTGTTGACTGTTACTATCTCCATCCACCAATCTGAAAATTTCAAATGACCTACACTCAGCTAGCTCACTCCCCTGATCAATCCTTTAAAACATCCCTGTGTGGCACTTCCCTGGTGACTTAGGGGTTCAGCTCAGAGCTATCACCCGCACCACCTGAGTTCGATCCCCAGCCATGGAGCTGACCCACATGGCACAGCCGACTTCTCCCGTCTCTCCTGTTGCTGCACTTAGCAGTTTATTTCAGTAGATCTGCCTTTTCTGTTCCCCACTCTGTCTCGGGTGAATGGTGAATCCTCTCAACCCCTGAACCTCTGGCCTACACCCCAGTTCTCTTGTATGCATAAATAAATAAAAACACATCTTTAAAAAAAAACAAACAAATAAAACCTCCCTGTGTCATTTCCCTGGTAGAGTTCACCTTGGTTGTGGAGCTGGGTCTATTACAGTCTGACTGTTTCTAAGGAGTTAACTGCAATTTTACCTAGGCAAGATTAACTTGGCAGTTGATGTACTGTCAGTTTTGGGGACATAAATGATTTAGTTCAAGACTAAATGATGCAATAGATGTTATTCTATTTCAGCTTTTTTCCCCTGTAAATTTATCACTAAAATTTTAATTTATTTGGTGACCTTTGCTGTTTTCCAAAGTTGATTTTTACCTTGGCCTAATTATCTTAGTTGTGTGATTTTATCTCCAAAATTGAAGTGGTTGAAATAACTGTTCTCTGAACTTCAAAGACAGATTGAAACTTATCCAGGAAGAGAAAGACAGCAATATCATAATAAACCTTGCCCGTGGAACTATAAAAATCCTGTTTACCCAATACTTAGTATGCAATGAATTAGGAATTATGAAAAGTGATGGGAATTGTTTTGGATGTTTTATATTAACACCAAGTGTAACATATAATTAAGACACATTTTGTATCATTAGTGTGAAACTCTGAAACATGAATTTTATGTGATGCAGTACTACTGTGTGTAGGTGTGTGTGTGTTTTGTCTGTAATGTAAGGGGGCTGATGGACTCTAAGAAGCAAAAGGCTGGGTTGATGAACAGTTGCTACGTTGCCTGTTTCCTCAGACACACAAATTTTTGCTTCCAAGCCATCCATTTTGTATTTTTCCTCTGCTTTGTGTAATCAGGATATATTCACTCTTTTCACTTTTGACCATTAAATTCATTGATATAATAATTGTAAGGGTAAAGTGGAGAAATTTCCATAATGGGTTACTCTATTTCTACTGAGATTGTTTAAATCAATTGATAACTGGCTGAAAACTTATCTGCAATGTTTAATCCTGTATATATTAAAATTTGTGTGTACTGGTAAGATTTAAAAATTATGACATGTCAGAAACCATACACATTATTTTTGGGGCTAATCTCTTGCTAAAACCCTGAGTTTCCTTAGCTTTGGATCCATAGTGATGAGTATGTGTATTACGTGGGAAGCAGGTTCAGAGAAAAATTGGCTGATACTCCCAAAACTCAGATATAGAGTGATTTGTAAAGCAAATTGACAACTTGTGATGAGGGCTATGGCTGCCAGGTTGACTGAGAATGGACACTACATTATTTTTCTCTACAGAGAAGACAAGTTCGGAGACCAAATTCAAGTCAGGGATTTTCCTTATTGAGACTATATTAAAGGCCAAAGAACCAAACCTTTGAGTCCTTTCAATTCACAGGAGAATCTTTTTTTTTTTTTTTTGAACAGTGTTGTAAAGCCTCAGCCCATAGTTTTTCTTACCATTCACTCCCCCTTCTACATTTTTTTTTGATAATTTATCTAAGAACACTTTTTCAATACTTTTTATTTCATTAGGGTATCTTTAGAAATAATCTTTCTGTGTTTTGCTCACTGGATAGCAGCTAACATTATAAACACATTTCTTAAGCATTAACCTACACAGTAGCCTCAATATTTAGGACAAACTTGATTTTCTCTAGGAGAAATTTTCCATGTCTCATCAACAGAATGGTAACCTCCTGGTATTTGATTATATAGCTTCTCATTCATATTTTATCAAATCATGCTATTCTGTGGTTTTTGGTTTTCATGTCTTTCTCCTCTGCTGAACAGTAAGCTTCTGAAGGGCAGTGATTGTGTTCCACAGACAAATTTGCAAATCCAGTGTTTATCTTAAGAACTTGAAGAATTAAAGGTATTAGATACAACTGTATAAGTGTGTGTGTGTGTATATATACATACATACATATATATATATATATATAATCTTCAATAGCATACTAAATGCTCCTATCTCCAGCAGACAGAATTACAAGTTCTTGCCAAATTCACACACCAGCTACTGAAGATTAGAGTATATCAGATGAAGGTGATAGACTTGGGAAAATCTTAGTTGCAGTAATATTAAAAAATGCCCTAAAATGCTGAGCTATAAATATGGCAAAATATATTTCTGGTCAATAATTATAGCCACACAAATAGGAGACTATGTTTCAATTGCAATTATCTTAGAGTCTAATTTACAGTTTCATCTCTTTTTTATCCTTCAAGATTAGCTTGAAACATCCAATAAAGGAGACAGAACTATTTTTAAGGCTGCCAACTCCCATAATCATTCTAGACACAAATCACTATTCTATAAATAAAACAGAGGAATATTTTTGTGTTTGTGTCTATGTATGTGTCCTTGTATGTATATCACATGGTATACATTTATGTGTATACATATACCTGAATGTGTTTTGTTTTTGTTCACGGAAGTGACTATTCCTCCAGCCATTAACACTTATTTAATGAATGAAGAATGGAATTTAGCCATCAACCTTCTCCCTGTTTCACCATCACCTTTCTTTGATTTTCTCTGATTTTTGTATACATATGTTTTGTTTATTCAGTTTTTGGTCTTAGATTTATGCTGTTCTTCACCAAATGCAGAATACAGAGGGTTCTGAGATTAGAAAGATATGAATTGGAAATTCCAGCTCTTCTATTTACTCTCTGACAGGACTTGACAAGTTACTTTAAAGACACTGAATGTCAAGAGTAAAGTAAACACGATGAGTTTCTCCATACAGCTAGTGCACAGCAGGCTCTATTAAATAACAAAATTAAAATAGTAACTCAAAGTCATGCCTCCCCACATTGCACATAAAAAGTATGTATACTTTACACACTTTACAATTATTAAATGTTGTACAATTTATTCACTAGTTACCTGGCTATATCTTTCAGGGCTAGTTCTTTTGTTGAGATCTAAACTTACTGTAATGATTTATCTCCTTCCATTTGCATTCTCAGCATTTCCACAATTTCTAGTCTTGTTCAATCTCTTAAGATTCCAAACACACTAATTAAAACTATTTCATACACATTAATTAAACATACTTTCACCTCACATCATTTTATCCTTACAGATTTATAATACACAGTGCTGTTAATTTAGTCTCCTAATATTTCTTTCCCATCATACGATGTCCCTAAAGACATTTATTCAGTCCCTTCATGCCCATATACCAAATAAGAACTCTTCACCTGTCTTTTAAAGCTCTAAACTAGTACTTCCCATAATCTTGCCTCTTGAGAATCAGAGTAAAATTTTAAATTATTATCTTGTAATTCTGCTTATTTATCCCTATCTCAAACTGTACTAGCTCTTATTTCCCCAAACTTAGTGAAGAGTATCAGTAAATACCCAGGCATCCAAAACCAGAAACCTGAATGTGTTCTTCAAGTCTAATAACTTCATTCCCAGAGCTAATTGAGAGCCATGTAATATATATTTAGAGTTCTAAGTCTCTCTCAACATCATTTCATCTCCATTTATTTTTTGCATTTTTCAGGGCCACACTATCATTTCTCCAGACCTTTGTAACAAGTCACCTTCTCATAGTTAAAAATTCATCCTGGACATTTCAGTCCATTCTATCTTATAAAAATGGAACTTATATTTCTTAGCATAAGCTCATATAGTCACGCATGATCCAAAGAAAAATGCCCTTTAAAACTAAGGTTCTTTTCTGCATTTCTTTATGTCATACTACCAAAAACCTCACCCTAACAAACTAAACTTTTTGCAGTCCCTCAAATGGCCCTGGAGGGGGCATACAATTTGCTTTCATTGACCTGAAATATATTTTCTTATCTTGAACAAACAGAAAATGTCTATACATCTACTAACACAAGGCATAATCACTTCCCCTTTGGGGGAATGGATAAGCTTATTAGTTCACTCATTTGGTTTCAATTCCTACTGAATAACTATTACAGCTCTCATCACCTTTAAATGCATTTTTTTCTGTGCGAATTACAGAAACTGGCCTATTCCTCTGAATTGATTTTGCAGCAAATGTCCTTGTGCAAATTAGAAAATGAATGGACATACACTGTCTTCCCCACTGGATCCATCGTCTCTGTAACTTCCTCCAACATGTGATGCTCACTTGTTGCATTCACCTTTTCAGAGCCCTAATTTATCTTTTCCTTTCTAAAGATGTCTTCCTTTTTACTATGCACTCTCTTTCTTCTTTAATAAATATTACCTCTTTTAATTCTTACAACATCATTATGAGACAAGCATTTCATCTGCTTTAATGATAAAACTAAATAAGACTCAGAATTAATGACTGCCTCAAATCTAACACTCAAAAATTATTAGAAGCAGGAGAAGAAACCAGGACTGATGCTACAACTAATTTTATTCTACTGTATTATGATATAACTCACATAAATTCTACTCTTCTGAAAGTATCACTATCATTCCCTTTGTGACTTCTGTCTAACTAATCTAGCCTTAAGTGATCTATGGTTTCCGATGATAATTATTTTTTGAATCACATAGAACTAAATAACGACCTTCTATCTAATTTTTACTGATTTATGTTATCATATTCAGACATCTAATATGAGTTTTAAATTCTCCATTTGTGAAATGGAGATAGTAATAAAATACTCAACAATTTAAACAAATATTAAATGGAGAAAGTATTAAAGAAATGTAGCTTATTATCAATACATACTCAGAACTATGATATATCAATTTCTATTATTTGTTTTTTATATAACCTCAACTACTTTATGTGTATATAGTATTGTATTGCATAGTAAATTAATATGACTCACTGCTATTAATGCTTAGTCATATGAAAATATTTGATTCCTGGTCAAGTAAATAAGCAACTGCAAATCAGTTGAATAGTGTGATATCATATCTGTTTATAAAAAAGACATTCAGTCTTGGGCCTCCTCTGGTGGCGTAGCGGTTGAGCACTGGGCTGCGAAGCTGCCTGCAGACTCTGCAGTGCTGGTTCCATCCCTGGCTGCTCCCGGCCACCGGAGGAGGGTCTCTCATGGCGCGCAGACCTCTCCTGCTGCCCGCTGCTCCCCTCAGCAGCGTATTTCGTTGGTCTGCCTGTTCTGTTCCCCGCTCTGGCTCTGGTGAATTCTCTCACCCTCCTGCACTTCTGACTGTACCCAGTGCTTGTATAAATAAATAAATAAAATAACAAATAAATAAATCTATCTTTAAAAAAAGAAAAAAAAGACATTCAGTCTCTTCCAAGCCACGCAAAGGAGACTCTGTCAATAAATCAACATAGAACTCTGAATAAAATTGTTACAAGGGCCTCCCCGGTGGCGCAGCGGTTGAGCGCTGGGTTGCGAAGCTGCCCGCGGCCACTGCGATGCTGGTTCGATCCCCGGCTGCTCCCCGGCCACCGGAGGAGGGTCCCACATGGCGCGCAGACCTCTCCTGCCGCCCACTGCTCCCCTCAGCAGTGTACTTCGGTCCTTCTGCCTGCTCTGCTCCCCGCTCTGGCTCTGGTGAATTCTCTCACCCTCCCACGCTTCTGACTGTACCCAGTGCACGTATAAACCAAACAAACAAACAAACAAACAAATAAATAAATAAGACATGCCTCTAGAAAATTAAAAACAAACAAACAAACAAAAAAATTGTTACAAGTCTAGAAAAAGTTTATTCAAATACAAAGGGAGGCAGTTAAACTAGATCACCAAAAACACCCTTTTTATAAAACTGAATGTACATTCCTTTATTGATGAATTTATTTTTTTTTAAAGATTTATTTATTTATACAAGCACTGGGTACAGTCAAGCGCAGGAGAGTGAGAGAATTCACCAGAGCCAGAGAGGGGAGCAGAACAAGCAGACTGACAAAGTACACTGCTGAGGGGAGCAGTGGGTGGCAGGACAGGTCTGTGCTCCATGTGGGACCCTTGCTGGTGGCTGGGGATCGAACCAGCGCTGCAGAGTCTGTGGGCAGCTTCCCAGCCCAGCAGTCAACTGCTGTGCCACCGGGGAGGCCCTATTGATGGATTTAAAGATAGGGACAGAAATCTATGTATTTGTCATAATCTATTATATATATTATATACTTATGTACATATATAAGTATACATATATTATATACTTATGTACATAAAATTTTGATATAAGATTGTTGTTGAATTTGGAATGCATTCCAATGGAACTGAACTAGTTTTTTCTTTCATAATTGCCTTGTATACTAATTGGCTTGGTGAAAAAGAACTCATTATTTGAGTCTAATAAGTGCACGTGGTAAGATTTTGCTGCATTTGAACTTAATCTCATTCTTAATGCCTTTAGCTCCTTAGAGACACACTTTCATTTGTGCTAATAACTAGTGTTTGTCAATTCACCAGATAGTTCCTCCTACCTCTGCTACAGTGAGTTCTGAGGCACATAAAGCAATGTGTATTATGTTTCCTGTGCATTTGTTCTATCACAAAGCATGAAAATCTTAAAATAACTGCACATTAATCTTTTTTTTGGAGTTGCAGAGAAATCTAAAATAAAAGATCACAAGATGAAGAGCTATAACCCAATCTATGAGAAAGTGAATTATCTGGAAAGGAATCTGATATGAGCCCACATCTACAGGAGTATTCTGGGTCAATCACTTCTACCAGATTCTTTGGAGTGAAGGTTACATATGGTATAACTATGTAAAGAATTATACATATTATATAACTATGTAAGGACTAGACTAGATATGAGAGGAAACCATATCTGGAAGAGCTTCAGATTCTGTATCCTTCAACTTTCAGTGTCTTAAGATCATTCCTGGATTACAAATAATACATGAGATCTTGTTTGAATCTGTCAGACGCAAGGTTCCTCTATGACCAAGGTCCTTAGAAAGATTCAGGAATTTCTAATACTAGTAATAAATACTAATACTAGTAACTGATATCTGCAATCCAACAGTTATTGTTTTAAAAAGAGATGTCTCTGTCCTTTTGATAGGACTCTTGCCAGAGAAATAAAATAGCCAGGCCTCTGCTTTGTGGGGCAGTAAATTAAAGAACTAATTACTACATTAATTTCCAGTGATTTTCTTGAGTCAAGCGCTAACTTTTGAATATTGGAAAATAAAAGCCAGCTCAGCCTCTCACTTTAGCTCAAAACGTATAGATTGTTGGGACACTGCCACCGTCTAGAGAGCTTTGATTCTGTGTAGCCACATACAGTTTGCCAGGGAAGCGCTAATGGCAGAGGACATGTCTGTTTTATGTAGAACAGGGGCGAGGTTGGAGCAATACTGTTAAATTTTTTTCCAGGTTTCTGGTCAAGCTCAGAGGGAATTTTTTTTTTGAGTTCAAAATTTTGATTATTTCATGAGATAGAACTTTATTATTTCTAAATTGAAACACTAGAATTTTATTATTTCTTTTTTTTTGTTTGTTTTTTTTTTAAGATTTTTCTTTTTCTTTTTTTTTTTTTTTAAACATTATTTATACAAGCACTGGGTACAGTCAGAAGCATGGGAGGGTGAGAGAATTCACCAGAGCCAGAGGCAGAAAGACAGAAGTACACTGCTGAGGGGAGCAGCGGGTGGCAGGAGAGGTCTGCCCGCCATGTGGGACCCTCCTCCTGTGGAGGGGGAGCAACCGGGGAACAAACCAGTGCTGTAGAGGCTGCGGGCAGCTTCGCAACCCAGCGCTCAACTGCTGCACCACTGGGGAGGCCCAGAATTTTATTATTTCTTAAAAGCAGAGATGACATAAGGTACCTGCTTTTTAAAATCTAGAACCAGGTAAAATTTTTCCTCCTAAATACAGTTTAAGGTGGGCCTCCCCTGGTGGCGCAGCTGTTGAGCGTTGGGTTGCGAGGCTGCCCGCAGCCTCTGCAGTGCCAGTTTGATCCCTGGCCACCAGCGAGGGTCACAAAAATAAACAAATAAATAAATAAATACAGTTTAGGGAATGATGAGTTAAAGACATTTCATTTTGTTACATGAGTTGTTCTTGTGCAACATAATGGTTGTAAAGGTAATATAGATTTTTTAAAACTAATTTTTCTAGTTTGAAAAGCATTGGAATGTTAGATTATAGTAAAATGGAGATAGATAGATAGATAGATAGATAGATAGATAGACAGGCTGATAAACAGAGAGATGCAAAGGATGGCAGCGGCTTACCCACTGGCAGTGTCCATTATATTGAGTTAACTCTTGATGTCTGACTTTAAGAAGATTTTATTAACAGATTTTTCAGAGGATAGTGAATTGATACAGATGTAGCTAAAGTCATGTACTATTTAAGGAGAACTAAAAGAATAGGGATATTAATCTTGGTAAAAAATATACGAAGTTATAGAAACTATAGAAACTATGGAAAAGAAGGATTGACATTGTCTGTGAAGCAGTATCCAGTATGTGAAGCAGTATCCAGTAAGTTCCAAAGAACATACTGTGAAGCAGTATCCAGTATGTTCCAAAGAAAGGCATTTTTCATTTTGTGTAAGTATAAACAAAACAGTAATGAAAAAATCAAGTATTCAGCACAGAATAGTTTGACATTTTCTGCTTATATAATTTCTGTCACTTTAATATCACTTTCAACCAAATAACATAGGATTCTAGACAACAGGTGGCACCGATTCACTTAGGTGGTAATATCCATGAGTTCTGAAGGCCTAATGAGAGCTTTTAGAGCTAAGAGAAATACTACTTTCTGAAGAAGGACATTAGACACGAAGAAAAATAAATGTAATGGATACTGAGTTGAGATATTAGTGTGCAATCCAATATTAATGAATATTTATACATGTGTGTTGCAATAATATATATATATAACTGAATATAAATATGCACATATGTATGCTTTCATAGAATGTATGTTCATTAAAGATAGAATTTCTCTGTTTCTTTTTATATGACTAAACCCTAGAATAATGATATACAATATTTCTGAATATTTATACATGTGTGTTGCAATAATATATATATAACTGAATATAAATATGCACATATGTATGCTTTCATAGAATGTATGTTCATTAAAGATAGAATTCCTCTGTTTCTTTTTATATGACTAAACCCTAGAATAATGATATACAATATTTCTGTCCACCATGTCACAACTATACATTGCTAGTTTGTCCCTGAGAAAACTTTCAAATGATTTCTTAGAAAGTCACAGGAAAGTATTTTCTCCCATTTTCCAGATTTGTGTTTTCTAGTGAAGTATGTGTTTAATGAATCTGTGTTCTGCTCTATGGTTAAATTTATCTCTCTCAAGATTGAATCCATTTCCTCTTTGAAAAAAGACACTCCAAATGATTGTTTATTTCTATATTGCAGAATCCTTCCTTCCTTCCTTCATTTCTTAGATAAGAGAAGAGGCTCAACTGCTTTTTATACTCGCAAAGATGTCAGTGAAGTGCTCTTCGGTGCACAGGATATCTTACAGGATTTGTTCACATTTGCATGCTTGACTTTTCATTACTGAAGTCAGGAAAGTAAAAAAAAAAACAAACAAAACTTACGATTCTCTGTATGTCATCCGTAAGATCCTCTTTTATCTCAAATTACAAACAAGAGACTCAACTATGTTCAGAGGACTGATTAATGATGGCAGAAGTGTGCTCTGACTCATTTTCATAATATTTTTCCCTGTAAAGTTTACTACTGAAATGGTTCTGAATAACCTCTATTTGTAACCATATTAAATTTCAAAACCTTCTGACTCCTTTGAATTTCATACTGATTAAACCTAAGTTGCAAATATTCCATCAGGGTTTTTTGAATTCTTTAAATTTTATTTTAAACAAAAATGTTAAAATTCTAAAGAAATGTTATATATGATTATATCATGATAATCATATAATTATATAACACATACACATTTATATATAACTGTATTATATATAGTACATATAAAATATAGACAAACATATTATAGGGATATACATTATCTATTAACAAATACATATATGCATACATACAGACTTCAAGCTTCTTATGAATAAATGTATTAATTTATATGATTATATATAATTATATATATTCTATATAATATGGAATATATATAATTTATATAAAGTTTAAAAGGAAGAAAAGGAAAAGAAAGTAAAGCTTAGATCTTGAATTCAGTTATTTTGTGATCCACAAAGAAAGAACTTATTATTGATTGCCAGGAGAACTTTATTCTGAAAATGCTAGTTTTCCCAGTTGTTTCCTGATGATCAACATATCTTATCATGAACTAGAGACAAACTGTTTCAGAGAATGTTCTATTTGTTTCTGTAGCTGAGTAGTCCAAATTTCACTTGCAAGTTTACAGTTTATCAGAATAAGACTAACCTAATTTGTGTATATATGATTATCTTTGACCTGAGATTTACACAAAATCATAGTCAGAAGTAAATAATGGGATGTTTCTGAGTTTTACAATTTAAGTTATTTTTTTTTTAAATTTTCAAAAAAAAGTCCCATTATGCCGCGGACCAGCCTAGCGGCGGCGGGAGATTGAAACAATCTCAGGGGTTGAGTGAGAACGAGCAGAAGGTGGTCGAAGGAATTAGGGCGAGGGACGAAAGAAATGACACACAGACACACTCAAGGGAGAGTGAAAATCTGAGTGCACTTTATTGGAATCAGCCTTCTCTTTTTATACATTTCTAAAGTCATTACCTCAATATGTTTTTCATGGTATGTGGTTAATCATACGTCAGATTTATCGTAAATGCAGTGGAACATGAATAACATAACATATTGTCTATTATTTATCAAGGAATCAAGAACTCATCGTAACACCCCCAGTGGAGGCTTTCTTTAACATTATGATTTCTTACTATGATTATACATTTTTGTCATATCTTTAACATCATATTTTTATTCTTTCTAGTACTATTTATTATTCCTATAGTTCTACTTGGTTACACATTTGCTAGAAGTTATAGAACCAGTTTCTCTCACCATAATTGAATTTCTTCAGCACAAGACCTAGACTATTAATGATTAACACCATGCCTTGGTTGTGTCTCAACATTTCCCAGACTTGTTTTCCATCAGTTATTTTCCATAGTTAAAAGGTGGGAACCATTAAAATCCCCTTGGGGACTGCACCTGTCTTAGGTTGTCAGAAATCTTTTCTGATCTGACCCGTCATTGACTGTCCAGTCCAGCACACAGGGGAAGAGGGACTTATGTAGTTTCATAGTACAGCCACTCTTATATTAACGATAAATTGTGGCAATGATAACTTTGCTCTCTGGGGGAGCAGGAGCCGCCACACCATTAGACTGAATAATATTCAATAAAGACAATTTACATTATATCTGGGAATATGAAGTATTAAAACGATTTTTGGGAGACCCAATTAATTGAATCAGCTTAAATATTTTCCTTATTTTTAAATAAAATGGATATATTGGAACAAATGTTTTCAAAAGATATTTTCTGAGGCCTTTGTAGCTCACTAATAGATTTGAAAGTTGTCTGAATTGGGACCTTTGGGGTTTTTTTCTTTGTAAGCCAGACTCATCCTCTTCTATAAATTTTATATACCGTATTTCTAAAATTTAAATTTCTAAAAGATTATTTTTATACAAATATATTTGAACATTTAACATTATGGTGATTGAATGTAGACATCTTTGCTTTTCTATTGGCAATAGTAAAGATACTTCAGAGAAACATAACCAACAGGTACATGATATGTGAGGAATAAGTATGTAAGTTACAGAAAAGAGAGAGAGAGAGAGAGAGAGAGAGAAACAGAGAGAGAGAGAGAGAGAAAGAGAGAGAGATAGATTTATTGTGAGGAATTAGCAAGGCAAATAGAAGGTGAGAAATCGCCTTCTGCTATCTGCCAAGTTGGATCCCAGGAAAGTTAATGGTGTAATTATACCCCAAGTCTGAATGCCAGAGAACTAGGGGAACCAGTGGTGTAAATCCCATGGACAGAAGAATTCTGATCCAGCTTAAACAGGTGAGTAGGAAGAAAATGGGGGCAAATTTCTTCATGCTGTGTCTTTGTTCTATTCAGCTCTTCTGAAGATTTAATGATATCTTTCCCTTCACATTGGTAAGAACAATTCAATTACTGAGTCCAACAATTCAAATGCTAATCTCATCCAGAAATACCCTCACAGTCACATCCAGAAATAATGTTTAAACTGGGCACAATGTATACAGTCAAACTAACACATGAAGTGGACATAGAAAATTGAATTAAGTCTATACCCTGAGTCTGGAATGTGAGGGCTCATTTCCTACTCACTTGCTTTGCTAAATATCTATTGTGCATAACAAATTACTCTAAAACCTAGCAACAAGGAACAACAGACATTTATTATTTCACTTAATTTCTAAAGATTAGGCACTGAGAAAAATTTAGGTGGGTGGTTCATGAAATACTGCCAGTTTGTATGTCAGATCTGCAGCCATCCAAAGACTCAGCTAAGATGGAAGGGTCTGCTTATAAGACAGCTCACTCACATGACTTTTGGCAGGCAGCCACAGTTCCTCCTGGCTGTGGGAAAGTGGCCTCAGTCCGTTGCCACAGGTCTCTCTATGACACTGCCTATTATATGGCAGCTGACTTTCACCACAGTCAGTTATACAAGAGAGATCAATAAAGATGGAAATCATGTATATTTACAGTCTTGTCTCAAAGGTGAGACACCATCACTTCTGACATATTTAACAGGTCATATTGCCCAACTCTGGTAGAATATGGAAAGAGACTACATACTGCAGGAATGTCAGGAGGCAGTGATTACAAGGAGCCAGCATGGACATGGGCTAACATAATAGATATGGATGCTTAAGCACATTAGTAAATCCTATTGTGATATAGTTTATTCATTTATTAAATAGATTAAACAATAGCACTGGCTCATAGGTTTATAAATGAATTTAAATAAGTGCTATGTAAGCATCTGTACTTATATTGTGTTATACATATTTAATAAATACAAAACATGAAGCCCAATTCATATAACAATATTATTACTTATCAATATGTAATAACTATAACCGATTATATATTTAAGGAAATTAAACACTTTGAACTATTTTTCATAGGTACTATTTCTATATTAAGTGAAATCACTCACTTCTGTTAACTTCTTTGTGATGAAACATCTTTTTATTTGCATAAAATTTGACATTGTTTTTCATTATATCATGAGAGGGACTAGTCATTCAGTTACTAAATGAATGTTCAGTTACTAAATGAATTCAAATATATAGATGAGACTGAGGGGAAAGGCTAAAGGGGAGAAATATTTTATTTATCTCTTTTAAAGATAATGAAGAGTAGAAAGTAACATTAGAGGGAATTTAAAATTCTTAGATTAGACAAGAGATTTTCAGGTCAATGAATATTAATATGAGAAACCTGATAAAAGATATGAGAAATTATGTTATTGCATTTTTGACTTTGTATAGAGATCCAACACACAGTAAGTGTAGTTTATTAGCATCTGGAGATATACTTCTCATTTGAAAGCTGGTTTCAAAATCTTATCTGAGCATCTGAAACAATGTAGGAATTTCTGACATATTCAAACAAGCAGTGAGACTCAGGAAGTTAATTGTTTCTTAAAAGCTCCTCAGTGTTAAGAGAGCCAACAATTTCCAAATCATGTTACTCAATTCAGTTCCTAATAATTTTATCTATTTTTCCACTTGAATTTCATTGAGTCTTCTTTTGAAGAGTAAAGTTAAGCCATGTTAGTTGTCACTAATTCCATCTATAATTCTCAATCTGATAAAAAAGTTGAGTTTATACAATGTAATTTCATTTCTGATTAGCAATTGCATTTTTCCAAAGTATGCGACACAAGACATGGCACACAAAAGTCCAAAAGATGTGCAGTGAGTAAATGAATATGGGATGAATAAATCTGCTCATCTGATCAGTGATGACTATGTAATCAAAAAGAACCAGAAAAGATAGAACTGCCTATTTTAAAGAATAGTAGCAATGATAATAATCAGTACAAATAATAATCATCATGAATGTAGGATGAAATTGAACAGAAGCTATAGTTTTGGATTAGAATGATAGACATGGCAGCATATTAGATCACTACTATTCATACAAATGATTAAATTACTATAGTTTAGGGAAGAGAGTTCTAACTGGCAGAAGTGTAGAATGTAATTGTGCAGCATATATTTTTTGTTTGTTTGTTTGTTTGTCCCTGACCCAAGGAGAAATGATGTGATTGTACATCAGGCCACAGGAGGCCACAGAGATCATTGGAAAATCCAGATTGGAAGATGTTGTTGGGATAAGGAGATAAAATTTAAACATATGGATATATTACAGTACTTACATGAGATAGGAAGTGGCAGGTTATGTATGTGGCATAAAGCCCCATCAAATATTCTACTGCTGTTATTACAGTTTAGATACTTCTAAAGTATTCCCTAATGTAGAGAAAATGTTACCATTGGACAAAGCCATCTAATTTTCTGTATTGCAATAAATTTGCTCTCCCTATAAAGATGACAAGTATTTTCTTTCTTATTATTTGGAATTAAATCCTTAGGGGAAAAGAGCTGCAGCAAAATTCTGATTTATGAATAAATACCAAATATGACATTGAATTAGGGCCCATTTTGCTAGTTACTTCATAACCCTGGACCTGTAGAATCAACTCCTTCCAGTTTCCAACCCATATGTCATCCACAGAGGATATGTACTGTGCTTCATTGCTATGTGCTTGCTTGCCCTTATTTTTCTTTTTTTTCCTGAACTCTACCTCCATCTCTTCAGCCCTAAACCAGTGCTTTAGATCTTCAGTTAGGATGTGTCGTTCAGTCACTGGATTGTGATTTGAAGACATCAACCCCTTACTAGTCTCTCAGATGTGCTCATTTGCTTGATTTTAAAGGTTACCCTTACTTTAAAATAACAACCTCACCTTTTCCTTTTAAGTCATTACTTCTTGCTGTGTACTAAGAGGCGTTTCCAAATGGGACTCAGATGCATGCTGAGGAAGTTAAGACTGATTTCTATAACTAAACCCAATATGTTGTAGCTAAACTATCTGGAAAACTCAGCTAATTCTAGTATAGATATTGTGTTAGTGTTTACCTTGACTTTTCATCTATGTTCTCAACTATATGATATTAGTTCTCTTAATAGGTCAGATCTTGTGTTAATAGTAAGCAATAAAATACAATATGTGCCTCATTACAATAATTAACAAGCTAATGAAAAGTAGATTTAATTTGGCAACTTTGATTCAGCTATCTGAAATACAGAACTCAGCATCTAAGTAGTCTATGATTGCGTAGGCTAGTACACCTGCCATCCCAAAGGGAAAGAGAAGGCATATAGAATGTTTAATTAATTTGATTAATAATCAAATATATTTAAATATATTTAATTCATATGTGTATATATGAATTAGTATGTGTATATATATGTGTGTGTATATGTATAATATATATATGAATCTGTATCCCAAACCTTTTACTGCTGACTAGTAGCCTGTGCTAAATCAGACATAAAACCACATAAAATCAGACTCCATAAACATAATTCCACTTAACTCCAATGTTTCCACTTACTGAAGCTGATCCTCATAATTATGATATTATAGTTCAAAGCTAATTTTCAAGTAATTGGTGATATTCCTTTGGTTAATTTAACATATACATTTAGACTCTGTGCAATTTTTGACTGGACCAAATCAAATGAAAGAAAACATATTACCTACTGAGTTAAATAATTTTAGGGTGGGATAAACATCAATTTGGGATTAACTGTTCATATAAATTATTCTTCTCAACTTTCTAGCATTTAGCATTCAAAATTCAACTTTCTAGCATTTTCAAAAAGTAACAAAATGATTCAATTATCATTATTAAAGAGATTGTTTGAAAGTACTAACAATTTGATATTATCATAACAAAGACCAAATATTATAAGTAGTAGTTGAAATGCAAGATTGTTAGACTTTTCCCTTAAAAAAAAATCTGCTTCAAACTCTCACTAGCTGTGTGATAGTAAACAGGCACTGTACCCCCTCCCCAAGGAAAGGCTAAACACACTTCTTTTCAAGAGCACGTGATCACATACGTGATCACAAAACAAGTATCAATAAATTCATGAAGACTGAAGTCATATCAAGCATCTTCTCTGATCACAATGATATCAAACTAGAAATCAATTACAAAAAAGAAAGCAGGAAAAACCTTTAATAGGAGGATACTGAACAATGTATTACCAAATGACCACTGGGTTAATGAGGATTCAAAGATGAAATTAAAATAATACTTCAAGACAAATGAAAATGGGGAGACAACTTGCCAGAACCTATGGAACACAGCCAAAACAATACTAAGAGGGAAGTTTATAGCAATGCAGGAAGTATATAGTATATCAAGAAATAAGAAAGAGCTCAAATAGATAATTTTATCTCTTATCTTAAGGAATTAGCAAATGATGAATAAACAAAACCACAAATCAGTAGAATAATAAAAAAGAGCAGAAATAAATGAAATATAGATAAAATAGACAGCCCCCAAAATCAATGAAACAAAAGTTGTATTTTCTTCCTTTGAAAAAATAAACGCGAAAAAAAATCTCTGCTTGGTTCATAAAAAGGGAGAAAATTTAAATAAACAGGATCAGAAATGTACAAGGAGACACTACAACAGACATTCAGAAATTCAGAGGATCATAAAGGAGTGCTAAGAACATTATATGCTAGTAAGCTGAATCACCTTGAAGAGGTGGGGAATTCTTAGAAATATACAAAAACAATCAAGACTGAATCAGGAAGAAAAAATATCTGAAACTACCAATTTCAGGAAAGGAAATTGAAACAGTAATCAAAATCCTTTCAAAAACCAAAAGTCCAGGAACAGATGGTTTGTCTAAAGAGTGCTACCAAACCTTCAAAGATGAGCAAGCACTTATCCTTCTCAAATAATTCCAAAAATTGAAAAAGAAGAAATACTTCCAAATATCTTTTATGAGCCCAAATATTACCTTCATATCAAAATCAAAGACACAAATAAGAAAACTGCAGATCATGATGAACATATGTATGTGCAGTGGGATGACAAAAGAACATCATAGATAACTTAAAATAATAAAGTGGTGGGCCTCCCTGGTAGTGCAGGCGGTTGAGGGCCACACTGTGCAGCTGTTTACAGCCTCTGCAGCATGGTTCAATCCTGGCCTGCCGGGGAGATACCCACATGGCATGGCAGACCTCTCCTGTCTCACCTGCTGTTCCCTCAGCAGTGTATTTTGTCAGTCTGCCTGTTCTGTTCCCCACTCTATCTCTGGTGAATCCTCTTGCCCTCCCATGTATCTGGCCTGTACCCTGGTTCTTGTACAAATAAATGAATCTTTAAAAAATAATAATAAAGTGGCTTTAATTCCATGGTTATGAAGATCTGTATCATTCATAAATTAGAATTCTATAGTGGGACAAAGAAAATCATCTGGATCTAGGTTAAAAAACAATGACTTTAAAAGTACATATTATATCTGTATAATTTAAAATAAATTTCTTATTTAAGAATGTTAGACTTGGGCCTCCCTGGTGGTGCAAGGGGTTAAGTGCCAGCCCTATGAAGCTATCCACAGCCACTGCAGCACTAGTTAGATCCTGGCCAAGTTGCTTATCCACACGGCACAGCAGACCTTTTCTGTCTCACCTTCTACTCCCCTCAGCAGTGTGCTTTGGTCAATATGCCTGTTCTGTTTACCCTACTCTGTCTCTGGTGAATTCTCTCACCCCCCAGTGAGGTGAATTCTCTCACACCTCTGGCCTGTATCCCAGTTCTTATATGTATAAATAAATATTAAAAAAGGATGTTAGACTTGTCAAATATTTACTGCAAATGCACTTCACTCAGATCACACATAATAGGTGTAATGTTAGTTATTTTGCAGTATTTTATGGTTTTGCAAACTACATACTTCACAAATAGTTGTTTCTCGATACACTTATTCTTTCATTCAGCATTAAATTAAAATTTTGGCTCTAAAGATTGGTCCCTTCTCAGATTTTTAAATAAGACTTTTTTGCTGAAAATGAATGTGTTTCATTTAAATCAAACTTTGAAGAAATATGGTAAGAGAAATTACATTTTTCTAACTTTGTGTGACTTCCTTAGTCTAAAAAAACAAACTAAATTGGAAAATGTTCTATTTTATTTATTTTCTAGAAATAACTCTAGAAATTAAAACAGTTTAAAATAAAATAAATGGGCCTTTCTGGTGGCTCAAGGGGTTAAGACACAACCTATGGAAGTTAGCCGCAGCCACTGCAGCAACAGTTTGATCCCTGGCCAGGGAGCTATCCACATGGCTCAGCAGTCCTCTCCTGTCTTGCCACTGCTCCCCTTAGCAGTGTATTTCAGTCAATCTGCCTGCTCTGTTCCCCTCTCTGTCTCTGGTGAATCTTCTCACCTCCCACAACTCTGGCCTGTACCCTAATTCTTGTATGTATAATCTTAAAAAAATAAAATAAGGGAATAAGAGGATGTAGAGCTTTTATACTACAAATAGATGATAGAAATTTCATAAAAGTGATATAAGAAATTTATAGATGATGTCAAATGGCTTCCTTTAAAAAGACAGCCTGAGTAGGTCAGTAAGTGTGGGAGACAAGTATTGTAAAGTTAGAAGATAGTTATATCATATTAAGGGAAGATATAATATATAACCATTCATTTTTATAAGCAAAAAATGCAGATTAAATCAAGTATGAAATATCTAATGGTATAATAGGAGAATGTGGAATGCAAACATCAACAAAATTGAATTTCATCTCTACCTCTACTACAGTTCTAGTAGATGACTAGCATACTTCATATAAATAAGAGAGGACAGCTATATACCCATGTTAATTAGCACTTTACTCAAGAAGGGATATGTATAAAGCCCCTATATTTATCACATAATAAGAATGTTGGATTTGAAGAACCAATTATTAATTGTGAACTTAGACAAGTTATTCAAGCCATTTGTCTGTCTATGAAATAAGGATAATTATAATGCCATCTCAAAATACTATTAGGATCAATTTAATACAACTTATATTAAGGTATTAGAATATCAATAAACACTTGTAAGTCCTGAGTATATCATTATACTGCTGCTTTAAATGAATCTGAATTACCTTTCATCCCCTAGTTCTTATGATGCATCTCTTATATTCATTATTCTCAAGGAAAAATGTTCCCAACAGTCTCAAAATGAGTTTGAGTTTACTCTTCCAGATTTAATAACAATCCTCTATACCTCTATGACATTCTTGTATTTCTATATTGATTTTCTGGCTCCTCATTGTTAATGAGTTTATTAGGAGCAAATTTTTGTCCCATTCCTCTTCATATAATTTATATTGCAATCTCAGTCTTATATAAAGAAGCATTGTTTAAACTTGAAATTTATTGTGTACATGGACACAATAAGCTACACTTCAAAACAGTGCTTATTTTTTCACAAATCTTTCGTCTATTCTTTACATAGAAAATTTGTCTTTAAGCTGAAGATTTCCTCTCATTCTAACATAAGATAACATGTAAATTATTGTTTTCTTAGTTAACTAGGTGGCCATATTACTATATCAAATTCAGATAACCCTTCACTAATGATGGTTCAAGTTATGATTTTTTGATCTTATGATGGTACAAAACCAATATGCATTCAGAAGAAGCCATACTTCATATTTTGATCTTTTCTCAGTGTAGTGATAAGCAGTTATCACAAGCTGTCCTGACATGAGCAGCAGGAGCAAGGAGAGCTCCATACAGCCACCGGGTCATGCCGGTAAACTACACTACAGCGTGTTGTATTATTAGCATTTCTTTTATATAATATTTGAAAGCATTGATATTTTAAACTTATGATGGGTTTACTGGGACATAACCCCATCCATCTTAATCAAGGATGAACTGTATATTTGAAGATCATCAACCATGCAGAGGATTTCTTGTTCACTGGTGGTTGATTCACTGGTGGTTAGAATTTATTTATCAGAAAGGCCTGAATAGGGATTTCCTGGTGGCACAAGGGGTTAAGCACCACACTATGAAGCAATTTGCAGCCTCTGCAGCACAAGTTCGATCCCTGGCTGGCCAGGGAGAACACTACATGGCACAGCAGACCTCTCTGGACTCGCCCACTGCTCCCCTTACATTGTATTTCTGCCTGTTCTGTTCCCTACTCTGTCTCTAGTAAATCCTTTCACCCCTCACATCTCTGGCCTGTACCCCAGCTGTTGTATGCATAAATAAAAACATCTTTAAAAAAAAAGCCTGAATAGAATTGCTTTTATTTTTCAGACAGTGTTTTTATTCCATTAATGGCACTCAAAGAGTACATTAGAAATAATGTACTATTAAGTACAATGTGGCATTGTTTTCTTGGAAACCCACTATTTATTGGGCACATGTATGATGTTACCTGGAGTTGTTGAGAAATTACTGCAGAAGCCCTAACTAACCACATGTCCAGAACTATGGATATAGTCTAATATAGCATCTAAAAGATTGGTACAATTGGTAATTACCTAATTTTTTAGATGAAGATAAATGTTGGGAGAAGAAACTTGACTGCTAGTAAGCGATACATGATCAAATTCCAAATGTCTATTCAACATTGGCAGTTGTTAACATATCTTGAGGTGACTGTGACAAAGTCAGATTCCTATCTTGTGGAAACTTATCCGAAGAAAGAAATTACCAAGTACCATGAGAATAGAGCTGTAAACTAATATTATAATAATATATATATATGTGTGTGTGTGTGTGTGTTTATATAGGTATGTGTATATTTATAATGTCATTATTAAAATCTATAAATGTCATTATTAAAATCTATATATATTATATATAATATATATACCTCTGTGTGTATATATATATATGTATATATATATAGGTGTGTGTATATTTATAATGTCATTAAAATCTATGAAAGTTAAAACTTGAGTAAAGAGGAAAACTATGTTTAAGATTTCATTGCTGTTCAAAGCCTAGTACATTAAACTATCATTTTATTTAAGAGTCTTAATTAAGAGTCTTAATTAAGCCATCAATATCATGGACTTTATTCTACAGGTCTAAGGTGCTGAAAAGGTTTTCCCAATGGGTGATATATATTAAGGGGTCACTGTTTTATCACACGATCTTGAAGCAATACAGATGATATGCAGGAGAGAGAGTTGGGTAGTTAGAATGTGGCCTTATATGATCCCTTACTAGAATCACAAATAAAATGACGATTCACTCATTTTTCTTGAATTTGTCAGGAAATTAATTACTTTGTTTAATCAATTCTCTTCTTAATGGAAAGTTATTAAATATGTCAAACACTGGTGGAACTTAATATTTTCATGTTACCTGATGGACTTCAAAGTTTAGTGGAGGTATGTGCTTACTTTACCAAACAAGAGTTTTCATAGCAATGCACATTAGAATGAGGAAATGCTAATCAATAATGTTCTATTCAGTCAAGTCCCGAGTAACTTGCTCTCACTGTTTTGCAGGTAGCAATATTGGGAAGCCTGCAGTTTATTAAAAGAGCAGTCAAATATAACAGGATTTTATATTTTAAAAGAAATAGAGGCATCTTTTTTTACCACTTCAACTAAAATATTTTCATATGTTTATTGTGTTAAGCATTTGGGATGAGTATTGGAAGACGTGGAGAGCTTAGAAAACAAGTACATCTCTTCCCTTCCAGTGGTTTAAAAACACTTGTGGTGATAAAACATCTCTAATACAATTCTGGAATATTTTGTATAAGTGATGACAGTTCTTGCTGCTTTCTTTTTCTTCTGTAGAGCATTGCCTCTGCTATGTATAGATAGGATAGAGTAAATAACTTTCTTCTTTATAATAATAGGTCCCTTTACATGCCCAAATCTAATACAAAATTCTGAGTTATATTCTTTGTAGCTAAAATTCTCTATCAAGTAACTGTTATATATATATATACACACACACACACACACACACACATATGTATATATAAATATAAAATTAACCATATTTTAAAAGTACACAACTTCTTTTTCTAAACAGACTCGTCAACCTGAGGCATCTTATGGAAATATTCTATTGGATTTTATTTTCATTTGTAGTCAGCATTCCTACATTCCTATTAATGTTGTAGTTTAGGGCATGTATAGCAATCATAATGACCAAATTTTAGAGTGTCTTTAATATTTGGAATATTCAGTGGAAATGTGGTGCAATGGGTTAAGACATTATCCTATGAAGCTATCTGCAGCCACTACAGCATGAGTTTGATCCCCAGCCAGGGAACTACCCAGATAGCACAGCCGACCTCTTCTGACTTGCCTGCTGCTCCCCTGAGCAGTGTATTTCAGTCATTCTGCCTGTTCTGCTCCCCACTCTGTCTCTGGTGAATCTTCTCAACCCTCAAAGCTCTGGCCTGTACTCCAGTTCTTGTATACATAAATAAATAAATCTTAAAAAAAAGATATTAGTAGCCAAATACAAATATGAATCTTAGATTTTTAAAACCAAGATAACACACACTCAAACAACATGGAGAAATAAATTGTGTAGACATGGAAAATTATTTGTCCTTATTCTTCTTTTGAAAGTTACTTAATCTTAAAAGAACGTAAATGCCCAGAAGTGGACTGTATACATATTTATTTTTATTGGAAGGATCTTTGTGCTTGAGGGAGACATGAGTCTACTTTTGCATATGACAATAGCAATATGAATATTCAAAGTGACATGCGAGCCTTGGAAATACATATTTTAAATGTTAAAATATGTCTTGGGGTGTTATGCATTGTGTGATGTTTCATTCAGCTACAATCATAAAAAAGGATCTGGATCCTAAAAATGAAAAGAGAGACATCAGTGAATTCCCTTCCTACTATAACTAGAAGAGCAGTAATTGATATAAAATTGTGACAACATGTACACTTTGAGACAGACTTAAGGTGAGATTGTGTTTTTACTTGTGGAGTTACTGAACTTCAAAGTATGTTAAGATTTTCTGAGTTACTTTGCTTTTGACTTTAGTTTTTAGCTTTTCTATGCTTTCCTAAATCTTGAAGGATGTTACATCTGATAAGGAAAAAAAAAATCCTGCATCCTAAAGTGATGGAATAGGATGCAACAGATCTGACAAGAATAAACCTAAGGTAGGAGATATGTCAAAACCGTTGCCTCTTTCTGTATATTTATTGAAAATAGCCTTTGTTTACAAAAGAAACTCTAAGGATATGTGGAACTTGAGGACATTTGTGGAATTAGACAGATGAAAATTATGGCCATTTAATGAGCCTAAAAGAGAACTGGTAACTGTGAGGGTGCTCACATATTCAGCTTCTCTGGAGGAAAATACTTATCAGAAAGAAAAAAAAAAAAACAATGTGCAATTTGGATTACTTTGGTCCAGATTATGCTGTGGTACACTTTAGAGTTCAGGAAAAAAAAAAAGGTATATTTTCACCCCAAAATGTACCAAACAATTCTGGAGCTATATAATAGGACATTCTTCAGCAGCTAATTGATAACTTTGTAGAAATGTAGCAGGTAGCACAAAACACAAAACAATACACACTAACAGCAGCTGAAGTCTTCAGTAGCTAGTGCAATGTTGTTGACTACAACCATGAGTTTATCTCTTTATTTGGGCTTATGCCCTTCCCTGCTGTGTCTCCTTTTTTTGAGTGTGAGGATTTCTACAGAGATCACATGTGCTGAAGGATATGGCAGAACTAGAATAAGGAAGTCTCTAGAATGTTTAAAGAATCTCCTCATATCCTGCATATGGAGGGTGGATCAAGATCGCAAGTGGAGACAGAATATTGCTACTATAATTCCAAAGAAAGGAAATCTATTCACTGGTCCTTTGAAAGAGGGATAATATCTTTTGATGATTTTAAAAGACGGAACAGGTAATAAGCTCTCTGAAAGGTTAAGAGGCAATAAGCTCTAGAAAGAGATAGGGATGTGTAATAAATTGAGTATTAACTTTGAGGCTTTTGCAAGGATCTTGTAATTATAACTATAGATAAATCACCTTGTCCAATATGTGAAATATATAGATAATACAGTTGAATAAAAGATAAGTGCTTGGGCCTCCCTGGTGGCACAAGGGGTTAAGATGCAACCTATGAAGCTATCTGCAGCCACTGCACCATGAGTTTGATCCCTGGCTAGGGAGCTACCCACATGGTGCAGCAGACCTCTCCTGACTCGCCCGCTGCTCCCCTCAGCAGTGTACTTCGGTCAATCTACCTGTTCTATTCCCCACATTGTCTCTGGTTAATCCTCTAACCCCCCACACCTCTACCTGTGCCCCAGCTCTTATATGCATAAATAAAAATAAATCTTTAAAAAAAAAGAATTTAAAAAAAAAAACCTCAACTCATCTGATAAAACTTTAATCTTTTTTTGTTTGATTAAAGCAACTGCTTAGAAGATAGTAAAAGCCAGGAAGACATTCAATAACATGTATATATATATATTTTTTTTTTGTGGAAGATATATAACTTGCAACTGTTTTAGAGTGTTGGAGTTGGAGGGAGCTCTTGTGCCTGTATGAGCTTGTATTGAAGTCTAGTGACATTCCTTGTGAGTGTGCGACAGAAACAGTTCAGCTCAGTCAATGGCCCACTATAAAGGGCTTATTCCCTCATCTTAATAAAAGACAGAACTTGTGAAAAGTTTATCTCAAATAATAAAGAATGCAGGGATGTCCTAAAAGTGCAGCTCCATTTCACAGTCTTAGTATTTACTGCTTTGCTAATTCTTCAAACTTCATATCTCTACTAAATTCCACCCTATCTTGGAAGACTTCATTGACATTCTTCCTTACTTCTACTCTCCTCTCCATGCTCTAAATCTTCAATGAAGATTATTATTTTATTAATGTTCAGGTATACACCTTAACAGTTCAACATCTGTATATATATTATATAATGAATGCCACAAAAAGGTTTAGTTTCTGTTCAAAACTATCATTCTTTTTCCCATCCCACCTCTTTCCTCCTGGAAACTATCATTCTAGTTTCAGAATCTTGTACAAGAATAGATGAATGAATAAGAAAACTTGTATAATGTACACAATATAATGCTATCAAGCCTTAGAAAAAAAAGATAAGATCTCCCCATTTGAACAATGAATGAGCCATGAGAGGATTATGCTAAGTGAAATAATTCAAAGGGAGGAAATAAATACACTATGGTTTCACTCATGTGCAAGATAAAGGACCAAATCAGAGAAATAAACAAAAAAGGGAGGAAATTAAAAAAGTTTAACTTGTTTTTCCTTCCTAGTATTTATCTTTACCTGAACAGATATTACTTTTTTGTTTAGCCCTTAACTTTACCTTTAAAAAATAAGTGTCATGGGAGGAAAGATACTGTCTGTTTTATTACTATATGCTATTGTCTAAAAAATTTCTTAATAATGGAAGTGCCTGTTGAATCAATGAATTAGTTCCACTAGAAATATTGTGAATCCAAGGAAGTGTCATGTAATCTAGCACAAACAATAATCTCAGAGTTACTAAGTGATATTTGAATATGATTGAGGTAATAAGGAAAGCATTTCAAATATTACATTCAGAAAGATCAGACAGACTCTATGGAGCATTTTAGTTGCTGGCATCTGTACTGAACAGTTTCAGAATTCATAGTGAATAGGAGATTGTCAATGATTGTCCAGTACAATACAATTTCAAAATATTTGGACATATTTTGCTTTTTAAGTCCTCCAGTTCGGACCCAATGTACAATATGTTGTGTGCTGGTATCTCAAAAATTGAAAGTCTGAAGAAAACGTGTATGTGTGTGGAGGTGTTGCTATTTGCACATCATTTAAGATACTTTCTAAAAGATATTCTGTAAGGATGACAACTGCTAGGGAATGATAAAATGGGGATTAATAGATTTTCTTTTTCTTTTTTTCCCCTAACCCTAACCCTATAATAGATCAAAAACTGATCAAAAGTAATACTAACAAAACTGTTACAGCAGAGGTGATTGAAATGAGAACCACATCACTAAAGAGTCAGTAGTTTCTTACTATAAGTAAATCCTACCCTCTAAACAGTGGGGGTGAGGAACCAATACTTTTTTTGAAAGTCAAGTTTATCATCAAATTTATGTTCATGACAATTAAATCAGTCTTCTATAGAATGTGAATATAAAAAAAGATACTTAGGACTACAATATCAATTTACTGTTGGAATCAGAATTATGCATATCACACCAATGAAGATGAACTTGTATGTGAAAAGGTGATAACTTTTCTAGACATGCCTAGAACCCGAATTTCACAAATATTATTCTATCATATTTCAACATTCTAGATCAGAATTGATACAAAGATAAAATAGAGCTTAAGGATACCAAATGTTTACCAACTAAATATCTGATAGTAAAGATAATTTATCAATACCAAGTGCAATAAAATCTATTTAAAATTTACTATGGGATGTAGTGTAGAAAATGAAATGATCTTACCCAGCTTGGTAAGGATATCAGATTCATTGACATGGTGAAAAAATAAGATGGTGACATGTATGAAAATATGTTATATGCAAAATACTGAAAATGCATAAGTGTGAGTATGGTAAGAAGAGAAATTTGAGGGCTGGTGTACTAGAAGGTGACTGAGAAACATTTATTTCATGTCATCTAGATAAGAGAACTGAATCAAAACAGGTTGCTATTAAATAGAAGATCCTAAAAGAGCTATTACAGGATGAATTGTTGTTAGTAGTGTCTTTTTTTTTTCTCTTTTCTCTTTGTTTTACTTAAGCAATGACTAGAAATGTTTATGTTGTGTAAAATATCAACAGTTAGCTTATGCCCACTCATAACAACAGGACTATATTGGTTAGTAAATCTTAATCTTTGCAGTAAATTATATATCCTTTTTTACATTGTCTATTGTCCAACTAGGCTACAAGAATGTGACTGTTTTCTACGTATTTCTCCTTATACTGCATGCTCTCAAAGCATTGTTAGGAAGACTATATATGATAATACCACCATGAAATAGGACTTCTCTCCCTCTCTTTACACTTCCCCCATCATACTGTGTACCTATTCAAGTATCTGTGTACCTAGTCCCAAGTATCAATAAAGAATAATTGAACAACTGTTTGAATATTTTAATTCTAAATTAAAGTGAGATGATGGGAAGAGAGTAAGGGGAGTGTCATCACGATAATCACAGAGGTTCTGCTTAGTGCCTCTGCATAGGAACAGCCCAAATAACAAAACAAAATACCTGGGGCTCCCTCAAAGACATAAATTAAATTTTACTCAAGTCAGATGAGGGTTTTTTATTCTTATTTACTATTTCATAGAAGGAATGAATGTACGTTCAAGATTTTTTTAATAACGAAACATTTTTCCTGTGGTTTCAGGTTATACTCTAATATAATCCAAGGATGAAAAGGAGATAAGATTAAAAAAAACAGAATTAGGTTCTAGAACGTAAGAAGAGATTGTGCAAAGAAGCTAAGGATTAAACATTTAAACAGCTGTAAGTTACCTCTTCCTCCTATTAGGTCAGACATTTTCTATTTTACTTCATTTTTACTTATCAGTGATTGTTTTACAAGCCTGATTGTAATTCATACCTAAAACTAAAGCTAGGAAGAGTCATTTGTAATGTTTTATTGATCAGTCTAGTATTCTAGAATAGACTAATGTGTGGGGATTTGAGTACAAAAAGTCTCTGACAGATGCACAGGGAGCAGTATACTTGCCTGCACACCCTTATCCCATAGCTAACCATATTAATTTCTAGCTGCTCTTGTTGTTCATAGAATTACTAGAATTCTCCTGGCTCATTTCTGCACAAGATGTTTATACTTGTTTTGTTCTTGAATTTTGGTTGGTTCTTTTCTATTGCCATCCATCATATAACCTATCTAGCTATTATAATGCAACACTTCATCAACCACCATGACTTTACCACATCATGCCTGATGCAAACTTATTTATTAAACTGTTTTCTTCTTTGTTTCTGAACTATATAATACCCAGTTGAATGTAAACTCCATAAACGGAACCCTTTTAAATGTTTAAATGTGTAAATGTTTTAACATGGTACCCCCAGAATTTGGAAACTATATGCCTGAGTCTTAACACATATACAATGAAACATATTTTTTTTTGTTTTTTTTTTTAATAGAAGCATGTTTTATTTATTTATTTATTTGTTTGTTTGTTTGTTTTGTTTATACATGCACTGGGCACAGTCAGAAGCGCGGGAGGGTGAGAGAATTCACCAGAGCCAGAGCGGGGAGCAGAGCAGGCAGAAGGACCGAAGTACACTGCTGAGGGGAGCAGCGGGCGGCAGGAGAGGTCTGCGCGCCTTGTGGGACGCTCCTCTGGTGGCCGGGGAGCAGCCGGGGATTGAACCGGCGCCGCAGAGGCCGCGGGCAGCTTCGCAACCCAGCGCTCAACCGCTGCGCCACCAGGGAGGCCCGAAACATATATGTTTAAGGAATTAATTACTTAACCTGAACATGAAATTACAAATTCTAATATTATGGCTGAGTTTATGTATACTTTCAGAAAAATCAAAGAACCATCATAGGCAAATTTAAGAAATCTAAGTAAATATGAATGTACATTCTTAATATCTAATACTTTTTACATGTGTTTTTCATTTTAGTGTATGTGAAGAACTCATATGTTATAGATAGTATTCAATTGTAAGCTTATTGGACAATTAATAATAGAAATAAAAAGAAATTAGGGTAGCAGTTAAATGTGAGTTAAATTGGTTTATCCAGTCTATAGAAAAAATAACATATCAGGGGCATGCTTTTCTTCAAAAAGATTTTGGTTATTTTACTTGGATGGAGAACCAGAGTAAATCATAATTCAGTGGGGTAAAAATGCAGTCTCTCCTACATAATTAGAAATGTTATAGAATTGGAGGATATATACTTTATATATATTAATTTCAGAAGATACATACCTGAACATAATGAAGATCACGAATGATAGACACACACCTAATATCATAAGAAATGTTAAAAATGGAAGCATTTTCCCTAAGATCCGGTCCACTGTCACCACTACTATTGAACTTAGTAGTGGAAGTCTTAGCTAAAGCAATTAGGTATGAGGAATATATAAAATAAATCCATTTTAGGAAAGAAGAAGTAATACTAGCACTATTAGCAGAGAACATGATAATATACCAAAAAAAAAAAAAAAACACCTCAGGAATCCACTTAAATACTATTAGAAGCAATAGACACATACAGTAAAGTGACAGGCTACAAAATAAATTTACAAAAATCAATTGTGTTCCTCCGTGTAAACAATAAACTAGAAGATAAAGAAATCAAGGAAACAATCCTATTTACTATTGCATCAAAAAGAATTAAGTATCAAGGAATAAACTTAACAAAGCAGGTGAATATCTGTACAATAAAAACTATAGGACACTTTTATGGACAGTTAATCTATTATAAGGGATTAACATTGGATAAAGGAAAATCTTTTAAGCAAATGGTGCTGGGAAAGCAAAACAGGCACATGCAAAACAATGAAACTAAAACATTATCTACAATCACATGTAAAAATTAACTCAAAATGGATTACAGATTTTTATGTAATACCTGAGACCATAAAATCCAGAACACAAAAGCAAAACACTCTACAACACTGGCTTTGAGTATATCTGTGGGTGTGTGATTTCAATAACAAGGGCAACAAAAGCAAAATAAACAAATGTAACTGCAACAAGCTAAAAAAGCTTTTTTAAAAATATTTTTAAAAGGACAGGCTTATTAAGAAAAGGAAGGGAGAAGACATTTTCACAGATACAAGTGGGCAGAAAAGCAGCTTTGCAAAGAGAAAAGGTTTGTGAAAGAAACACCTGCATAGTCACAGTTGGGCAGGAGAGCTACCCAAATCGAAAGGTTCTGCACAGTGATAGAAAATATTATTAAATTAAGACACCCTACTGATAGGGAGAACATATGTACACATCATAATCTTACAAAATGCTAATAGCCTACATAAGAACTCATACAACTCAACAAAAACAACAACAAAACCCCATTTAAAAAAAAAAAATAAGTAACGATGGCGGCGAGGAGACTCTGCGAGTAAGATCTCCCATTAAAAAAAGTTAATAGGGAGGAAAAGCGGCAGGTCCCAGTGAGAACTGGGACACGGAAGATAAACGGACTACTCCAGCAAACTGCCCGAAGAAGAAAGTTGCCATAAAAGAGGACGAGAAGGGAGGGAAGCGCAGAACCCTGCTCCCCTCCCCCGCCCACAGAGGCGGCACTCTCCGACCGGCAGAGACGAGGGAAACAACAAACCAAAACGCCCAACAAGAAAAACGGACACAGCAAGTGGGACTGTGAGTGGAAAGGAACTATTTCAGCCACCACACCCCGTGAACGGGAGCTGAGGCGAACCCTGCAGGATCCACCACGGAGGTGAGCTCCACGCGCCATTAAAGAGAGCCCCGCCCACCAGGAGGAGACCAGCACCAGCACACAGCCCCGGCCGCCCGGTAAGCTTGCGCGAAAGCGGCGCTCGGATTGCAGCTGCCCAGGCCCCTGCGCCTGCGACCTAGGCTTGCGGGGAGACGGCGGAGGCCCTCCCTGAGTGAGCAGGAACAAGGTGCCCAGGCAGGGGAGCGGGATTCAAAAGGCGCCATTCCCGTGCCACTGATCTGGGCTACAGCCCCCGTCCTGGAACTGAGGGCTTTGGAACTGAGACCCGGGCGGAGGCCCTCCCTGAGTGAGCAGGAACAAGGCGCCCAGGCAGGGGAGCGGGATTCAAAAGGCGCCATTCCCGCGCCACTGATCTGGGCTACAGCCCGCGTCCTGGAACTGAGGGCTTTGGAACTGAGACCCAGGGCACGAAATTAGGGGCGTGGGTTCCCCACGACGGTGGGGCACAAGGCAGACACAGCACCCCAAAGCCGTTGAGGTGTACCCTACCATCCCCGCTCTGCTCCCTGTCCCACGGGGTGGAAAATCAGCTCCCCAAGGGCTCTAGGAGAGATCTCTGGTGCCACCTAGCGAATTGACCCCAGCACAGGCTACTGAAGGAGCTAGTGGCCAGCTGGGGAGTTAGCCCACACCTGGCCCCTTCTGAACAAGTAGTCTGAGCCCACAGGGAGAGCGAGCACCCACAGCCGGGGCAGACCAGGCACGCAGAAGAGTGTGCCTGAGACCAGAAGCGCAGGGAGTGTGTCCCACATCACCAATTTAGAACAGGGACATTTCTTCAGTAAAGACTACCTGCAGAAGGCTTCCTCAGGAGCCAGAGGTGAGCGGGGGAAGTTCGCCCACGCCAGACCCCCTCTGGCCTGCAGTCCAAGCCCAGAGGGGAGCAGGAACCCACCGCCGGGGCAGACCAGGCGCACAGGGGAGTGTGTCCCCACATCGGCATTTTAGAACAGGGACCTTTCTCCAGTAAAGGCTGCTTGAAACTGACAGATGACTCCTGGAAGAACCAGAGGGGAACAGAGAAGCCCACCCAAGATGCCGGCAAGTCCCAACAACACAGTGTCCCAACGCATACGGCAAATTAGAAAACAGACAGTAGGGAGGAGAAGAACCACACGCAACCTAGCAACTCTCCAGAGAAAAAGCACACCACAAAAAGAAAGCCAGCCCCCAGATTGCAACGACAATAACTTGGAAGAATTTCTGAGCCTTCTAGAAAGAGAATTTAAAATTGCCGTGATTAAAAAACTGACAGAAGTCATAAAGGAAAACAATGATAAGGGAAAAATAATCAACGATCAGAAGAATGCAATTGAGTCCCTAGAGAGGGAAAACAATGGTCAGAAGAAAGAAATTGAGTCCCTAAAGAGGGAAGTAAAAGAAATGCAGGAGATCAAAGAATTAATGGAAGAACTAAAGAATTCTGGGAAAAGCAATGAAAGCAGAATAGATGAAATGGAAGAACGAATAAGTAATCTTGAAGACACAGAAATAAAAAGAACCAAAACAGAAAAGGAAAGAGAAGTACGAAGGAAAAAGAACGAAGAAAGACTTCGGGAACTATCTGACTCCATGAGGAAAGGAAATATAAGAGTTATAGGAATACCAGAAGGAGAGGAGAGAGATGTAGGAACAGAGAAAATATTCAAAGAGATAATTGAAGAGAACTTCCCAAATGTGAAGAAGGAGCTGAAAATTGATATACAAGAAGCAAGAAGAACACCAAACTTCCACGACGAAAGGAAAAATACAGCAAGACACATAATAGTAAAGCTCCCAAGAATCCAGGACAAGGAAAAAATAATGAAGCTGGCAAGAGGGAAGAAACAGATAACATTCAAAGGAAAACCAATCAGGCTGACATCAGACTTCTCCGAAGAAACACTACGGGCCAGGAGAGAGTGGAGGGACATAGTCAACAGACTCCAAGAAAACAGATGCCAACCAAGAATACTCTATCCCGCAAAGCTCTCCTTCCTCTTTGAAGAAAGAATATGGACCTTCCCAGACAAACAGAAACTCCAGAATTTCATTGCAACTAAACCCCCACTCCAAAAACTACTACAAGGAGTCCTAAAGCCAGAACCTCAGAGCGACGAATAACAATGAAAGAAGGCCAAAAAAAAAAAAGTTATTAAAAGAATAAATAAATAAAATCAAAGGAAAGACAAACACAATGGCAAATACAGATGTTAACATATCAATATTAACTCTAAATGTAAATGGACTAAACTCTTCAATAAAAAGACACAGAGTTGCAGCCTGGATTAAGAAACAAAACCCAACCTTTTGCTGTCTCCAGGAAACACATTTAGCTACAAAAGATAAAAATAGGCTCAAAGTTAAAGGATGGAAAACAATCCTACAAGCAAATGGACCAAAAAAGAAAGCAGGAACAGCTATACTTATATCAGATAAAACAGATTTCAAACTCAAAAAGATAAAAAGAGACCCCAATGGTCACTACATTATGATCAAGGGGACAATACTTCAAGAAGAAATAACACTCATTAACATATACTCACCAAACGAAGGAGCACCAAAATATATCAGACAACTGTTGTCCTCTCTGAAAACAGACATCAGAGAAAACACATACGTAGTGGGAGACTTCAACACACCACTATCAACAATGGATAGATCAACAAGACAAAAAATAAGTAAAGAAACCAAAGCTCTAAATAAAGACCTAGAGCAATTGGGCTTAACAGACATCTATAGAGCACTAAACCCCAAAAAAACGGGGTACACATTTTTCTCAAGCGCACACGGATCATTCTCCAGGATCGATCACATACTGGGGCACAAGACAAACATCAACAGATACACCAAGATTGAAATCATATCAACCATCTTTTCTGACCATGAAGGCATCAAACTAGAAATAAACCATAAAAAGAAGGCAAGGAACTTTCCTACCTCATGGAGATTAAAAACCACACTACTGGAAGACCATTGGACTAATGAGGAGATCAAAGAAGAAATTAAAAAATTTTTTGAATTGAACGACAAGGATGACACCAATATCCTAAATGTATGGGATGCAGCAAAAGCAGTAATAAGAGGAAAATATATAGCAATAGAAGCTCACATCAAGAAACAAGAAAGAACGCAAAGAAACAACCTAATCTCGAAGCTCAAAGATCTAGAAAAAGAACAACAAAAAAACCCCAAAACCAGTAGAAGAAAAGAAATAATAAAAACCAAAGCAGAAATAAATGAAATTGAAACTAAAAAAACAATCCAAAAGATCAATGAAACCAAGAGCTGGTTCTTTGAAAAAATCAATAAAATAGACAAACCCCTAGCCAGGCTCACAAAGGAAAAAAGGGAGAAAGCACAAATAAACAGGATCATCAATGAAAGAGGAGAAATCACAACGGACACAGCAGAAATCAAAAGAATAATCAGTAACTACTATGAACAGTTATATGGAAACAAGTTTAACAATCTAGAGGAGATGGACAAATTCCTACAACTCTACAATCACCCAAAGCTAGATAAAGAAGAAATAGAACACCTAAACAGACCAATTACAATTAGTGAAATTGAAATGGTAATCAAAAACCTCCCCAAAAACAAAAGCCCAGGACCTGATGGATTTACAAATGAATTCTACCAAACATTCAGAGACGAATTAGTGCCTATCCTTCACAAACTCTTCCAAAAAATTGAGAAGGAAGGGACAATACCAAACACGTTCTATGAAGCCAACATTACACTAATACCAAAACCGAACAAGGACAACACAAAAAAGGAAAACTACAGGCCAATCTCCCTAATGAACACTGATGCAAAAATCCTCAATAAAATTTTAGCTATCAGAATCCAACAATGTATCCATAAGATAATTCACCACGACCAAGTTGGATTCATTCCAGGGGCACAAGGATGGTTTAACATCCGAAAATCAATCAACGTTATCCAACACATCAACAAAAAGAAATATAAAAACCATATGATAATATCAATAGATGCTGAGAAAGCCTTCGACAAAGTGCAACACCCATTCATGATAAAAGCCCTTGAAATTCTTGGGATACAAGGAACATACCTCAACATCATAAAGGCCATCTATGACAAGCCAACAGCCAGTATCATTCTCAATGGTGAAAAGCTGAAAGCAATTCCATTAAGATCTGGAACAAGACAAGGATGTCCACTCTCACCATTGCTTTTCAATATAATACTGGAAGTCCTAGCCAGGGCAATAAGACAAGAGAAAGACATCCAAGGAATCCAAATAGGAAAAGAAGAAGTCAAACTATCACTATTTGCAGACGATATGATATTATACATAGAGAACCCCAAAAACTCCACAGAAAAGCTAATTCAACTCATCAATCAGTTCAGTAAAGTGGCAGGATACAAAATCAACACGCAAAAGTCAGTAGCCTTCCTATACACAAACAATAAATCTGAAGAAGAAGAAATCAAAAAGACCATCCCTTTTGTTATTGAAACAAAAAAAATCAAATATTTGGGAATAAATCTAACAAAAGAGGTAAAGGACCTATACAAAGAAAACTATAAAACACTGTTAAAAGAAATAGAAGAAGACACAAAGAAATGGAGAGACATCCCCTGCTCATGGATTGGAAGAATAAACATTATTAAAATGGCCATCCTTCCAAAAGCAATATACAGATTCAATACTATTCCAATCAAAATTTCAATGTCATTCTTCAAAGAAATAGAACAATTATTGATGAAATTCATATGGAATCACAAAAAACCCCGAATAGCCAAAGCTCTCCTGAAAAAAAAAGAAGGGAATGGAGGCATCAGACTCCCAGACTTCAAACTATACTACAAAGCCATAATAATCAAAACTGCATGGTATTGGAACAAGAACAGACGTACAGACCAATGGAATCGAATAGAAAATCCAGAAATAAACCCACAGATTTATGGTCAACTAATCTTTGACAAAGGAGCAAAGACTATGCATTGGAGCAAAGAAAGTTTGTTCAATAAATGGTGCTGGGAAACCTGGGTCGCTACATGCAAAAGAATGAAGCTTGACCACCACCTCACACCATATACAAAAATCAACTCAAAATGGATTAAAGAACTAGACATAAGACCTGAAACCATAAAATATATAGAAGGAAATATAGGCGAAACACTACGTGATTTGCACATCAAAGACATCTTTACAGACACATCACCCAAAGCAGTGATAGTGAAGGCAAAGATAAACAGCTGGGACTATATCAAATTAAAGAGCTTTTGCACAGCAAAAGAGACAATAACAAAAACAAAGAGAAACCCCACCAACTGGGAGAACATTTTTGCACCCAACACTAATGATAAAGGACTGATCACAAAAATCTGCAAAGAGCTGATGAGACTCAACAACAACAAAGAAAATAATCCAGTCAAAAAATGGGCAGAAGAGCTTAAAAGAAACTTCTCTGAAGAGGAAATGCAAATGGCCAACAGGCATATGAAAAAATGTTCAACATCACTTGTCATCAGGGAAATGCAAATCAAAACTACCATGAGATACCATCTTACACCAGTGAGAATGGCACATATTAAAAAAACTAGCAACAACAAATGTTGGCGAGGGTGTGGAGAAAAAGGAACTCTTCTGCACTGTTGGTGGGAGTGCAAACTGGTCCAACCACTGTGGAAAGCTGTGTGGAGATTTCTGGACCTACTAAACATAGAGCTTCCATATGACCCAGCAATTCCACTTCTAGGTATTTACCCAAAGGACACAGAAACATCAATTCCAAAGAACACCTGCACCCCTATGTTTATAGCAGCACTGTTTACAATAGCTAAGCTTTGGAAACAACCCAAATGCCCAAAAATAGATGACTGGATCAAGAAGATGTGGTACATATATACCATGGAATATTACTCAGCATTCAAAAAAGATAAACACATGCAATTTGCTGCAACATGGATGGCGCTGGAAGGGATCATGCTCAGCGAAATAAGCCAAAAAGAAAAAGAAAAATACCGGATGGTCTCACTCATAGCAGGAATCTAGAAAACTTAAATAAGGGACCAGGAAAATGAATAACTATAAGAAAGTGAAAATCAAAATCAACAAAAAACTATGAACCAGAGACACTTTTAGGGGGGCGGGGGCGGGAGGGGAGGGATTGGGGTCAGAATGGGGGGCTGCAATTGTATGGGGAATATAACAATAACATTTATAAAAAAAAATAAAAAAAAATAAAAAAATAAAAAAATAAGTAACGCCTCCCTACCTGGTGCAAGGGGTTAAGATGCAACCTATGACGATTTCCACAGCCACTGCAGCACGAGCTCGATCCCCAGCCAGGGAGCAACCCGCATGGTGCAGCAGACATCTCCTGACTCATCTGCTGCTCCCCTTAGCAGTGTATTTCAATCTGCCTGTTCATTCCCCTGTGAATCTGGTGATTCTTATCCCTCGCACCTCTGGCCTGTACCCCTATTCTTGTATGTATAAATAAATACATCTTTTAAAAAATAAAAAAAAAAACAAAAATAGTTAGAAGAGCTAAACAGATACTTCTCCAAAGAAGTCATACAGATGACCAACAGGCATACAAAAAAATGCTCGCCATCACCTATTGTCAAGGAGATGCAAATTAAAACCACAATGAGATGGCACTTCACTCATAAATACCTCGTATCAAAAAGTCCAGAAACAGTAAAAGTTAGACTAAGAGAAAAACAAACCCTCACACACTATTAGTAGGATTGTAGACTAGTCCAGGCTCCATGGAAAATAATATGGAGACTTCTAAAATTATTGAAAAACATCTGTCATATCAAACACCAATCCAACTCCTAAGTATTTACCTGAAGACTGCAAAAACACTCAATTGAGAGGATATATGCACTTGTATGTTCATTGCAGAAATATTTATAATAGACAGTTATGGAAAAATCTAAGTGTCCAATGACAGATGAATTGATTTAGGAAGATGTGGTATATACACACACACACACACACACATATACACACATACAATGGGATACTGTGCAGCTATGAAAAATGAAATTTGCCATTTGGATGGAACTAGAGGTGATTATACTGATAAAAATAAGCCAGAAGTAAAAAGACAAATATCATGAGTTCACTCATATGTGGAACATAGAACAGAAAATCAATCAGAAAAATCAAACCACAGACAAACCCTGGAAATCTGTTTATAAAATTGAGGCTACCAAAGGATGAGATGGATGGTGGAGAGAAAAGGGTATTGTCCATTGGTTTTATGTGTGAGGAGTAGGTGTCTTTGTGGTGGATGAGTTGTAATTAACATATATCTGAATGTTACACCTGCACATCTGAATCATATATACTTGTAAATCAATGCCACCACAATAAAAAAAAATGGAGAAAATTCTGAGAAATGACTCATTAGGCGACTTTGTCATTGTACGAACACAAGATCAGCAGTTGATTTTGTATACATAGGAGCCATATTGACCGATTGAAGCAAGTACACGGGAAAATGATGCAATGAAGAGACATGATAAACACAAGATCTATTGAGGCTGCTATTATAGTAAAACTCTACAATGCTATGATGTCACTAGTCAATAGAAATTTTGGGACTACTTCTGTATATGTGGTCCCTCATTGACAAACATTTGTCACGACTTACTGCTCTGTTGCTCTGCTCTTTTTACAATTTAGCTCTTCAAAATAACTCTCTTTTCTCTATACTCACATCTCCTGATCTCTTTCAAATCCATCAATTAGAACTATGAAACCTAATAATTAATTGTTGTTTCAAGCCTCTTAAAAAAGCAACAACAATAGAAGGCACAACATTCTTCTTTCTGCAGGTGAAGTTGGTGCAATTTCTATTTCCATGTGTTAGAAATAAAAATAGTGTCACTACTTTTGTTGTTTATTTGTAAAATTAGATTTACTACATAAGGATTTGTCAAGAATTAAAACTCTTTTTCTTTCTTTCTTTATACTATATATATATGAATTATAAAAAATAAAATTATATTTGTAATTAAATAATTATGACAGCATCAATGGATAAAGATGCTCCAGTTGGGTTGAAGTTATTACAGACATAGATGTTGTCTTACTCTCTGTCTAGACAGCAGAGCCTGAGACAAGAATCAGTGGCTAATATTTTGGGGAAGGTAAAAGCCCAAGGCCATAAATGTGACATGGAAAAAAAAAAAAAACAGAAAAAGAAAACTTAAGATCCAATGGAATGTGATGCAGTGGCAATCTTTTTCACAAAAAGATAAAATGAGACAGAGCATGCCCCTCAGCTGATCAGCCTACCGTGCACACTCAACTCGAGCAGCATTACCAGGGCAAAATTCAACCTGTCATAGTCCATGAGAGAGAAGGAGTAGAGAAAGGGAGAATTTCACAGCCCAGATTTGCCCTATATCTTGCTGGCAAAAATTCAGCTGAGGAAGAACATTATCATATTTCTAGTTGCAGAATTCATCCCCTAGGAGACCACTCAAGCAGCCAGCCCCTACATCCGATGGTATACAGATTACTTTATACATGAAATTGGAGCCATGCTGCAGTATGCTGCATCTTCCCAAGGGAAAGAAAGGAGGAGGAAGTCAAGGGAAACTGAAAAAGCACATAAAATTCACATTTGAATACAACTGAAGTCAGAAAGTTAATGTCTTTAAATCTCTAGCCACTATTTTCTAACATTTTAACTGTATGGAATTTAACCTTGCTACACTATAGTTTCTTGATATTTTATTCTAATGAAAAATTCTATCTATATCTTAAAGTGGTTTTGAAAATATTTTGCAAACAAAAAGTGACTATTAAAACATAAACATTTTAAAAATCATTTAGGAAGTCAGAGGGATGCCACATAAATTGTAGACTGTAACAAAAGAATCTACCTACATTACAAATCATAAAACCACCTCACTAAAAGATAGGGGTCTAATGTTGTTGACATAAATAACTTTTAACACAAATAGAGTATGAAAGATTAAAGACAAAATAAACTTTTCATGAATACTATAATCTTGTTGACAATATTATAACCTCCCTCACAGAGGAACAGGTTAATGATTCTGATACTGATTTACATGTATATCAGAACTGAATAATGAATAAATGATTAGAAGATAATAAAACACAAATATCTCATTATTGGAGTGGGAAGTTTCAGATAAAATGGGAGAATAACTCAAAATAATTAATGGGCTACAGTATTAAAGTTGAGTATAGTGTATTACCTAATGTTTAGCTTAATATAAATAAATGAGGATGAGTATAGAAATATTTATAGATATGTTAATGTGCCCAGGTTAGTATATACTAACTTTCATTAGCTGGTGGGGTCTCGAAGAAAAGGAACACCCCAGTAGTTATGAGCACAAGTGGTACCCAGATCTTAGTTTCTAATAGCATTCATCAATTTAAAAACAAATCAAACAAAAGACACACCACAGCTTCTTGGAGAAATGAATGACTATAGAAATTTTCCAAGAAATATAAAAAAAAAAAATTATGTGGATACTGCACTCTGAGGGGAGCATAACTACCCAGTCCTTAAGTTCAAGTCATTTTGAGTCCTTTCCAAATAATGCAATGTGGAAAAAGGAGAAAGTGTGAAACTTTTCAGTGAAGAAACTTGGGGGAAAAAAAAAAAAAAACTTCAACAAGCTGATCAATAACAACATCAACAGAGTTCAGTCATGTTGATAGCCTATGTTCTTGATATGTTCTTGTGTAAGTGGCACTCAATCTCTTTGGGCTCCCTCCCAAAATGGAAAAAAAAAAAAAAAACACAGTTGAGCCACGACAGCTCAGAAGACATTCTACAAAATACAGGGCCTCCCCTGGTGGTGCAGGCGGTTAAGCACCACGCTGTGAAGCTGTCTGCAGCCTGTGCAGCACCAGTTCCATCCCGGCCGGTGAGGGTCCCACATAGTGCAGCAGAAATCTCCTGTCTCGCCCGCTGCTCCCCTCAGCAGTGTATTTTGTCAGTCTGCCTGTTCTGTTCCCCACTCTATGTCTGGTGAATCCTCTCACCCTCCCGCACATGTGGCCTGTACCCCGGTTCTTGTGTAAATGAATAAATAAATATTTTTAAAAAAATACAGACCATCACCTCTCAAAATTGTAAGGTCATAAAAAGAAAGTCTCAGAAACTATCACAGTCAAGAAAATCACATATTGATATAACAATATAATAAATAAGTTATCATAGATTAGAATCTTTATAAAGAAAAAGGAAGGTAAAAACTAAGGAAATATGAATATAGCATGAAAATTAGTTAATAATGCATCAGTGTTGGTACTTGAATTATGACACATGTACTGAATAAGTAAAATATAAATAACAGGTTGTAGTTACTGCATGTGATATATGGGAAGAAACTATCCTAACCTTGAAATTTTTCTGTAAATCCAAAATTATCCAAAGCATGTTTGTTAACACATATGTTTACAAATTACATAAAACCTGACTAGAAAATAACCTGGCCCATAGAAAACTTTGGTGATTTTCTCTTTTCATCTCTATTAGCCCTAAACTCTCCTGTCTTTCTCCTCTCTATCTCTCCTAGCTTTATGCTCCTAAAACCGTGGGTATTCAAAATATGTTAGCTAAAATCTTTATATGACATGGAATACTACTTTATGTAAGCAAATAATTTTTCCATGTTTGGGACCCTATACAATATCACATTAGTCATTAATATGCATAAGGAAGTTTTAAAATTACAAAGTTTATCAAATTACCTCAGGTCCTTTAAAAATTATGTAGTTTAAGCAAGTTTTGTACCTTCATAAAAAAGAAGAAAAAAAAAACTGGACCTGAGGATTACTGGGCCCACCCTCTTCCTTTTCCAAACTGTTATCATTTGGTTGAATTATACCTGGTTATCTGATTTCTCTCCATTCCTACCCACCTCTAATTCTGCTCCTTTTATTCTATAACAGAGTAAATCAGGATCAGCCACAACACCCTCTTTGAGAGATGATCTGTACTTTTGTACTGAATTTCTAAAAGCTGTATTTAGAAATGTGCCTATTTTATTCTATCTACCTCTGGAGGACATCAGTGAAGTAAACTCTAGTAGATTACCATAACAATGACATGGAATTGAATGGATAATTAATCTAAGGAACAGGAAGAACATAATGGTCATATAATCTAAACTTCCTCCAGTTACTGCTTCCCTCTGAAATATGTCACTAATATTTTCATAATATTGTGTAAATCATTGGCCTTGCTGGTATCAAACATCATTAAAATGGGTAGAGAAGGGGCCTCCCTAGTGGCTTAGAGGTTAACTCTCAGTGCTATCATCACTATGGCCTGAGTACGATTGCTGACCAGGGAGCTAACCCACACATGGTACGGCAGACCTCTCCTATCTCATCTAGTACTCCCCTTGGCAGTGTATTTCAGTAGATCTACCTCTTCTGCTCCCCACTTTGTCTCTGCTGAATCCTCTTACCCCCCATATCTCTGGCCTATACCCCAGTTCTTCTATTGAAAAGAAAATGGGTAGAGAAGGATTTAAGAAGGCTTGATATTATGTCTTCTCCAAATGTTTGGTAGAACTCACTAGTTAAGGCATTTGATCTCAGACTTTTATTCGTTGGGAGATTTTTGATTATTGATTCAACCTAATTCTGTATGTTATTGACATACTCAGGATTTGTTTCTTCTTGATTCTGTTTGTGGTACATTATTTCTAGGAAGGTATCCATTTTCCAAATATAGAAACTCACTTTATAAGGCCATAGCAACCTGATAAGAATAATATATCCAACCTCTGTGATGAACACAGATATAAAAATCCTCAAGAAAATGCCAACATACTAATGCAAATTCACATTACATTTATATAATATAAGTATGTGGGGTTTGTCCTTGAGATAGAAGGATAGCTAAACATAAATAAATCAATATGATTAGCCATGTTAACAAAAAGAAAGGAAGCAAAGCACAAAATGATCTCAATAGTTGTAGAGAAGGCATGTGATAAAGTTTAACATTCATTCATGAGGAAAAGCACACAATTAACATCATATTAAATGGGGAGAAGTGAAAAGCTTTTCATTAAATTCCAATACCTGGCCAATACGCTCATTCTCACCACGTCTATTCAGTAGACTATTGAAGTGCTAACAAGAACAATTTGACAAAAAAAGATAAACCATATCCAAATTGGAAAGGAAGAAGTAAAATTGTTTGCAGATGATCAAATTTGCAGAAAAACTTAAAAATTCAACAAAAACTTTGAGAAATGATAAGACAATTCAGTAAAACTATATCATAGAAAATTAAAATACTAAGATAGTTGCATTTATATACAGAAACAAGAATTTATCCTAAAGGGAATTAAGAGAACATGGTTCATAGAAGCAACATAAAGAATAATAAAATACGATCACCAAAAAGTTGACTTGTACAATTATATTTCAAAACTAAATATAGATGGAATAAATTAAACAGATAAATTGAAATTCATGTTTGTAAAATGTAGAGTTAATATTACTATAATGTATATTCTAAACAAAGCAATATGTAAGACTCAATGCCATCTCTATTAAAATTTCAATGACACTCTTTTTAATAATAGAAAAAAAACTTCCAAAATTCATATAGAACCACAGAAGACCCCAACAGGTAAATCAATCTTGAGCAAGAGTCACAAAGGTGGAGGCATCATCCTTTCTTGTGTCAAAATATATAAAAAAAAGTTATAGTAATCAGATCATTATAGTATTAGCATGAAATCCCACACATAGATTTATGTACAAAATGTAGAGCCCACACAACTATCATTGACTGATATTCAATATGGTTACTAAGAATACATGATAGGGAAAGACGAGCTTCTTCAGTAATAATGCTACAAAAACAGGAAAGTCAAACAGAATGAATGGCCTGAATATCATATTACGTACAAAATTCAGATCAAAATGGGCTAAAAATTTGAAGACAAAATGTAAAATGCGTCAAACAAAACATAGGAAAATATTTAAAACATTTGTAAATGATTTTTTGGATGTTACCAAAATCACAGGCAACAAAAGCACAAGTAGATGAGTGTGAGTGCATTAAATTAAATGCTTCAGACATCAAAGGAAATAACAGAATGAAAGCCACTGTCTGGGATGAGAGAAAATATTTCTCTCATAAACTAATCATAAACTAGTCATAAACTAATAAGGGGCTAAGATCTAAAATTTGGAATGAATTCAGACAAATCAATAGCTGAAAAACAAAACCTGATTTTAAAAAAGGGGCTAAGCACCCAAACAAACGTTTCTTAAAAGAAATATTTGGACAATAGAAAACATAAATAGTTGTTCAACATCACTAGTCTTCTGGGAAATACAAATCAAAACAATGAGCTATCACCTCACACCTTTTAGAGTAGTTGTCAAAAAAGAGATAATAAGTGTGGAAATGTGAAGAAAAGAAAATCCTCTATATTGTTGATGATAATGTAAACTGATACAGTTATGGAAAAACAATAGGAAGACACCTTAAAAATTTAAAATAAAACTATCATGTGATCCAACAGTACCACTTCTTAGTATAAATTTAAATGTATTGAAATCAGTGTCTCTAAGGGATAGTGCACTTCCATTTACATTATGGGATTACTTACAATAGTCAAAATATGGAAACATCTACTGATCTGTCAAAAGATGAATTGGAATGAAGAAAATGTGGTAGATTCATATAATGGGATATTATTCAATTTTAAAATAGAAGGAAATCATGCTATCCACAGGCACATACATGAGCCTGAGAACATTATTCTAAGCAAACACACACGCACACACACATACACATCAGGTGTTGTCATTTTATTTTATTTTTTTTAAGATTTATTTATTTTTATACAAGAACCCGGGTATAGGCCAGATGTACAGGAGATGGGGAGGATTCACTGGAGACAGAGCAGGGAACAGAACAGGTAGACTGAAGAAATACACTGCAGAGAGGAGCAGTGGGCGAGACAGGAGAGGTCTGCTTTGCCATGTAGAATTCTCGCTGGCTGGCCGGGATCAAACCCATGCTGCAGAGGCTGTGGACATCTTCACAGTGCGGTGCTCAACCAACTGTACCACAAAGGAGGCCCCAGATATTGTCATTTTATACGTGTAGCTTTATGGTGGTCAACTGGGATGATAAAGGAGTGCATACAGTTGCTTCACTGAGACTACCTTCTAATTTTCAATTTCCTTAAAGAAATCATACATACATTATATTCCAAAGTACAAAATGTTCCTCATGCATAGGGGACTATGAATTATCCATAAAATTAAATTGAAACAAAAACAACCAAAAATAAGTATATCAAGATAAATATTTTTTTAAAAGCTTTGCCCATAACTATCTAATGTTCTTGATATTACATTACTGAAATATATTTATTTAGGTAAAAAAGGAGTAAGCACATACAAGGGCGCGTCAGTTGCTCAGTTACACTGATGTTTGAGCAGAGACCATCTGATCAAATCCAGTGATGTCTCTGATCTCATCCTTTACTACTCTATCTTGCTATCTTGCCTTACTTCCTCTTGATAATCTTGATTCCTTTTTTTTTTTTTTTTTTTTTTTTACCTCCCACCTCAGCGTCTTTGGATTTGAGATTCTCCCTGCCTAGGAAGCTCCTATAGGGGCAGCACATGAAAGCTCAATCTCACCATTCAATATTTAAAAAATTCCAACAAGTTCAATCCTGGAAACAATATCTAAATTGTAGCCACCCCCACTTACAGCCAAAACTCTTTTCCTAATTTATTTTCTCTCTAGCATCTATCATTATTATACACATTATTTATTTTACTAATTTATTTTATTTAATGTATGTGTCTATTGGGACACATTTTTATAAACTTTATAAAAATTTAAAATAATTTTTATTGTTGTATCTCCAGTAGATGTAATCAATAAATATATTTGAATGAGCATGTAATTCTATTCCAAAGAATATATCCAACATAGATGTAGTGATATGTACAGCAAAATATGCATAGTAAGATACCAATAGTAGTATCACTCACAATACATATCAAAATCTGGAAAATATTCAAATGCTTATCAATAGAGTGGTGGATAACTAACTTAAGGTAAACTCAATGAAATTGAGTGGAATAAGGTATAACTTATCAATTTTCTCATTAGAGATTAGGTAAGCTGATTGTTATTTAGGTCTACTATGTGCTCTTCAAAATGTGTAGCAACATTCTTTAACTCAATAGATGCCTGTAACATCTCTTCCCCAGTAGTGACATTAACTAAGCTATGGAAACAACCCAAATGCCCAAAAATAGATGACTGGATCAAGAAGATGTGGTACATATACACAATGGAATATTACTCAGCAATCAAAAAAGATAAACTCATGCAATTTGCAACAAAATGGATGGAGCTGGAAGGGATCATGCTCAGTGAAATAAGCCAGAAAGAAAAAGAAAAATACTGGATGGTCTCACTTATAGCAGGAATTTAGAAAACTTAAATAAGGGACTGGGAAAAAGACAAATTTCAATAAAGTAAAAATCAAAATCAACAAGCAACTATAAACCACAGATACACTACAGGGGTGGGGGGCGGTGGGTAGGAAGGATTATGGTCAAAATAAGGGGGGTGGGAGTTGTATGGGGACTATAACCAAGATGAAAATGCATACATTGTGCAAAAATGAAAAATGGTGTAAAAATATATAAAATAAAAATTAAAAAAAACATTAATATTCATAACAAAAATATCTCTGGATATTGTCAAATATCCTGTAGGAGGAAAATTGGTCTGATGAGAAATCATTATCACACAACAAGGAGAAATGATTAAAAGCTATATATGGGCTCAGCAAACTTCCAATACATCTGACCAGGGACTAATATCCAAGACCTACAAAAATTCATACAACTCAACATAAAGAAAATAAATTTGCCAATTAAAAAGTAGAAGATCCAAATAGGTACTTCTCAAAAGAAGACATATAGATGGACATGAAGCATGTGAAAAAAGCTGTATCATACTTATCATTAGAGGAATGCAAATCAAACCACAATGTGACACTATCTCACACTGGTGAGAATGACACACAGGCTTGGTGGTGGGTGTAGTAGATATACCTGAAGAGGCGGGATACCATTGTTCTGAATCATATGCTGTGTTGTAAACCCATATTTAAACCCATGTTGTAAACCAAAATTATTTTTAAAAACACGAACAAGAAGTATGAGCAAGGGTATAGAAAAAACGGAACTCTCATAAACTGTTGGTAGGAATAGTCACCTCATGGAAACAACCTTAACAGTCATTGACAGAAGAGTGCATAAAGAAAACGTGGTATATATACACAATGGAATACTACTCAGATACATAGAGAGATGAAATCTTGCCATTTGTAACAGTATTTATGGAGCTGGTGGAGATTATACCAAGTAAAATAAACCAGTAGTAGAAAGACCAAAAAAAAAAAAAAAAAAAGGATGATTTCACTCATATATGGGATATAAAGAAACTCATATATGGGTGATAACAAATATCTGCAGAAGTATGAACCTAATTCCCAAAATTATATACAGTGTTATAATAAATATTATTTCAGTAAAAATGTCTAAAAATAAAAATATAAATATAAATTGCAAGAAAAAAATCTATATATTATACAATGGTTGAGTTTTATAACATAATAGTAAATGAAAGACACCAGATAAAAGAATATATGCTGCACGACTTCATATGTGTGTGTATGTATTTCTTATATATATATATATGTGACATGAATATATGCTGTTAGAAATCAGGTTATTCTTGAATGGACAGTACTGGGTAAGACAAAAAAGGGGATTTCTGGGTTCCTGATGACATTTTGCTTCTTTCACTTGGGTATTGGTTATGGTGGTGTGCTCAACTCTTGTCAAAACTTTAGAAAGCTAAACAATTTTCAGTTTTCTGTATGTATACCTACTTCAAAAAATTAATATCAATTTTATAACAGAATGAATGAATGCAAGGTAATGCTTGAAACACATTTGACAAAATATCAAATCTAAATATAGCACGAGACTTCTTTTTTTTTTAAGGTTTATTTCTATTTATACAAGAACTGAGGTATAGGCCAGATGTGCAGGAGGGTGAGAGGATTCACCAGAGACAGAGTTGGGAACAGAACAGGCAGACAGATCAAAATACACTACTGAGGGGAGCAGTGGGTGAGACAGAAGAGGTCTGCTGCGGCGTGTGGGTATCTCCCCAGCCAGCTGGGATTGAACCTGCGCTGCAGAGACTGCAGACAGCTTCACAGCATTGCGCTCAACTGCCTGTACCACCAGGGAGGCCCAAGACTTCATTTCTAATTTGGTTTACTTTTAGTTTTTATTAAATAACACCTTTACTAGTACAACAAAGAGAACTGCTCAGTGGGTTTGTAATTCTGTAAAGCTCTTAAGGCTTTTAGGTGCTTTAAGAAACATTAATTCTTTTAGATCACTAGGAAATTAACCTTTGTGATATATTTGAAGAAAACATTTAACTTAGCAGACATATACTGCCTATTGTTTTTCCCTACTGAATAAACACAAACACTGTCTATATTATAAATTATCTCTCTCTGCTTCTTGCTAAGAGGGGATGCTAATCTGAATAAATACCATTTACACCAAAGAACTGACAGAAAAATTTAAAAGTGTAATGTCATAAATAAAAATCCATCAAAAGGATAACAATAAAAGAGGAATATAACTTTTAGAAAAGTCACAACAAAATATTTTTATAAAACAGAATATAATTTGAACCTGTAGTTCATTCTATCCCGACTTGTAATAACAGTAGTCAAAGAAAACATAAATACTGATTTAGATATAGACTTACTTTGCTCCAAAATTAATATTCCTAAACAAGCTCAGGAAATCATCTAAAAAATTCAGAAATTACACTAAAAATAAAAGATACCTAAATTTTCCATAAATACAATATAATAACTAATTTGAAACCTTATTTAGTGAGCCTACAATATTAGTTTTAAAATTAGTGTTCAATTTGTTAGCCAGAAGGTTTTTCCCCAAAATAGATTTTTTTTCCCTGTATCCTCAATATTGTGCCTGGCTTTTAAAGACTAATCCTGGTCTACAAGTAATCAGAATTTTGCCACTGATGTGTTTTTAAGCTTCATGAAATGTTTCTACACAGTTGGTCAGTTTCAATATGGGCAGATTGGAAACAGCTGCACGGACCAAAATCAGCATGCTGTGGTTCAGTGACTTGGCTCATAGAAACATTGCCGACTTGGAAAACTTTTGTGATGATCCTGACTTTGCTGCTGACCTACTGTCAAAATCTATCACTCCCACATAGGTACATTCCTACTTAATAGCTTCTATAGATTCTAGGCAAGCTTCACTTGAATATTTGTATATTTAATAATAGAGTATGTGCCTATGATTGCTTCTCTACCCTTTGCATATCAAAAACTCATTGGTACTCTTGATTAGACTTTGATATTTTGAACTAAGTCTTTTAGAGAATCATGGGAATTATGCAAGCCAAGATATTGCATGTAGACAGTGAAAGAAATAATGTCAATTCAAATGACTACACAGGGAAAAGAAAAAATGTCAAATGTAATAGACTTGTAAACCAGGCCTTCATATTTCCAGAAACTCTCAGTACTTTATTTTCAGAAATTCCTGATGAATTTTTCCCTCATTTTGTTGGTATAGTCACACAGTTCTAAGTGTATATAATTACTGAACAAACAAACGACATGATCCTTCCAGACAGTATTTGCTCAATCTGTCTTACTGTCTGTCTGTCTGTTGGCCTATCTATGTCTACCTATTCATCTATATTAGGAAAGGTCACTAACTGGCCTGGTTTATCTGTATTGTGACTCTATTGGCAAGACACTGAAATTGGCAATCCCATGGGAGCCACATGGACACAAGAGAGAAATCATTTCCCTGAAGGAAGGGAAGCTGTTTAAACAAGCCCAAAAAAGATCAGTTTCTCTCTCCTTTTTTTTTTTTTTTCATTTTTTCCTTTCCTTTCCATTCCTTTCTGTTTGTTTCTTTTAAAGCAAACTTAAGGTGCTAGAGTTTATCATCTTTGAACACTGAGGGAAAGGCGTGGGACTTTGATACAGGGAAATTATAGTTAATCTTTGTGGTCATAGTGGTTCAACAAAAATCTACAATTGCTTCTTGATCACCACAAAGCAAGTAAGTTTTCCCAAAGAATTCCTTGCCAAAGAGAAAAACTGATCAGATGACATATTTTCATTGCAGATTGCTTAATATTCTAGACTGTGTCACTATCTTTTACACATTCATTTTATCTTCAAACCTCCATGCACTCTCCATCTGTCACAGAAGACCAGGAGAGAAATAACCAATCCACAGAGGAGTATTCATCACCAGGTGTGCTGGTGCGTGTTGGGTGAAAATGAAGGTGTGATTATGGAAAGGGCAGGGGGTGAAAAGCACAGTCCATTTAACCTCCTGATTCTTACTCCAAATAGTCAGTTATAGGAGTAAAAGTCCTCTATGCTCTTCCGTATCAAGCTCTTCATGGTGGTCAGGTACTAGACAATTTTTTTTTTTAATTTTTTAAATTTTTTTAAAATTTTATTTATTTTTTACATTACTTTTCATTTTTGCACAATGTATGCATTTTCATCTTGTTTATAGTGCTCATACAATTCCCACCCCCTTGTTTTGATCAAACTTCCTCTTCTTCCCTCTCTAGTGTGTCTCTGTTTTATAGTTGCTTGTTGATTTTGATTTTTACTTTATTATAATTAGTCTTTTTCCTGGTCCCTTATTTAGGTTTACTAAATTCCTGCTATGAGTGAGGCTATCTGGTATTTTTCTTTTTCTTTCTGGCTAGAAAAATTTCTTAATAGAGAAAGGGGGAGGAAATTAGGATGTAGGGCCCAAAGAGGCCAACTGAAAGCAGTGTTTATAGAAAATGCAAACTTTAGGATTCTGGAAGCACATTTACTGCATTATTTGCAACAAATATCAGAAATTTAACTTTTAAATATATGTAAGGAATTTAAAAAAGTAGAAAATATGAAATTCCAGCTGGGTTAGAGGTGATAGATGCTGGGAAAAGTGTTTATGATCCTTTGTTATTCAGATTTATTGTGTCTAAGTGTTGGATTAGGTATCAAAATTTGGCTTAGGACTCATGTCTACTCAATGGCTTTCTCTTACCCAAAGTATCTTCCAGCATGCTAGTTCAAACAACTCCCCCTCTTTCACCCTCATGCCATATTCTGGTCTAAGGTTCCTCAGGATAGCTAACCTCCTAACATATCTATTCCTCTAAATCTGAACTTTTATTCTAACTTAGCCATCCAGTTTTGGCTTTTCATCATTTTATATTAAAACTAAGATTGGCCCAACATTCACCTCTTACCTGTTTTTTTTTTTTAAGATTTATTTATTTATTTATCTATCTATTTATTTATTTATTTATTTATACAAGCACTGGGTACAGTCAGAAGTGTGGGAGGGTGAGAGAATTCACCAGAGCCAGAGCGGGGAGCAGAACAGGCAGAAGGACCGAAGTACACTGCTGAGGGGAGCAGCAGGAGGCAGGAGAGGTCTGCAAACCATGTGGGACCCTCCTCCAGTGGCTTGGGAGCAGCCGGGGATCGAACCGGCGCTGCAGAGGCTGCAGGCAGCTTCGCAACCCAGCGCTCAACCGCTGCACCACCAGGGAGGCCCAACATTCACCTCTTGATATTGATTGTGAGTTTACATAAAATTTTACCTCTCCATAAAATAGATCTGCATTCCTTAAATGTTACAAAGAATGGAAACACTCACATGTGGTATATAAAGAAATTAAACAAACAAATGAACTAAACACAACAAAAATAAGCCTTCAAACAAAGCAAACTGTCAGAAGAAGGGGAGCAGTGAGAAATGCATCAGTCAAGTAAGAGGGGCCAATTGCATGGTGAAGAGCAAATTTGGAATATTTTTGGTAAACTTAATGTAGTATGTTTACATGTTGATTTATAATGATGAACTCCTAAAATTTATGTCATAATGCTATGTTACTTCAATATTTTTTTTTAAATAGTGGAAGCAATTTATTCTCAATCATTGGACATTTTCTCATTTCTAGAGAAATGAGCAGCAGAAAAATTGAAAGTAGTACTATAAATAAATAAAAATGCTTACAAGGCCAGAGTTTTGGGTTGGATATTGTGTCTTTCATTCTAATGCATTTTAAGTGAATTTTCTACTTTCTATACTTATAGATGGGTTTAAACTGACCATCGTAATATTTGTATGAGCATATACTCTGAAATTGAAATGTCAGTTTTTACTGTGCAGTCTGTCTTGGAGAAGACTTTTTTTTTTTTAAAGATTCATTTATCTATGCATCGAAGAACTGGGGTACAGGACAGAGGTGTGGGTGCGGAGGTGAGAGGATTCACCAGAGACAGAATGGGGAACAAAACAGGCAGAATGATTGAAATACACTGTTGAGGGGAGCAGTGGGTTAGACAGGAGAGGTCTGCTGTGCCATGTGGGTTAGTGCCCTGGCTGGGGATGGAACTCCTGCTGCAGATAGCTTCACAGTGCTGTGCTTAAAACCTTGCACCACCTGGGAGGCCCAAAGACATTTAAACTTAATCTCTCTGGCTAACTTTGCTTACTTATGTTTATCTTTATTTATTAGCTTTTAATTTTCATGAGTCAGGGATTTGTGTGTGTGTATGTTATGTGAACTGTTATACACCCTACAGCCAAGAACATGTCTTGGCATACAGAAAGAATTTAATTTGTAAAGTGAATTAATTTGTCTTTGTGATTAAAATGACCATCAGGAACTCTCACTGCCATAGTATTTAAAGTTGAAACTAGTAACACAATCAAATGATATATTTTCCCAAGATATTTCTCTCTTTCCCCTTCTACATCAATGATATATGACTATTGAAGGTATATTACTAAACTTCAGGTATGAAAATTCTACCTGAAACCATGATTATTTTTCTGTTGTGGATAGAAGAGTTTATTTTATTTCATGTCAATTCCTTTATTGCACCTTGTAGAAGAGAAATTATATTGTGGAAGAAAGAGTATATTATATACTAGTGAAATATACTTTGAAATAGAAAAGTTAATACATTTTCCAGTCAGTAAAATTATGGAGAACTAACACTGAGAATTTCAGTAAAGCCTGCTGTAGCTTTCTGTTGCAAATTCTAATTTGGAATAACAAGATTATACCTTGCACACTTGGGGAGAATATGGTCAGGAAAAAACTATCTGTTTACATACAAAGAATGAAAAGTTTAGTTGTAAAAGGACAAAATCAATTCATTTCTAAGAAAAGTGATCAAAAGCATCTGTGAAGAATTTCAATAAAATTGAAATGTTATTAAACAAAGTTCAGACTACAAGTCATCTTTGCTACAGGAGGCCAACTGAAAATAACGGTTAGACAAATTATTGATTGAGAAGTTGTACTGCATTTATATTTAATGTTTTTAATATTTTATTTATTTTTATATTTAACCATATGCATGTGTCTACTTTTTCTGTATTTATTTTCTTCATGTGGAGATAACATCTACATCTACTAGATAGATGTGATTATTATTTATAATAACATATCTGCCTTTCACGCTGTCGTTCTAAGAGATATGTATGTGGCTAAAAAATAAAATGGCTTTTCTTCCTCGTGTAAAAAATGAAAAAAATGAATGGCCCTATTGATTACATACTTCTCAAAGGAATTGTAGATATCCTCAGGGAATGAATGAGTCAAATCTCATTGTGATAGTGGAGAAATATTATCCTTAATGAGTTTTTCTTATGAATTATGGTATGCTATTTTTAAGAATGCTGCCTACACTATACTCATGAATATTGTTTTCATCAAGGGGCATCATTTAAACTATCTTGTATATATAGATTTATATTCCATCTGATATTATTTTTTGTGTTTGGTGGTAGATAGGAATCAACATTATTTACTTCCAGAAAGACACCTGATGAAACCAGGATTCTTTCTTTCTTTATTTATTTATTTATTTATCGAAGATTTATTTATTTATTTATACAAGCACTGGGTACAGTCAGAAGTGCGGATGGGTGAGAGAATTCACCAGAGTCAGAGCGGAGAGCAGAGCAGACAGAGTGACAAAGTACACTGCTAAGGGGAGCAGCGGGTGGCAGGAGAGGTCTGCTTGCCATGTGGGACCCTCACCTGGTGGCGGCCAGAGGTCGAACCTGAGCTAGAGAGGCTGCGGGCAGCTTCGCAACCCAGTGCTCAACCACTGCGCCACCAGGGATGCCCCAGGATCATTTATTTAAAAGGATTTTTCTTTATTCCCCAGCTACACAGAGTTGCCAACCTTGTTCAAAATCAGGTGACCATGTTTGATATAGACCATTTAATATAGCTGAGCCAATATTTCACTTATACATAATTTTGGTTATTATTTTCAGTTCTAAAACTTTCATTTGATTCAGTTTCATCGACTCAAACCTCATTTAGATCCTTCATCTTGTTCACCTACACATTGTACTAATTAAAGTACTATAAAAGCTAAGTCTGATAACTCCAAAATCTGGATCCCATATGGTTCTTTTTTCTTAAAGATTTATTTATTTATGCATACAAGAACTGAGGTATAGGCCAGAGATGTGGGGGTGAGAGACAGAGTGGGGATCAGAATCAGAGACAGAGTGGGAAACAGAACAGGCAGATTGACTGAAATACACCACTGAGGGGAGCAGTGGGCAAGATAGGAGAGGTCTTCTGCACCATGTGGGTAGCTCCCTGGCCGGGGATCAAACTTGTGCTGCAGTGATAGACAGCTTCATAGGTTGCGTCTTAACCCCTTGAGCCACCAGGGTGGCCCCCAAAGGTTCTTCTAAAATGTGTGTTGAATGTAAGATTTTCCTCTTGGTTCTTGCATATATCTTAAATTTATTGCTATGGTTCAGATATTTTTGTATGAAAATAGAGCTTTTACTCAGCACTTGACAGAACAATAGGTGATAGATCACCTCAAAGCAATCAGAGACCTAGCTGAGTTGAGATTAATTTGCAACCTTGGTATGGTTTATTCCATTTCTGATCCATGCACTTCCATATAATAGAGCCCTCCAGGAATCCTACAGAGAGTGTGTTGTGTTTCTATCTGCTATTCCATTATGGTGAACCTGGGATTCCAATTTTTGCCTTCTAAAACTGTAAGACAGACAATAAGTCTGGTTTTTAGCTGCATTTGTCATGATTTACTCCTTGTGTCGGTAGGTAAGTATTTAATGTGAAAAATCACTGTCAAATGTTGGTTTTACTTCTCACCTCTCAAATTCTAATTGTTTCACAGATTACAAAATCCAATATTTGTCTCTCTAGTATTTTAACTATCTTCTGCTGACTTTTTTTTTCTTTCATCCCCATAAATATATTGCTGTCTTCTCTGCTTGACCCTCAAGAGAAATCAGAAATTACCAAATTCTTTATGAAAAGCAGTATGTTCAAAGTTGGGTTCACCTCAGGAGATTCCTTTTTTTTTTCAATCCTAGCTTTAGGGAAAGTTAGAGTACCTGCAAATATATTTTTTGCTTCCTTTATTTTTTTTTTAATCAGCCTATCTTACTATTCTTGGTCTGGCTATTGGTCTGCTATAAGCAAGGTCATTATAATTATATAAAGCAACCATCTGGGAAAGTTTTAAAAACACTCTCAAGTGCCTCCCCGGTGGCTCAGCGGTTAAGCGCTGGGCTGCGAAGCTGCCCGCAGCCTCTGCAGTGCCAGTTCGATCCTCGGCTGCCTGGCGAGGGTCCCACATGACACGCAGACCTCTCCTGCTACACCCGCTGCTCCCCTCAGCAGTGTACCTCGTCAGTCTGCCTGTCCTACTCCCTACTCTGGCTCTGGTGAATTCTCTCACCCTCCCGCACTTCTGACTGTACCCAGTGCTTGTATAAATAAATGAACCTTAAAAAAAAAAAAACACTCTTAAATGATTGTCTTGAGATTTCAATTTTTTTTCTTAATAACAGAAACTTGATGGATTTAACATTGGAGCCATGAAAATTAAGGACATATTTAACAATTTTATCTTTTATTAATAGAATAACTTTTTCCCTACTTTTCCAATGCTATTTCACAATGAGTTTCCCATACTCTCTCCATGTTAACTTCCAAAGTGTGTGTCGAGTTTAGGGCACCATTCTGTACAGTGTTTTCTAGATGACATTTTTATCCACTTAGAATGAACTTCCCTTCTTACATTTTTAATATTAAACACATTTTATCATTCAGAACTTAACTAATCTATACTTTTCTCTTGTACTGAATTCCTAGTCTTCCCTGACTAAGTTAAAGCCCTTTTCTCTAGGGTCCCGTGCCAATGGATATCTCCTTTAGTCAAATGTGACAGGACCAGTTTTGTATGCTCTGGAGTAACTGACTATTACGTATATACTCCACTAGATTATAAGCTACATGAAGCAAGATCCAGTTCTATGGCTACTTAACTTACATCCTTAGCACATAGCTCAGTACAAGCCATAGACGAAGCACTCAAATTATCATAAAACAGATACAGCAGTGTATAGTACTTGTTCATAAAATGCTTTCTAAAAGCTTCCAGAAGGCATCCCTAATGGAGTGCCAGAGTCTGATACTCAGAGCACTAGGTAGCTGTAATATCATAGTGGACATTATGTTAGATGAATATTATCTAGGAATAAGTCAGAAGAACGTCAGGGCTCATGGGAGAGTGAAGGTCATTGATTAAATACTTACCCAAAAGTTCAGCAAATTATGTCTTCTAAACAAATTATTTTTAACTTCAAAATGATGCCTACTGCTAAAACTTTAGAAAATTCATTGAGTTATTTGGTATAGTGAGACCAAAAATTAATATGTGTAGTCCCAAGTACAGATAGCAGGTCAACTACACAAATTTGTAAATTCCCTACTACCCATTACAATCTTCACATAAAAATCTATTAGTCTTTACTAGTAAGTAATATTGTAAATTATAACAATTGTTACCATTTATATATAATATCCTATAAATAATGGTAGATATCACTATAATTCTATAGTCATGAAGTTATTAAAAATTTAACTTCAAATGTGAAAAATAAGTTTTTTTTTAAATTCATGGTACCCAATAAAAAGGTAATTTTTTAAATAAAAATTTTTATAGAGTTGTGGTAAACATTGCAAATAATCTGAGTATTTTTTTAAAAAATTAATAATTGTAAAAGTAATCACATTAACAGCATTAAACGCATGCAATTTGCAGCAACATGGATGGCGCTGGAAGGGATCATGCTCAGCGAAATAAGCCAGAAGGAAAAAGAAAAATACCGGATGGTCTCACTCATAGCAGGAATCTAGAAAACTTAAATAAGGGACCAGGAAAATGAATAACTATAAGAAAGTGAAAATCAAAATCAACAAAAAACTATGAACCAGAGACACTTTTAGGGGGGCAGGGGCGGGAGGGGAGGGATTGGGGTCAGAATGGGGGGGCTGCAATTGTATGGGGAATATAAAAATAAAATTTATTATTTAAAAAAATAAAAAAAGAAAAAAATAATTTGAAATAAAATCATAACTCTAAGATAAAATAGGCTATACATTATAATTAATTTCACAAAGGATCACATTTAATTATTGAAACACAATATATACCTACTGCACTCACAGGAAAAGCAAATGCTCTAAATTCTTTTTTTTTTTCTTTTAAACCTCTTACTGTATTTTTTTTAAGATTTGTTTTTATTATTTATACCTACAAGAACTGGGCTATAGGCCAGAGGTGCAAGGTGGGGGTGGTGAGAGGATTCACAAGAGACACAGTGAGAAGCAGAACAGGTGGATCTACTGAAACACACTGCTGAGGGGAGCAGAGGGTGAGAAAGGAGAGTTCTGCTGAGTCTTGTGGATTAGCTCCCTGGCTAGGGATGGAACTCAGGTCCTAGTGGTAATAACACTGAGACTTAACCCCTATGCCACCAAGGAGGTCCTGCTCTAAATTCTTCCAACATTAAATAAGAGGCCTTTAAACATTAATGCAAATACTTAAATCTGGATATTTGATAATAAAGCAACAATCTAAATTATTCAGAGATAAATTATTAAAAACAGACTAATGATTTCAAATAGAGTAAAAAATCAATAAAATAATAAATTTGTTAAGAGCATTCAATTTATTACACACAAAGAGGGAAAAGGGAAAAGAGAAACCTCTTCATTAGGTCTTAATAAATGGATTTAATAGCAAATAAAGAAATTATTAGGTAATATAAATATTTACCCAAGTACATGATAAAATATTTATTTTTTAAAGGAAATCGTCAGGGTACATGAGAATACCCACTTTAGATTGAAGCCACCTAGGTAACCCAGGAAAGCTTCCCCGTTTCAAGGTAGTTAATCTTAGCCATATCTGCAAAATTTATTTTGCCATGAAAGGTAACATATGCACATGTTCCATGGGTTAGAGCGTGGGCATGTTTAGTGGTCTGTTATTCTGCTTACCACATATACTGTATTACAATTTTGATACCATTTCTTTGTAATTCTCAAAACCTCAGCTTTTCAAATCACTTCTTTAGAAATCAGCAAAAACACAGTTTCTAAATCCTGATTTTACCACTTTGGCATTCCTTCTTCTATCATAATTCTTAATGATATTCTTAGTTCTATGGTTCCCTTAAGCACAGGAGAAATAGTTCAGCTTTCCCAGTTACCTCATTGGAAGTGCTGGCCATGATTATGTAGTTTCATATTACTGAAAGTAAAAGCTGGACATTTTCATTAATTTCAATTCACATCTAATTTGAAGTCTCCCAAAAGAGAATCTTACAGAATTCCCAGTCACATGTCTATGCCTCAGGCATTTTGGAGGATGCAAAGTTAAATTAAGACACATCTTGGGGAAAGTGTGATTAAAAATAAGAACTTTCCTAACAAGAATAGGGAGATAGTTAGGTGAAAATATGACAAAAATAACATTCACCCCAGAATTACATTGATCTGCTAATGTATTTATACAGACATCATCACCATCTTTTCTTTGTGAACCAAAATATAAGGAGACAGTCTCTAAAACTGAAAATATCATGGATGAAATTAATATTTTGAAGTTTACTTATTTGTCCTATAATCATAAATAGAACATTGTCACGTGGCAGTAATAATGGCTACAGTTCTCTATCGTTCATTTTTATATCTCCAGGATATAGCACAGAACCTGAAATAACTTTCACAGTTTCTCCATCTCTGTCATTCATATATATCAATATCATAGTGTTCATCTTTATTTCAAGGATTGTAAGGACTTAAAAATCATCTTCTACAAGACACTTTATATTTGTCTTTGTCAAAATACTTCAAACCTGTTATTTTAATCCTGCTATTGAAATTATATTTACCTTTAAAATATTTTGATTTCATCTAGTTACATTTCACTTCAACTATTCCTGACATTTTTATGCTATTTTCCTTTTATTTCTTCCTGTTTTGTCCTTGTGCCTTTCATCTTTTTTTTTTTCAGAGTTTATGTATTTTTTTTTCACCTATTAAAGCTGTCCAATCATGTGCAAATATGTCTCTGTATCCTTTGGTTAATCATCTTCAAAGGTATTCAGAAGTATGCTCTTCTGGGCTATTTAAGCTATAGTCTTTTTCTCTATATGCAGAAACATTTATCCTCTTAGGATCAGTATTGATTTTTATTTTTCTCTACTAATCCTCAAATGAAAAGAGATGTAAGCTGACCACAACTTTGCCATAGTTTCACCTGGGTAGTAAACAAAACCCCTTAATATACCTGAAGGAAAACTGCCCTTCTAGGAATTAGCTGTTTTCTTTTGTTTAGTAGGTATCCATCTGCTAGACTTCCACCTGCTTTCCTACTTAATTTCTTGATCCTGAGAAAATTCACTGAGCCAAGAATATGAAAACCTTCCATTTTCAGAATTCAAAACAATCAGGATTCTTAATAGTTTGTTCCCATTTAAAGATTTCTGTAACAGATCTTTCTGTCTCTATTTCCTTCCTTCTTCTTGAGTATAATTTTAGCTTTTGTGGTCTTTGAACAAATTTAGAGTAAGGATTAGGAATATGATATAAAAAAAGTACAGAGTATGACTTCAGGTTTTTAAAAACATCCTTCCTGTTTGTATGTTTCACTCATGTGGCCTAGACTTAAAAATTAATCCTGAAGAGTTTTGAAGGTCACCTGTGACCTTGAATTTCTCTTAAATCAAAGCCTCATCTAGCGACACATCTCTGATGACTGGGGAATCTTTATCTTAGGGAAGTCCAATTATAAAGAAGGAAGAGGAAACTTTTATGACTGGACTATATAGAAGACAAAGTAACTAAATTATGCAGGAACATTGATTCAACATACAACTAAAGGTAATGTTGCCTATTTACCTACTATATTCCTGTGTAATTTTATCACTATTCTTCTCCCTAATAGAAATATTGGACTTCTGAGATAGGGTCTAGACAATAGATTAAACAAAAAGATTCTTATATTTTCTTTCATATGATTAAATTTGTCATATTTATTTATATTGTGCCATTAAACTTGTATTTAGGTTACAAATATCCTAATTACAGGATATTTTAATTTGTGATATTTTGTGCTTGAGTTTCAATTTCCTTGTAGATACTTTAGTTTGAAACTGTCTAGTTTTGTATGGGTATAATATCTCTTTTTTGTTGACATTCAGTATCACTCTATAGCAAAGAGCTACCACCCTATGTCATACATCTTTGCTTAAAATATGTAAATTTTAATATACGTTCATTTCTTAAATTTAAAATTTTATTGAGGGGCCTCCCTGGTAGAGCAAGGGATTAAGCATCAGCACTATGAAGCACTCCACAGCTACTGCAGCACAAGTTCGATCCCCAGCCAGGGATGTGACCCACATGGTGCAGAAGACCTCTCCTGTCTTGCCCACTGCTGCCCTCAGCAATGTATTTCAGTCAATCTGCCTGTTCTGCTTCCCACTCTCACCAGTGAGTCCTCTCACCCCCTGAACCTCTAGCCTGCACCCCAGCTTTTCTATGCATAAATAAATCTTTACATAAAATAATAAAATTTTATTGAGCATTGCAGTGCAATATAATATTTTCATTAGATTTATAACTTAAGCAGGTTGCTCTTATTGATATCTTTCTCTAGGCAAGGGCTGAGTGTGACTATTTTTTAAAAATATAATAAAAGAGGATGGTGAAATTTTGATTAATTTTTTTTTTCATCTTCAAAAATGATAAAACTACATAAGAATGCCTGTAGACTAGTATTTAGATTCTGGAATTAAATAGCTAACATATTCATCTCTAACACAAAAATGAATATTGTTATTTAATGTTATGTAACAGGTGATTTTCAAATAACTCAAGTAATTTACAAAATAGGGAAACTGAAATATTTGAGGATATACATGTATATAAACACATTACTAAATGTCAGAGATCTTCCTATTTGTTTTATCCAAATGGCACAAAGTAGTTCAACCAGTCAGTAGGGCAAATTCCTTTGTGGGCAAGTTTCAAGAATACCTGTCCTTCCCTTGTTATCTCTAATCTCCTTCATTTTTTTCCTTTGTCATTACAAAGGAGACTGTAACTGAGTCTCATATATTATTTTTCTCTGACTCAATCCAACCATCCTATAATGTTACCATGATCAGTTCTCACAGAGCAAATTAATTTCATAATATAAAGATGTTAATATCATTTTATTCATTTTTCAATATGAAACCTTAATTCATAGTATGCTCTTTGTCTCAGAGTTCCCTCATATATCCAGGACACTAACCTAAATCTTGAATTTTTCTCACAACCACTGCCTCATCTTATGATACAACTTTCATGACTGGGAACTCTCTTTCTTAAGGAAGTTCAACCTACCCTTGAAGTGCTTTAGCTGTCACAGTGCTTGGAATAAAACAAACAAAAAACAGAATGGATGCTGCTTTGGTTTAATGCATTCTCCCTTTTTTCATTCTGGGCTGTAGAGAAATGTTTAAATTTCTACCCACGTTGTATATCTCCCAGACCCTTATTGTTTTTCTCACCTCATTTATGTATTTCCTAAGCACGTCTATTCATTTTAAAAACTGTTCTTCCTTTTCACTTTCCATATTTTTCTATACTGTCCTAACTAATTATTATCCTCACTCTCTCAGTTTTGCTTTTTTTTTCCCATTCTTCTTTCCCTTAAATCTAGCATATACAAACAACTAAATAATTTAAGACCCTAAAGATGAAGAATGTAGCTTGCATTTTTTAACACTTAAGGGACATAATGGTAATATTAGTATAAGTTTCAATTTGAACACAATGTTATAGCTGGGTAAACATGCCAGATTTGGGCTAAGCTTTACAAAAATATATGAGTACACTTAATCACTTTACATCATCCAGTAATTTTGTTGGAAATATCTATGGGCCTAAATAGATTTGTTCATGCACATTTTAAGAGGCGCAAGCCCCTGTTATAGTAAAGTAGGTTTCCAATATGAGCGACCTGATTTCAGATTGTCTGACTCTCCAACTCACTGAAATTTATAATTTGCTTCCCAAACCATCAACCATCAACTTGCACATGTCCATATGTTCAGATACTATGTATTAACTACATAAGAAATACCAGACTCCAAACTTAATAAAAGGGGGAAAACAAATTACTAAATTGTGTAATGGTTTATATTTTATATGATGCCTTTGCATTCTATTATCTTCAACAATATCAGGATGTTATTATGCCATTTTACTTGATGTAGACACTGAAACTAGGAGACTTCAAGTACTTGTTGTTTATCAAACATAAAAAATAATATAATATTAAATATGAATTTGTTCGCTCCAATATCACTTATTCCCTAGCTAGCTATAATTCAAGGAGCCATTCAGTTTTATCTGCCATGAATACATAAAGTATTGCATAATTTCTCTAAACCTATAAGTGAAATCAAATTTAATCAAATGAAAAGAAATCTTGACTTCATCTTGCATTCCACTGGACAATAGCTTCTTACAGAAGCTATTTCTGGACTAAAGACCATCAACATAAATTTTTCAGAAAGAAAGATGGCTTCTCTTTCACCCAGATTGTGCTAAGAACACTATTCCCTTTTCTTTTCTTTTTTTTTTTTTTTAAGATTTATTTATTTAGGGCCTCCCGGGTGGCACAGCGGTTGAACGCTGGATTGCGAAGCTGCCCGCAGCCTCTGCAGCGCTGGTTCGATCCCTGGCTGCTCCCCGGCCACTGGAGGAGGGTCCCGCATGGCACGCAGACCCTCTCTTGCCGCCTGCTGCTCCCCTCAGCAGTGTACCTCGGTCCTTCTGCCTGCTCTGCTCCCTGCTCTGGCTCTGGTGAATTCTCTCACCCTCCCGCGATTATGACTGTACCCAATGCTTGTATGAATTATTCATACAAGCATTGGGTACAGTCAGAAACACGGGTGGGAGGGGCTGAGAGAATTCGCCAGAGCCAAAGCAGGGAGCAGACCAACAAAGTACACTGCTGAGGGGAGCAGCGGGCGGCAGGAGAGGTCTGTGTGCCATGTGGGACCCTCCTCTGGTGGCCGGGGAGCAGCCAGGGATAGAACTGGCGCTGCAGAGGCTGCGGGCAGCTTTGCAACCCAGCGATCAACCACTGCGCCACCAGGGGAAGCCCACTATTCCCTTTTCTAAAGGCAAAAATAGATACTCACTGAACTTAAGGTAGAGTTTTAAAAAATACATAGAAGCAAGATTTAGAACATAACCGTTTTTTCTTTTCCTGAAAAAAAAATTTAATTGCATAATTTTTATATGTAAAAATACAAGTGTGGAACACACACATATATGAATGAAAACAATAACATGAAATTAACTTAGCTTTACAAAAGGTATTTCAGGTAATATTTAAAATTTGTGGGGATTTGTAACTTTATTTTTATCTTACTGATGTCATGGGATTCTAATACTGTATACATTTTAAGTGTGTACCTCACTAAACCCACCACCACCACAGTACTTCTACCACCGTGGGGCAAATCCACTTCTTTGGTCCTTACTCTCCACCCTCCCTGATCTAAATGCCTCAATTTTACAGGCAGATTTCTAAGGTTTGAGTTGTGCATGTCCATTCCTTGTTCAGTTTCTTCATACTCCACATAAGAATAAAATCATGTAGTATTTGTTTTTCTGCTTCTAACTTATATTCCTTAGCATAATTCCCTCCAGTTGATCAGTGTTGCTCAAATTCTTTATCTACTCCTCTGTCCTTCAACAATTGGTTTTGGGAAAACGGAACACATATGCAAAAGAATGAAAATAGACCACTATCTTATACCTTACAAAAATTAACTCAAAATGGGATTAGAGACTTGAATTTAAGATACAAAATCATTAAATGTAGGCAAAATATACTATGACATTGGCTTCAGTAAATCTGACAGGAAACAAAGACAAGAATAAATAAATGGGACTACATTAAATTAAAAGGATTCAAATACTGAAAATTCATCATTAATATGAAAATGCCCTTTGTATTGCAGAAAATATTTACACATCATTCATCTGACAAATATTTACAAAATTCTCATGTAAATAAATAAGAAAACGAATAACCTAAACAAAAGAGTGAGCACAAGAACTAAATAGACACTTCTCTAAAGAAGACATTTGGATGGCAAACATTAAAAAATGCTCCTCATCATTTTTCATCAGGGAAATGCAAATCAAAATGACAAAGAAATACAACCTCACGCCTGTGAGCATGGCTTCTATCAAGAGGATCAGTAGCAACAAGTGTTGGAAAATTTGTGGAGAAAAAGGAAGCCTCACACACTGTTAATGGGACTATAGATTAGTCTAGTCCCTATGGAAAACAGTATAGAAGTTTTTCAAAAACCAGATCAAACATATGATCCATCAATTCCACTCCTATGCATATATCAATTCAAATAATGCAAAAATACTAATTTGAATAGATATATGCATTATTATATTCATTGAAGTACTATTTATAGTAGCCAAGTTATGAAAGACCATTTTCAAACCTCTGGGATTACTATAATTATAAATGTGTGCTGATTATGTTCCAGCTAACAAGGACAAATTTAAGAATCTATCCTTTCCTTGAAAATTTCTGGTTTCCTAAATGAATATTTTATTTTTTTTCATATATTTTCTGTCCATAATTTAAATGGTAATGTGTGAAGCTTTTCACAGAGAATTAAAAACATAACAAAACAGAATTTACTTGCTAAACTTTGGACTACCAAATATTTATGCCTCATCATGCTATACAGTTACATAGTCAGATATAACATTTAAATGCTCTTAGTCTAGAAAAAAAATTGTAGGAGAATGTTTAATTATATGATTGATATATTGCACAAACATTATGTAACTTTAGAATTTTAGTCAAAGTGGTTGTAAATTCATGACTATGAAATGCCAGAAAATGCCACTGTACAAAAATCTAAGTTATTATTTTATAAGTAAACTTAAGATCTACCTCACATCTCCTATCTTGCTCAACACAGAAAGCTTAATGTAGCTAAGTCCAAGTAAAATATTTTACTTTGGTGTTTTCACTTAAATTCATTCAACTGAAAATTTCCACCAACCTTTTAGTCTCTCCTTCCCAGCATATACCTAAGAGATCTTAGCTTTCATAGCATTCATAGCTCTATAACATTGTGGGAAAGATCAAATGTTAGCTGCCATATTGTTGTAAAATATCTACCAGGTCCTGGTGTGACATCTACCAAGAAGTACAATTGCCTCAGAACATTGAGCAGCATCACCTTGTGTGCTGTTCTATCTTTACTTTGTCCAAGCTGCAATTTTCTTTGGTGTTCTCTCATTAGAACTGCATGACCATTTAAGGATCTCTGAATATGTTCAGTTGTACTACTTTCTCTATACCTTCTTAAGAAATGGGAATCCTGTGCTCCTTAATTTTTAATTGTACATGGAGACTCCTTGCAACTGCTTCCTAACTTCTCCATTTATGCAGAAAATCATTAGTCCTGCTAATACCATGTTTTGGTAATACCAAGATCATTTATAACATTTATTGTGCAAGATTTCAAGAAGCAAAGGAGAAATATTATCTGTGCTCAGAACTTCAAATTGTTCTTATAATTCATTAGTTGTAGTCATAGTGACTGAGCAGTGTTTAGAGCCACATCTCACACCATTTTTCTAGGTCCTAAATTTCCAGTTTCTATACCAATCCTGTTTTATATCCCAGTTTCTGAAATACCATATAAATCTAGGGAAGGAAATCTGGAGTGCATTTTCTAAAGCATTTCTTTCCCCAATAAATCATTTATGGGATAGTTTTGACACTAGTTTTCAAGAGCTTATAAAATAAAGGAAATGTTTTCCTTTACAAACCTCAACATCTAATTAACAACTAATGTGTACAGTTTGATAAGGTGACCTATGAAAGATAATGGAGTATAAAAGTTCATTCTTAGAAATATGCTGTCCAGAAGAGGAAATTGATGGTTTATTTTTTTTCTATTTGGTTAACATTGTGCTTGCAGTAATTTACTTGCCAATGGGAATGGCATTTTAAGAGGACTATGAGCTCACTGAATAGCTTGAAAATATTGATATAAGAGACAAAGTTCTGGAAAATAGCTTCTGAACAGTGAAATCCTAGATATATTCTTCTAGAAAATATAGTTATATAATAGCTGTTTAAAAATAATCTGAAATATAATCACAAATTCTATTTTAAAATATTCATTTACTTTTGTGTCCTGTATTTATCAGTGGCTCATGTATTTTTTTAATGATTCTATGACATTTCTCCAAGTTGATAGGCATTCAATTTTTATATAGTTTTAGGCCATTATGAATAAAGTTGGTATAAACATCCCCCTGTAAGTCATTTTGTAGACAAATGTCTACATTTCACTTTGTTAAATATTTAGGACTAGAACTTTTGGGGCATAGGTTAGGTTTCTGCTTAACTTTATAGGAAACTGTTAAATCTGTTTATGAAACAGTATTAGAATTTTACATTACCCACCAGCATCATATGAGGTCTCACTTGACCAATACCAAAAAATTAATGGGAAATTAAGAGAAGCCACAGATTTAGAACTATTTATATTTCCTGATGAAGAGAGGAAAAATAGTCTACTTGTATTAATGAAAACAATGCAAGTTGATTAGAAGATAGAAATTTGGGGGTGGAGACACAGTTATTGGAAACTTACAATGCAATCCATGGCAATAAGCTAGTCTAAAAGAAAGCACATTTAGGGCCTCCCCGGTGTTACAGTGGTTGAGCACAGGGTTGCGAGGCTGCCCACAGCCTCTACAGCACCGGTTCGATCCCCTGCTGCTCCCTGGCCACCAGAGGAGGGTCCCACATGGCGTGCAGACCTTTCCTGCTGCCCGCTGCTCCCCTCAGCAGTGTACTTCATCACTCTGCCTGTTCTGCTCTCTGCTCTGGCTCTGTTGAATTGTCTCACCCTCACGCACTTCTGACTGTACCAGTGCTTGTATAAATAAATAAATAAAGCTTAAAAAATAAAAGAAAGCACATTTATAGGTGAAGAAATGAAAACTTAAAAGAGGCAACATCCCCTATAAGATATGATTACAAAATGTTCTTGATCAACAAGGCATGGGGGCCTGTTAAGCATTTATTGCATCTTAATAGTATGCTTTCATATAATTTGCCTAACTTTGGCCTGAGTCTTGATAGTCATGTTAGCTTTTAAGATATACACAGGAAATCACTAAAACATTATTGCAGTAAATCAATCAGCGGGTTTACACTCTGGAAATCCAACAACTCAGGACTTAATTGTATGTCTACTCTGTGAAATGAGGTGTGCGAGCTTTTCAAAATTGGAATAAAAAGGAAACTAAACATTTCTATACGGAAAATTCCCTATCAGCTCGAAACAGATGAACTGATGGATATTTTAAATAAACACTCTAATAGATGGTTGGAAAATTCGTCATTAGTGAAAGAAAAATTGGAATAAGTTGATAATTTTTGTTTATTTTGACTATTGGGATGTTAGCAAATCATTAGCAGACTTGTTTCCTTTGAAATGCACCATGAGAGAACCTCCAGTAAAGGCACACTGGCAAAGACAAACTAGCCTAACTGATGACAAGTATATTAATGCTGTTCAACTTAAAGATTAAATATCAACAATATTGTCAAGTCAACCAACAAAGTCCAATTCTTAATAGGAGGCAGATGAAATTTTATTTTTATCTTATGAGAAAAAAAAAATCCACATTTTGGGTACTGTCATTTTGGATTGAATCCAATCATTTTGTCTCCCTCATCCTCAATTTCCCAATCTTAAAGGATTATACTTACAAATTTTTTGGTGTTTTGTGAGGATAAAAATGTCATGGGCTCACCCCTTATTATTAGAGGAATGCAAATCAAACCAAGAGTGACATTACCTCACACATGTGAAAATGTATTTTATGCAATATATAAGAAACAAGTGATGGAGAGGATGTGGAGAGAAGAGAACCTTTGTACAGTGATGGTGGGAATTTGCATAATTTACATAATGGTGCAGTTATTATGTAAAGCAGCATGAAAAGTCCTCAAAAAACTTAAAAATAGGAATCCCATTTAATTCATTGATTCATTTATCCAACTTTTGGGTATCGCCTCCTCTCCCCAAAAAATAAAACATATATATATATATATATATATATATATATATATACACATGTATATAGACACACACACATACACACATTCCCACATATGTGTGTGTGTGTGTATATATATATACACACACATACATACACACACACACACACTCCCACATTTATTGCAGCACTATTTATAATAGTCAGGAACTGGGAACAACCTAAGTTTCCAATGACAGAGAAGTGAATTTAAAAGAAATACATGCCCTCCTCCCCCCCGCCACACATACCACACTAACACACACACTGGAATACTATTCAAAGGGATGAGATTTTGCCATTCCAATAATGTGGATGAACCTAGATGGAATTAAACTTAGTGAAATAAGTCAGACTTTGAAAGGCAAACATGGTGTTATTTCATGCCAATATGGCAATTATAGGGAAAAAAAAAGATGAACTAAATAAAACCAAAAAAAGTGAATTAACGCTAAGATCAATGAGGGGTTATCTGAAGGGAAATGGATAAGGATATAGATAAACAGGAAAAAGGGGGACAATGGTATGGGAAAGGATAGATTTGGGCTTTTAGTGGTAAATTTAAGTAGTATATACTTATGTTTAATCTCAATGAACATCTGAAACTTATAAATGCAGTATCAGTTCAATAAAAAAATTGAAACTGTTATGTGACTTAGATGAGATAAATTTAATTCATAAAAGTGCTATAATTATTTTTAAATAATTTTAAAAAGTATTATTGTTATTTTAAGTGATCCTATCTCTGCATTTAGAGATGGTTCTTCATGCCATTTTTGGCTCCTAAAAAATGAAAACACTGATGATTTTGCACAGGCGGAAACATTTTAATCTTACTTAAGTGTTAAATATGAACATGGTAACAACATTTTCATCAACAGTGATGTTTTTATGGTTCTCCTTTCTTAGTACATCTTTTTTTTTAAGATTTATTTATTTATTTATACAAGCACTGGGTACAGTCAGAAGTGCGGGAGGGTGAGAGAACTCACCAGAGCCAGAGAAGGGAACAGAACAGGCAGACCAAAGAAATACACTGCTGAGGGGAGCAGAGGGCACTGCCGGAGAGGTCTGTGTGCCATGTGGGACACTCACCAGCGGCCAGGGATCGAACCAGCAATGCAGAGGCTTAGGGCTGCTTCGCCGCCCAGCACTCAACCGCTGTGCTACTGGGGAGGCCCTCTTAGTACATCTTTGTAGTTTGATTTTTCTTTCAGTATTATTTGGAACTGAACCAAATTATATCAAAAATAATTTGTGCCCTGGAATGAAAATGGATATAAAATGCAGACCCAATGACAAATAAATCCATTCACTTATTTCACTTATATTAGCAAATTTTGTAACATTTACTTATGAACTAATTTATTGGTGGAAAAATTACAAAGCTAACATGTATCTTTTGATGTCCCCTCAAATGCAAAAATACATACATGAGAAAAAAGTTATAAAAAACAATGTATGAAAATAAGATGTCAGGAATTAAGAAATCAGTTCCCTCCTATAATTGTTACCATGTGGTTCATTTATTTATTAAATAATAACTGTTATATTTCATGTATATATGTGTCGGATACATTCAAGTTGCAGGACACAGTGGAAAAAGTGGGATATACTCACTGTTCATATAGGACACAAATTCTGCAGCAAGTGGGCAAAATATAGGAGGCAAGTCTTCTCCTTCTTTGAACATTTTCTATTCCCCTTTGTCTGGTCCAAGATTCTGACTAGCAAGAATCTAGCTGTGTTGGGGCCAGAGTTGAGGATTTGTGTATTATGAGGCTGAGACTAAGAATTTGGCAATTGCAACTGGCATTCCTAGGCCTGACAAATAGTCAGAATTCCTAAGCCTGACAAATAGTCTGATGCGTGTGGCATGTTCTGCGGGTGCAAGGTCAACAATTTTCTGGCACATTTGCTATGTTCAGCAAGGATAAGACCCACGAGAGAGTTATTTGGCTAGCATGTTTGGTACAGCTGAAGCAAAAGAAACAGTCTGTAAATTTGAGAGACTGATTCATTTGAGAGACTTATTCATTCAAGGAAAATGAATAAATCGGTAATTGTGAATAAACTCACAATGATGAGTTAGGTTTCTATTGTCAAAGAGGAGGTAAAAAATATGGTTAGAGGTAAAGCAAAATAAGCTCTGTAGTATTGGGTTGGAATTACAGTTATCTGAGCAATGACTTTTATATATACAATTTGTTTTATATGATAGCAATATAAATGAAATTATATATATATATATTTCCATATCTACATGTAGAGCTAGAAACTGATAGAGGTGTGTATATCTTTTTTCTGAGGGTGAATATATATCCACCTACACATATTCTAACTCAGATCACTGCATTCTAGTGTAATTAAACACTTGCAGCCCAAAACTTGGTGCCAAACAGGACTTTCCAACAAAACCTACCAAGACTGATTCCAGAGTTACAGCAAGACAAGCATAGGATAAGACTGAAATATCAGGCAGTGGAAAAGTAAGAAAATAAAAGTTAGAAACATAAATGAAAATAATTAATTTTAACTTTTAGTGAAAATATATAGCAATATAGAATCTCAAAATTGTATTATTTGTAATTGCTATAAAAATACATTATCTTATTTTCTTTATCTTATTTTCTTATCCAATAAACATCTAGTATTTTCAAATGAAAGTTAAATATTCAATATCTGAGTTTTATCAGGAATATACTTTTTCCATTATCCAAGACATTTAATAAATGTAATAAAAGCAAAGAAACTTAAAGTGAACAGCTCCTGGTTTTTGGCATATGACTGTAAATTTATCTAGTTTTGCCATCTGTCACAATAAAATTCATATGGAAAAACAATTCCAGAGGAAACAGAATAAACAAAAGAAAAATGTAAGATGTTATATTAATATATCAAGGATGTTGGCTTGAATCAAAGCTAGTCTTGTGATATGTTGTTTCTATGATGCAACATCCAATTAGAAAAACTGTGTATGTCTTTTCCTATTAATTTAGCTTTTGAAATTTTAAAAACACAAGCATTTTAAAACTTTTAAAAACACCAGCATTAAAAAAGTGAAATTTGCACAATGTTATAACCAGCCACATACCTGGAGGTTTGCTTTCAATTTAACAAAATAAAAGTTGTGAAATGAAGAAAGTGTTCAATTGTATTTTGTTTAAAATTAAAGTCCACCAAATTATATATTGAGATGTATGAATTATTGCCTTCATGAAAAATTCCATTTAAAGAAATCATTGGAGATGATGAAAGCATTTTTAGAAATCAAAAATTGTAAAAATTTAGTTTTCTGCCATTAAAAACAACACAAAGTATGGGAACTAGAAGAAAGGAATCTCTCAAAATACACTGCCAGAGTCATAAGTAGAAAATATAAGAGAAAAGATAGAAGATCTAGTAGAATATCAAGAGGGATAGACCTTACCAGTGAACGTTAATAATAAATATAACCACACTGAAATGATAGGTAATTAAAATTTGCCACTAAATACACGTTTATGTACTTTAACTACATGTGTTATACCTTAACAAAAAGTTAAATTCACATCCTTGAAATGCATTAATTATAAGCTTAAGAATAAGCATTATTTTTATAATCCAAATGAAGTATAAACAACAATGCTTCTCTAGAAAAGAGTGGTTCTAAGAGCACTAAATCATGGTGTTACTTTGAGCAGTTGATACAGTAATTCTACTAATTTAGTTTGGGAATTTTTGACCTATAGCAGTACAGATTTAATGACATCCAATTAAAATTTCTTCTCTACTGCTCCAAACTAAATATTTTGTTATGTTCAGGCCATTTTAAATTAATCATAATATTGCCATAATTCAATGATTTTAGATTGATTAGAATCAATCTGTAGAGAAAGGCTGATTTATAGCTATAAAACAGAAAAATATTAAAAATGTGAAATTAATATAATGAAAAAAATCAAATTCACAATATAGAACCTTTTGTCAGACCCTTCCACTTAGAGCATTTATGAATTTTTATATTTGCTGTGTGCTACAACTCTGCTGATTTCTTCAGTGTGACTTTATTCATCACCCCAGATGGGGCTCCAGATCATGGGATCAAAAACCCTCCCATCCAGGACATTAAATGGAGTCTCTTCACAGTTACTGCTCACAAAATTACTGGAATCCAGCTCCTCAATACATCACACGATAATTATAGGTGAAATAATTCACTGTATTTAATATTTAGAAAACCCTGATTCTCTTAAGTTTCTGTTAAATAAAAAATTGTATTTTTCTATGTAAAGGGATATATTATTTTTATTATTTTACATAATTAGCATATTAAAAATAAATTCCCTTATGTTCTATAAACATATATTTTTAAGTTATATTATTGTCTTCAAATTTAAGGGTGTTAATATTTTGGGAAGATTGATCAACAAAAATGATGTGACAGAGTTTTCTATAATTTTTATAGAAGCAATTGTATCATAATATATACATTACAGATATGAATTATTATCTGTATATTCTATATTTGGTTTACTACTAAATGCCCAACAGACTTACTAATGAGAGAATTTGATCCTGTAGAACATAGTTCTACAAGCCATTGTAATTATCATAGAATTTTGTGATTATCATGGAATAATGGATTTTTGAATTTGCAGTACGAATATTTTCTCTGAATTCAGGTCCATAAATTCAGGCACCCTAATCTTTTATTATGATTCAAAATTGCCAAACCAAGCATGATTTGATTTAATGTCAAGAAAAGCATGCAAAAATAGTATGATTGTGATGGTATAAAAGAAAAGTAACTCTAAGATTAATTTATCCTTCCACTCTCAGAAATGTACATATATAAATTTTCATATTTATATAAATTTTCAAAGCTTAACTGTTTTAAGGCAGTATCATCTATTTAGAATTGAGGTTTAGCAATCATTAGTTTGATATTAGAAAAGTTCAGATTATAACATGATTTCTAATATCATTGTATGAATGCTAGATAAGATTGTCTTGACTACTACATTTTCATTTTTTCCTTTTATCATTTTGCCTACTCTGCTTTATCCTCTATTCTTATCTATAGTGAGTTAAATCTTTGGAAGGAATTAAATGGAGTGAGGAAAACATATTGATGCCCTCCAAATAAGAATCTTAATTTACACAGGCATCACAATGGAACCTGACCGTAAAGATATAATAAGCTCACGTAGGTAAACCAGAGTCTTAACCCTACTGTTAACTGGTAGTGGTACAAGGATACAGATCTTACACACTTGGAAAGAAAAACAATTATAAAAGGTGGTAGAAATCCAAATTTGCGTATTTTATCAGAATTCAGGAATTCAAGCACAAATAACAAGAAATACCGACTCAGAATATAGGCACAAATGAACTTGAGAACAGAAGGATTAGAGTATTAACCAGGGAAAGTGTTTGATTAAGTAAGATGTGAATTGTTTGGCATTGGCAAAATTTAAAAGATTAGTTAGCACAAGCAATTCACAAAGTGACCACTAAATTATGGGCACAATCCGTGTACTTTGTAGGTTTTTAGTGCAATTCAGTGTGTGAAGACAGAGAAATGAAAAGACAGAGACAGAGACTGACAAACATAGAGAACCAATCTAATGTTTCAATAAGCCTTAACATTGCCATCTGCATGGGCAAATGTTAGCTATGGTGGGCTAGGATCCCAAGAAATGCTTTGGTTTCTTTATATCAGGACTCTTATAATATGTGAGAAAAATTGTAGAATTTATTTTCCACTTCATATAAATTATGTCATGTATTTTTACCTCCAATATGGACATAAAATAACTAGAAATGAAGAGGACCCAGCAAAGACAGTTGAGTTAAATATATACTTATACACACATACACACACAGCATGTATGTGTGTGTGTGTGTGTGTGTGTGTGTTATAGAAGAGTTTAAAATAGGCTGGGTTCATAACTGGGAAAAGAAATTGCATTTGTGGTGGACTAATAAAAACAATTTGTTAAAAAGGGTGATCTACATAATACATCTACAGACTTAGTGAACTTTGTCCATTGGGATATGTAGTTACAAACAGCATATACATTAACTTTCTTACTGCTACTAGTGTGATGTTTCTGTTTGTAACCAAGTTTTTCTCTTTTCTTATATCCAACATAGTCACAATTGGCTTAGCTTCACCTAATGAATTTTTTAAAAATTGGAAAAGAGAAAAAAAAATCTATTAAATATTTTCTATCAAAAATCCTTGACTTCCATGTTAATTAACTAGTGTCCAAAATGGTTTTGCTAAGACAGGTTTTCAGCTTAGTATCTATCTTTATAGCAACAAATTCTATCCTAATATCCACAATTTGTCATGGAAACAAACTTCAACTCCACTAAATGCTGTTTGCAACACAGAGCAATAAATGTTTACAGACACAAATTTGGCTATATTTTACACTGATTAGAATACAAAATAGTACTGAGTTTGGGGATTCAATGTGCTGTTGCAGAAATTCAGTGCAGTCAGATTTAACAGAACTATGGCATCGATGTTACGTAGTTCTTTAGGTGGTTGACATATTCAGAAGATTTCTAACCTATCCATTAGATACAAGCTTCTTTGGTCAAAGATACAGATACTCTATTTTGACTATTTCTTCAGTTCTTCTAATCTAACTTTGAAAACTTTTAATACCTGATGGTAGTAACCCAATATTACCTTAATTAAAAGTAAATAAATACATTTAGTTAAAAATTGAAAAAAATGTAATAATACATGTAAGGGAGATGCTTCTAAAAAAGATTAGGCAGATTCCAATATTTGTTAGGGGAAAAGGGATATAAATCCAGATCTGAGAGACCAGTTGCCCTGTAGGGTAAATGGTTTTTCAGGCTTTTCTGCCCTCCAACCATTAGGATTGCCCTGCCTGATGGGGGAAGTGCAGTTGTCACATTGTAGCAAACTGTCTTGTTTACTTCTGTGGGCCATGGGAGGAGTATTGAGAGAGTCACCAAGAGAAGCAGAGGCAGGACAAGCGGCAGCAGGAGAGAGGCAGGAGAGAGAAGGGAGAAAGAAGGCCTGAGAAGCCCAGAGTGAAGACTTGCTGGGGGCTTGGTGGCCTGCTGACCTCCTGGCCCCCCGACACCCCTGCCTGCCATGTATCTGGTTGCTGTACTACATGTAAATCTCAATAAAAGCCTGAGAAAGCCACGGAGGGCTCCAGGACCCTCCTTTACCCTGTCTGCTGGATCATAGTTAACCTGCTCAATGGCCATCCTGCCCCTACAAAAGGAGAGGGGTGGAGGAGACTTCACATGCTAAGGAGGTGAGGACACAATTCCTAAACACAACCAGAGGAAGGGATGACTTCCTCTTTACTTTTAGAGAGATATAGAGGATATGTTTAGAGGGAAACCTTTAGTCAGATGAAATTTTCTAAGTCATAAAAAGGGACTTCTTAATGAGAAAGTGCAAAAGCTTAATGAGTGACCATCTTTTCTTAGATTAGGGATGAGTGAAGGACTCTGGCAAGGAGAAAAGTTTTTCCTCAATCTCTAGGATTTTACTGCTCTCAGTTCAAAGTACCCTGTAGGCCAAAGTGGGATGTCTTGAGGAGAATAATTCTGAGGTTCAGGGTAGTTTGATTTGGGAACTGATGATTTGGGTACACATGCGCGCACACATGCGCGTGCACACACACACACACACACACATGATTTAAACAGCATTTATATGGATACTGAAAATTCACAACTTCAGCCTGCTCCTGTGAGTTATCAACATCTCTATATGATTCCATGGGATTTCCATTACAGATTTGATATCAATGCCAGGATTACTATTTTTTCTCTCAAAAACTGACTCTTTCATCAACTATCTATTAAGGCAAAATTTTAGTTATCATAATATTTCTATGTCTTTTTCCCAGTCCCCACATACCCACCCAGTACACCACACACAACACAAACATAAATAGCCTATCAACAAGTTAATGTACTCTGTATGGATCCATAATTTTAAAATTAACCTCTTAGCATTCTGATAGCAACCACTTTAATTCTCACCTGCAATTGTTTCTTACCCATCCCCTTTTGATCATTCTTAGAGTAAAATCCAAACATGTTCTCATGACTTTCAAGGGATTGCTTAATTTGACACCCAATTCCATTCTCCATTATTATCTTTTACAAAGATCCCTCATATTCTATAAGTGCTATCTACTCTAGACTAGTGCTGTCTTACTATTCTTAAAAGTTAATTTTGTCCTGGACTTTCCATCTATTTCTTTCTACTGGGAGCCACAAACCCCAAATACTCATATTTTGGGTCCAGCTAGTATTTCAAATCTCATTTTAAGTGTATTTTCTCAGGCTTGCTTTGTTTACTCAATCAGATAAATCCCAAAATTTTCTTCCATTGCTACATTTTATCACATTGTGTTAAGTTATTCATAGTATTTATCACTAACACATGTTCACAAAATATTACTCACTATGTGTTTTATTTTTTCCTCTCCTACCATTAGACTATCATCTTTCCCAGAGTTTGGGCCTTGCATTTCATCAACTAATTTATTCTCCATGACTAGGAAAAAAAACATGCTTGGATAAGAATTAACATTCAATATGCATATGGTAAAAGCAAGAGTAAAATTATATAACAAACATTAAATTATGGATTTTTTTTTCAGCAAGGATGGAAAATATACAGCAAAAGTAACTATTCCTAATTCTGCACATGTAGTCAATAGAAATAACTTAGAATAACACATTTTCCAACAGTAGAAGAGCCTGAAATCCTTCTCATCACAACTCTCAATTAGGCTACTTTATAAACATCAGACATGAGCTAGAATCTGTTTTCTGGTCCTGAATTAAACAACTTAGCCTAGCTTTTGTATAATTTTAGACAAAGCTGTCAAATTCATTACATTAGTGCCTAATGCTTAGTTCAATTTAATAGGCATTTATTGAGCAGCCTCTCTGATGAAATCTTGGGCTCTGTTTTTAAGGGCTCATGGTGTGATGGGAGAAAAAAAATGGCACAAGGATTCAAAGTCAATGAAAGAATTTAGGGGAGAGAAATTAGCAAAATCAAGGTATAAAAAGTTGAGTAATATAGTAATTAAAAATGATTTCAAGGTTCAAGGGAAGGTCAAAGTATTGATGGAAATATGACTAGGGACAGTCAGAATCAGGTTGAGAAAGATTTTCAAACTGTAATACAGAGCTTGGATTATGCGTGCACTCATTGGTGAGGGCTGCGATTATCAGAGCTTTGATTGAAAAAGATAACTAATGGTTGAGGGGTAGAACTGAAACACCACCATAAAATTTAGGGACATACACACACCGACTAGAATGAAAATGCAAAGTCTTAAGTGTCATATCACTAGGGCATGGATTAGGTGTTAGTGGTGTGAGGCTTCAGATCAGACTGCCCTGGATGTGCCAAAAAATCATATTGAATATTTACAATTAAAGAAAACAGTCAGTGAATGATACCCTAACCTTCCTTTCTTCTAAAAGTAGGTCATTTCTCTGACCCAGTCTTCTCTGTTCTCCCTGAAAGCAGGAAATAAATGTCTGTGTAAAAGGTAACCTCCCTATAAACAGAGATAGAGAGATACCCATACCACCAGAAACGGGGAAGGCAAGCTATATAAACACTCTCTTACTAGCTCACTAAATTAGTTGTCCAACCCAAAATTTTCAAGAATTTCTGTTCTTCAAAGATTTGTGGCTTCTTGGTCTAGAAGTTATATAAACTGTTTTGTCACTCACTAGGTGAGTGGAACTGCACTCATATGAAATTAAATTTGTCTTTTCTCTTGTTAATATCTCTCAAGTCAATTTATTATTGAGTCAAAGGAACCAAGGTAGGTGAGATATCCCCTGGAAATCACCCCTACAATGGAAAAGAAGGGAAGGAATACATTTTAGGAATTTTTTCTAGTTATAACCATATATTTACTGCTTGTTTTGTTCTAAGTGATGGTAATGAAGAGATACAGAGTAAGACATGTTACTACAATAGATGATGACAGGCACCCAAGAGGGAGAAGCAATTCCAAGGGAACAGAACAGTCTGGTTTCAAACATGTTAAACTTGAGGAGCTATAAAGGTATCACTGTGGAACTATTTAGCCACAGTAGGAAATAAATGCCTTCGAGTTTATATGGTTGAAGTTTATCCCTTCTCCCTCTGAGTTCCGAACTCATTTAGAAATATGAACGGAATTCATATAGTTCCAAACTATTAGCTTTATTGCCACTTAAGCTGGATTAGAGAATATAACTTATGCTTCCAAAATTTTTAACTTTTATTTGATTACCTTATCCTCCCAAGCAACAAGAGAACACCTGTCCCGATAAGTGTACAACATGGCATCATTCTTTACTGCTGTGTATTTTATTCCAATGCAAATGGCCAAACAAGTCTGATCTAAACCAGGTCAAATCTGCCACATACTGAGTCTTAAAATTAAGTCAGTTTCTTGGACTGACTTAAAAGGCTGAGTCACCCAAGCTGGGTTCCACAATTTCTCACAATCCTTCAACAAACCACTGTAAACTAATCCAGAGCTCATTGCCTGTCAAAATGTGACATAATCCCTCATATTGCCTTTGTCATCATCATCATGACATCATTAAATATTTGATTAGCATAGACCATTCTGTGCTAAATATTTTACATTCAGGATATTTTATCTTTATTGTATATTATTATTTTGTTAAATATTTATTTATGGGGCCTCCCCAGTGAGACAGCAGGTTGAGTGCAGAGCTGTGGAGCTGTCCGCAGCCTCTGCAGTGTGGGTTTGATTCCTGGCGGCCAGGGAGATGCCCACATGGTGCGGCAGACCTCTCCTGTCTCGCCTGCTACTCCCCTCAGCAGTGTTTTCGGTCCTCTGCCTGTTCTGTTCTGTGCCCCCACTCTATCTCTGGTGAATTCTCTCACCCTCCTGTGCCTCTGGCCTGTACCCAAGTTCATGTATAAATAAATAAATCTTTTAAAAAAGATTTTTTTAAAGATTTATTTATGTATGCATACAAGAACTGGGGTGTAAGCCAGAGGTGCAAGTGTAGGGTGAGAGAGGATACACGAGAGACAGAGTGGGGAGCAGAAGAGGCAGATCTACTGAGATACTGAAATGACAAAGAGAGGACAGGACTGGCCTGGTTTTTGACTATGATTAGGGGCTGGGGTAGGGTCAGAGTTCTCAGGCACAGGCATGGTTGGTATAGTTTAATTCTCCTTCTGGTACCAAAGGAGGGAACACTGAACCTTCTTGTCAGTTTGCCCATATATGGAGCAAAAGAGGAAGATAAATTTTTGAGTTTTTAAAATTGTCAACAATTAAATACCAAAATAATGGAACCAGACATCAACCCCCACTCCATCTGGTAGCTTCAATTGTATAGTTAGATTTCAAAAGTTGGTTTTGGTTTCCTTATATTATACATATTAGTGAAATTATTTTGAATATTTGCCTTTCTCCTTCTGATTTAATTCACTAAGCCTAATCACCTGTAGTTCTACCCATATTTTGGTAAATGACAAGTTTTCATTTTTTTTTTAAATAGCTGAGTAATATTCCATTATGTGTAAGTATATGTGTAAATGTGTGTGTGTGTGTTTATGCATATTTCTCATTCTTTTTACCCAGTCATCTGTGGATCTTAGGTTGTTTACTTGTCTATTAAAAAGAGTTTTACAGTGAAGGTAAGAGAGTGCATGTATAACCCAGAGGTCAGCATTTTCATTTAATAGGGCAGAATATTCTATCAAATTGCCATGAAAGCAAACTTTCTGTATAATGAGCCAAAAAATAAGAATTTTAAATAGTTGGTATTTACTCTATATGTACTTCCTTAAAATTTTGTGCATGTATCTGTAGAATCTGTCTCGAAGTCTGGTGTCACTTTCTCACAGACAAAAGGTGAAGAGTCTTGGCTTATTCACTTGTTGATAACTTTCAGGTAGTTGATCACATTATTATTATAACCTAATGCAAAGGATTAAGAAGAGTGCAAAATAAGCCTATTTATTTCTACCTGCCTATATGTGGCATTTGTCTAAGGAAATATTTTTTAATTAAAGTGACACTGCATTTAAACTTTACATAGATTAATGTATTCATTTGAGAATCAACATGTTTATATATTACATTATGGTCACCACTACAAGTCCAAATCTATCCTTTTCCACACCATTTTTCCCTATTTATCCACCCTCCTTCTTTTCTGCTGATAAATATGAACTTACATTACAAAGGTTTATTTTTATTTCATTTAGTTCATCTCTTTGTTTTCCCCTATATATCACAAAGAAATGAAGTCATACAGTGTTGGTTTTCTCTGTCTGGTTTATTTCATGAAGCACAATTGACTCTTCATTTTACTTTGCATATGAAACATTAAGATAACAGATCTTCAGTATTAGAACATATATAACTGTGCCAAGCAAAAGTACATATTGAATACATGAATCTTATTAATGCTCTCAAATTCTCTAAAATAACATTCTCATAAATATGTTTCTATAGATTTTTGTCTTTTTTAATACACATTAAATTGATATGAGTTTTGGTCTTACATAAAGTTTGAGAACCTCTTAAGTTTCATATTACTAATGACAAGAAAAATTCTTACCCCTATGCTATTAGTCCAATATATGATAAAATAGATTGCTTATAAAAGAACTTATGATTTATTTTTGCTCTTTTTTCTTTTCTTTCTTTTGCTTGAATTAGAAGTTTCTAAAAGTCAAAGTGTAAAACCATCAGATCTTGGTACACATCCTTCTGTGACCAAACTTTAAGACTCACTTTCTTACATAGCAGTGTTTATTTTAGAGAACTTTGTTCTACAAAGATAGTGTGGTCCCCTCACCCACATAACCACTTCTGTTAGCCCTGTGTTGAAAGCTGTTCTTTATGTGCATGAGTCACTGGTATTATGTCCTTATTTTGGACAAAGAACAATTGTTAGACAAGAACCACACTAGTCAACTCAGAAAGGGGGAAAAAATATTATTTCCAGATGCTTGAACTTTGCCTCAGGAGGACCACAGAGGTTATCAGTGCTATAGTGCCTTTATTATGCCTCCCTCAGAGAAGAGCTGGAAACCAATAACTCATGAGACACAGAACCCTCGCACAAGAGTTTTGATGCTAATAATACTTAGCTACTACAAACCTGGACTGAATCCGGCTATGGAACACAGCATATTGGCCATTAGCAACCTCCCTGTGTGATTCTGTCCTCCATTTATTGCATTCCCTGCCAGTTAACTGATGCACTGGCTTGGCAGTTATAATTTTGTGAAGAGGTGGGCATCTTTTATCAGTCTCAAAAGAATTCAAACCTGAAGTAATATCTGACTGTGAACACTTTATGTGACTTTTATTCGAGAGAACATCTCTAAAAGATTTAAGAGCTAGACAATTTCTCACTTGGGTTGCTTGTATTTCTATTTCAACTAACTTTTTCATAGCTTTTGAAGTAGTTTCACATGGTCTATGGAAACACAGGTGAATAATACTCATGACTCTGGCCCATTTTTCTTGTTTTCTGTACCAGTTACTATATAAAATAAAGCAGACCTATTATATTGGAACTTAGTCAAGTCTGCCCAGACTCTGGGCAACACAACTTTCTATAGAATAGGCATATGACCTTGGATATTATTCTTTTAATATCGCCCCATCAAAGCACTTTGAACCATAACAAATTTCAAATGGGGGGGGGCAAAAATAGCAATACAAAAAAAAATAATGTTTGTGACTCTGGAAAATAAAAAAGAAATCACTAAAGATAATAAACTGAGAGAAAGTTTTAAGTACTGGATTGATCTACCATGTACCATCATAAATTTGGCATTATGTTGTTATGATGCACAAAATGAAATATGGGAAGAAAATTTCCAGGAGCTCCTTGGTAATCTATTTCCATGGTTATAGTGAAAGAAGATGGAAGTAGAGGACATCCAGTATTGTAGATTCAGATTAAATGTGTTTCCATTTTAAATCTGTCAGTGAAGGAGGAATTCAGGAAATGGGTATATGCAGTCATTTAGGAACAGGGTGTCCCAAGTCCACTTTATCAGATGGGTGAGAAACAATCAGTTGAAGCAGGAAGGTACCCTGTCCCCCAAGCTCAGATGCCCTAGGTCCATTTCTCGGTCTGATTGCAGAACATTCAGGGACCAGAAGCGTGACCCCCCTTCCACCAACCCAGCGAAGAGTAGATGCTCAGAATACCAACACGATAACACAAAGTTAAAGCATCAGACCAAAGCTAGTTTTGGAAAGGTAGACCAGCTCAGGTAGGGAAACTCAGTGGACCTCAGAAGCCTAGAGGCCCCTGCAGGCCCAGTCAGTCAGCAAGAGACACAAAGCAGAGACACCCAATCATCAAAACCTCACTCCTTTCCCAATATACCCACATAAATACCTGCTTCTTGCCCCCCTCAGTGGCTTCCAACTCAGAACCCCTCTCCACTCAGACAGCTTTCCTGTCCTTCCTCTTCATTGGTTACCTACTCAGGATCCCTCTCCTCTTGGAGAGCTTTCCTGACCAATTTTTTGCCTATCAAGAAATCTTTTGCTTTTCTGTAAATTTGGCCTCAATGTTGAATTATTTCCTTGCCAAAGACAAGAACCAAGAAAGAACTGGTTTGGGCTCCTCAGGCTGTGGGCTTGCTCCAAAACTACAATTCACCAGTCCAACTCATCAGTGAGAGGGGTTTGCCAAGATTTGAGGGCATCACTGCTCCCCTCAGTAGTGTATTTCAGTCAATCTGCCTGTTCTGTTCCCCACTCTGTCTCTGGTGGATCCTCCTACCACCCATGCCTCTGGCCTGTACCCAGTTCTTATATGCATAAATAAATAAATAAATCTTTTAAAAAAAGATTTGAGGGCATAAAGGGAGGAGATACATATAAAATATTAGGATATGTAAGGACAAAGCAACCTGTACATATAGAGAGGCTATAGCCTGAGAAACTTACTGGAAATTTTTTAGTTTGGGTGATTTTACAGAGGCTGCATGGGAAAGCTGTATAGAAGCTACAGCATGAAATGTAACTGTATATTCTTAGATGTTTTTGAGAATCTCAGAAGCTTCCACAAAAGCTCCTAAAATACACCTTACATCTATTGCAGGCTGAGGTCCTTCCTTTACACTCCTGTTCTGCTAACATTGATCTACACCTCTACCTTATTATTTTCAAAATCATCAAAATGTTTTCTGATTACTTAACCTTAAAAAAGAGTAATGCTAATCATCACATTCAAATTCAAAAGAAATACATGGAATGGATATATGTATTGTTTATCTTTTGAAGAATGTATAGTAAATACTACATATTCTATGAAAGGTACAATACTGGCATTAGAATTATGTATATGTTTCATCAACAATTCCCTGGACATTAATTAGGTGGAACCATTTTTGAAACACTATCATAATTGAAATGACAAAAAAGTTTGGTTTTAGGCATATTAAAACACAATTTTCTTTGAAAATAGATTTCCTAGAAGATGCAGAAAATTTGACATTAAATTTCAAATATTGTATCTAACATTTTTTTGGTTTATTTAAAAAAAAATGTTTTCAAAAGGAATTTATAAATTCTTTCATTTTTTTTTTTCACTCAATAGACTGAAGAGCTTTTCTCCCACTTTTTTGTTAGTTTTTTGATAGAGGTTTAAAATGGTGACCTTGGCTGAAGGGTTAAGTCTCAGTGCTATCATGTTATCACCACTGTGGTCTGATCTAGATTCCCAGCCAGGAAGTTAATTCACATGGCTCAGCAGACCTATCCTGTCTTGCCCACTGCTCCCCTCAGCAGTGCATTACAGTAAATTTACCTGTTCTGCTCCTAACTCTGTCTTGGTGAATCCTCTTACCCACCGCACTTCTGCCTTAGACCCCATTTCTTGTATGCATAAATAAATAAAAATAATTCTTTAAAATGGTGACCTATCTGCTTTGTTGCTATTGTAGGTCTTCTATAACTAAAAATTAATCTGGTAAAATTCTAAAGGGAGTCTACAGAACTGACTAAAGTGTTGGAATTAATTTTAAAAAAGGAAATGGCATTATTTATTTGGCGATGAAATCTATGCAAAGGGAAAATTGATAGAATTGTGCTAAGTTCTTTGCATTTGCAGTAAGGATACAATAAAGACATTTAAAATTGTAACAGAGATTTGAGCTTAAAATGTTAAAATGAAAATTTTGTGCTCATGAATTTGCATTTGGAACTATGTTATTGGTAACTTAAAAACATGGGATAAAATGGAGTAGCATCCCATGTGTTGATGGCAAAATAATTTTATTGGATGTCATGCTGCTACCTTGACTATAACATTTTTTGCCTTTTAGCCATCATATAAAACTTATTTGGCAGAACTGCCATTTCAAAAACAGATAAGATATCCTCCTATCTTCTTGATAAAATGTGACAGATATGTGGTATACTAGCCTATGCAAATCTTGTCAATTTTCTGAAAGAGGTCTAGTTATATAGTTTACTGTAGCCATCCATCAATCACCTAAGTCTTACTTCATTTCTCTAATGGAATAAATCCATATATATATTTTTTAAATAGAGGCATGTTTTATTTATTTATTTATTTGTTTGTTTTTGTTTATACATGCACTGGGTACAGTCAGAAGTGCAGGAGGGTGAGAGAATTCACCAGAGCCAGAGCCGGGAGCAGAGCAGGCAGAAGGACTGAAGTCACTGCTGAGGGGAGCAGCGGGCGGCAGGAGAGGTCTGCGCGCCATGTGGGACCCTCCTCAGGTGGCCGGGGAGCAGCCGGGGATCGAACCGGCGCCGCAGAGGCCGCGGGCAGCTTTGCAACCCAGTGCTCAACCGCTGCGCCACCGGGGAGGCCCTGGAATAAATCCATATTCCTTCATCAATACTTCATGCTTTCTCCAACATGCCTATATTTCAACAGATACCCCTATTCAAGTCCTTCTATCTAAAAGTCAGCATTCACATTTTCTTCAGATTCATCACCCAGTTTAGTCTATAACCAACTCAAGACATTTTTGACAGAAGGCAATGTTACCAAAACCACTCCAGCTAAGTAAATGCATTAAATGTGCATCTTAACTGTTTCTAATAGCAAAAAAGTTTGCCAAAATACTGATTAAGCAAACCCCAAACATAACATCTTAAAAATATTTTCTTATCATGTCCTAAACAATGCAATAAACTTTGCAAAGTATTAATGACCATGGGACCTAAGAGAAATGGACTTTAAGTTATAAGTATCACTGAACTATTCATCCTATTTCGCTATTATGACTAAAGCACATCTTATATTTCTAATGCAAGCTTTTCACTTTATAGTGGGAGAAACAGGGCTCCAGTGAATGGAATAACTTACCAAGATGGTGCAAATTGTTTGTGGTAGAAACCAGCTTTTGCCTGCAATTCTCCACTTCAATGGTCTTCTAAGCCCCTACTTCACTTTATTCATAAATCCTGAGTATTTTTCCTTTGCAAAAGCTCTCATACATTTTCTTCCTGAGAGATGATATGAAGAGGAATACAATATAAATATTAGATGAAATATTTTGTTATATCATGTCCCCACCTCAACACGCCCCCGACTTGAATTCCATTATCCCAGATGAAATGCTTTCAGCCCAGGCCATGCAAGTGCCAATTGTTGCTCCCCTTTCAGCAAAGAGGGGCCCAGTAACATATTTTGAGTACCTATTGGCAACTCTTCTTTGCTAAATACTCAAGATGGGAAAGGCCAAGTAGGCTGATACTTGTCAGGTTCCCATTAACTTGAAACATCTTACTATAGTAAGGAATTTTTTGGTAATTAAAGAGGTGCTTCCCAAAGCTTTTTCTTTGAGCTTGGCAAAATGGAAATGCCTGCCTTTTGCTATGATAACAGAAAGGAAGAACAATTATTGAAGAACTGCCAACAGTGAGAACTTAAGTGTTAGCAGGGAGATGAAAAAATTTCACTGTGGGGGGTGTATAACGAGGATTGGGATGAATATTTGAATATTTCAACATAAAAAGTGATTAAACACAAGCACACTTTTTTTTCTTGCTTTCTCTTTAAAAGACGATGACCCCCAGAAGGGATAACTAGATGACATAAATCCTAATTCAGTGCCTGATGTTTTGGTGATTACATTTTTTTTAAAAGAGGTAGAAATATCAAGGTTTACAAGCAAGTAAAAGAATATTGCCTGTGACAAGTGAATACATGGGGCTAGACAGAAAATGGTTATGGGGGTGGCATGGTCAGGTCCATTTTGGAATCAAATGGGTAGAGTGCTCACTTGGAAAGTGAAAACAAAATAACTGAGAAACACATCTCAAAAAAGAAATCATCCACATTTTTCCGGCAATTCAAACTCTTGTTTGATCCATTTTTAATTTACAAACCTTAATAAATACCTCTTTAATTTATAAAAGATGTTTTCTGTGATAACCCTGCAAGTCAAGAAGAATGCATACTGTGTCCAAAAAGCCTGGCATGACATACCTTTAAATATGCTTAGAGAGACTATATGATGACTTTTATTGTAACTTGTTGCAACAGGAACTTTGCTGTGGCATAAGGGATATAGCAGTCTTGGAGCAGGTTTGCAAGGCAAAACTGCTACTTGAGCAGAAGTTCTTGTGCCATTTATTGAAAGCATGCAGGCTAGTAAAAGCTGATCATGTGACAAAGGTAAGAGAAACAAGGTCTGGAAGGTGGGAGAGGAATGGGGGATAGTTCTACGAGGAACAGAGAAGGGGACATTGTGACCATATATTAAGAGACCTTTTCATCATTCTAGTATGATGTTATCACAGAGTTATCTGAGACCCCATGGAGATAGTCACATAATCAGGCCAATAGTGGCATAGGTGTCCCCAGGCCTGCCTTGTGATATGCGCTATATTCCGTAGGTAGTACAGGGATGCTCTGCTGTAATTTGCAGATAGCAACTAGGTCACAGTTACCCATGAGTAGCCAGCTAGTAGCTAGCTCATAGGAACCCACAGTATCTTATATTAAAATCTGTAATAATGTACATTTTAATTCATACTTATTTTAAGAAACTGTTTTGATAGTGCTGCAACAGAGCAACCTTAAGTAAATACCTAGCTATTGCAGTAGTAACAATTAAGGCAAGAGATCAGAAGAGAGTAGGATAACCTCAGAAAACTGTCTTCGGGAAAGAACTTCTTTGTTTACTATTAGTGGGCATGGATAAATAAATTGGATAAAGAGATGGGACATTTGACTTTGAAAAATAGATGTTTATTATATACAGGCAGTAGGAATTTAGAAATAACTACCCTCTCCTTGTTGGTCCACAATGAATGGCAGCTAGCAGTGGAACAGGACAGAACTTCTGGACTCTGAATCAGATAGTTGGTTGAAAGACATTCTTAGAGAAATGTAAACAATTAGCGCGATTAGTGATGTAAATAGTCAGCAGACATATTACACAGATTGCAGAGATGCTATGATTAATATAGCTCTCATGGCAAAATTTATCACAAAATGTAAATAAATTCTAGATAATCTTACTGTAATTTTATTCTTGTCAAATTATGATAATCTTCTGCTTCGCTTTGCTTTCCTGATTTTGTAAAAGAAAACTGGCATCTTATTCCTTTTGCTTTCTCACATGAAAATTCATTTATCAGACGAGAGGAGTCATTTTTCTCCCTGGCTAGTACTTGGTTTCTAATAAGTAACCTAAAACAGTAAGTATACCTTTTCATGCTTAAATCAGATAGAGCTTTGGGAGCAATTAGGTTGACTGGGGGAACAACCCCGCTAAAAATAGGAGAGAGGGAAGTAGTGCAGGGAATGCAGGTTTATAAGGGAATATTGAGCACTGCTCTCGGGCAATTCTAGGAATGCCTGTGCTCAAAAATCACATTCAGGCTTCTTTTTTTCCCTTCTAGAAATTTATGCAGGTCAAATGGGTGAAAATGATAAATAGGGAATTAGAGTGTGCTTAGATGGATGAAGGTTGTGGTTCACTAGTTATTTAACAGACTGGATACCTTATTAGGTCATCTATGATTTAATACAGCATCATTAATGCTTGACCTTTACAACAAACATTTTTCAAGTTACTATTTGGAATAGAGCCCATTTGGCCTAGGTGATGATACATAGCTACAGCCAGGGGTGTGCTTGCCTGGGGATGGCAGTACTACTAGTAGCAAGAGTTTTAAACAGGCAGTTATTTGTGAGCTGGGCATTGATGCCACACTCTGCTTCCTGATTTTACCCAGATCTCAGCTCAAATCTTTGAATACCCTAGAATATGGAAGATTTTGTACATTGTAGCAGAAACTGAAGACTCGGATCCCCCGGCCAGACTGAGATGAAATCATTTGTGATGATCTACATAATGTTCATCGGTACTACATTTGCTTAGTATCATTTTGCTGCCAAATTAAAATGAACTGATTCTGCAAAACCAAGATGATTGTTCCTTTTGAAAAATCAGATCTAATCACCAGTCGGCATTCCTGTAGACAAAAATCGGCTTTATCTCAGAATAGGTGTTTTGAAGAAGGATGCATACTCCAGTTTGTTACAATCTTCACCTCTTTTCTTCCCATCACAGAAAGCTACTTTGAGTTGGCATTTATTCTTGCACTTGCACTATTTTCCTCTAATGAAAAAAAATTACAGGACAGGGAAGCATTACTTAAACTCCACAAAAAAAAAAAAGTGTGGAGTGGTGTATTTTTCAGGAAATAGGTATAGTTATTATTCAAGTGAATTATTCTTTATACACTTAATGACCAAATTGTGTTTGTTTCTAAAGAACAATCTGTTCATGCATTTACTTTTTTGCACTAGCCTCATTAGACACGTTGACATTTGACACAGGGAGTAGATTTGTTATCTGTTAGAACGTCCTTGTTGTTCCCAACAAATTAAAAATTCATATGCTCCATTTGCACATGAGGTTATGTGGTTTTTCCCATTTATCCTTTGTGTAGGATTGACTGTCATTTTCGACATGGTAGATTTAGTGTTGTAGTCAAATTGTTTCAAGTTCCCACATTTCCCATCTTCCACAGTGTTGTACATTGTGCTGGCTACTTCATAAGACATCTCCCCCCACTATCAGATATCACTTGGGTAATGTGGGTAAAAATGCTACAACAATCAAGCATCTGACTCACATAACTTCCTTGGCCTTGCTCCTTTAGAATTAAATTAGGTATTATATTTTCATAGATTAAAAGCCAAATCCTATATGCCTTATTCTCTTTTTAAGGTTAAAAAAAAAAAAAAAAGACAGCAGAACCATAAAGGAAAATAATGTTTTTTTTTTTTTTTCCCTACAATTTTTTTTTTTCTTTTGAAGCCAACAAATCATTCATGGCACAAGCAGTCCAAAGGCAGTAATGATAGTGTTATGGCCCTGTGTATCTTGCAGACATGGGAGGCATAGTTAAATAATGTCATATCACTTTAGGGACACCCACCCAATTTTATATTACAAAGATAGAAAGGCAATGGGAGTTTACAAAGTTTGGCATACAAAATTGGAATCCTAAGGTGACCAATATTGTCCATATGAGTCTGGCCAATACTATTCATTATATCCATACTTACTAAATCTCATTTATTTAATCTATCAATAGAAGATGGTGATAGTGATTCCACCAGGTGACTGTGAGAGTTCCTGGAGGCAAAGTGATAGAGGATAATAGAGTTGTTACAAAGATGAGTTTAAGAGTCTAAAAGAGGGCCTCCCCGGTGGCACACCGGTTGAACATTGGGTTGCGAATCTGCCCACGGCCTCTGCGGTGCTGGTTCGATCCCCGGCTGCTCCCTAGCCACCGGAGGAGGGTCCCACATGGCGCACAGACCTCTCCTGACGCCCGCTGCTCCCCTCAGCAGTGTACTTCCGTCCTTCTGCCTGCTCTGCCTCCCCGCTCTGGCTCTGGTGAATTCTCTCACCCTCCCTCCCGCACTTCTGACTGTACCCAGTGCATGTATAAGCAAAACAAACAAACAAATAAAATAAATAATAAATAAAACATGCCTCTATTAAAAAAAAAAGTCTAAAAGATTTCAAACTCTGCATTGATTACTGGGAACCTGGGTGTGTTATTCAAATGGAATAAACTTTAATTTTTTTCATCTTTACCATGTAATTGTATTATTTTCCTTTTATGATTGAAGAATAAAATCACATAACATCATTTAGCATTTGGTTCTCACACTACTTACACTACAACACAAGCCAGAGTTGTATCTCTGTTTCTGAACTACTGACCACAAATCAGAGGTTTTCCCAATTCCTTCCTTGGATTCAATTAATTTGCTGAAATCGGTCACAGAATTCAGAAAACCAGTTTACTTGTTATATGACAAATTCATTACAAAGGTTATTAAAGGATACAAATCAATAATCAGATGAAGAAATTCATAGGGTGAGGTTTGGACAAAGGAACTTCTATCCTTGTGGAGTTTAGGGCTAAGCATGCTGGCAGGTGGAACTGTTATGGTTCCTCAAGCTGGAAACTCTCTGAATTCTATCCTTTTGGATTTTTTATGGATGCATCATTATAAAAGTATACTTGATTAAGTCATTGGTCTTTGGGGATTCATTCAACATCCAGCCCTTTTCCCGTCCCCAGACATTGGGGTAGGATCAACATTTCAACCCTCCAGTCTCTTGTGTGCTTTCTCTGATCCTGATCCTTTGGTTACCAGGGCTTTTCTGAATGGAACATCATTAACATAACAAGGAAAAAAACCTTGTAGCTTTCTTCACTTAAGAAATTCCAATGATATTAGGGACTGAGTGCCAAAAGTGGAAATTAAGTCCATATGTGTGTGTGTGTATGCGTAGTGTGCATGTATCTTATTATGAATTATATCACACAGCAGGTGTTCAGTAATAGATGATGTATATAAAAGACTTAATAAACCAAAAGAATATACTTTTAAAAAATGAATCTATTCTGACTAAATTATTCAAGAGAAATTGTCTTTGGAAGTATCTTACTACATTTTTCACAATTTTCCTCATAATCCTATTTTTTTTAACTTTTAGAAAAAATCATTTTTGTCATCTCTATCACATATGCATTATAATATGTGAAAATACATATGATAAAAAAGATTATGACTTTTGTTCCCAGAAGGATGCCTTTTCTCAAAATATTATGTTACTAGGAAAAATCTCATGTAATCACTCAATTTGCAACTCAAATGACTGAAAAATATATATATATGATAACTTTTTCTCTAGGATACAACATAGTGTAGGAGTGATACTATGGATAAAATATTTTCCTAGCCATTTCACACTACTGGTTACCTACAAGTTCTTGGCCCAAGGCAGTCCAACTTTATGATATTTAAAACACAATGGGCATGCTGAGACCTTACCTGATTTTGTGAGAGCAGTGAAAGCTGGCATGCTTGGATTAAGAATCGTACATTCACATCACAATTCACTAAACAGTTTAAAAAACTATGCACTCTCATATACAAATCTTATTTTATTATGTCATTAAATTTTACCTCAGACATGCAAGCTGAGAAAGCATGCAGTTTTTGCCAACTCCAATATATATTAATATAATCTTAAATTTAATGACAGCATCTACTGATAACACCTCTTTAGATTTAGATATGCATAACTCCCTTTGTTTTTTGCTAAACGAGTTTTCAATGATAACGGTCATAGAGCATCCCCACTGGAAATTTTTAGTTTGCTTAATCAATTCATTTGGTTTTATAGCAAAACTAGTTTCATGATTCAGATGCACAAAAATATAACTGTAATGTATTTGCCCTAAAGGTCAGTTATAATAAGACATCAACTTCTGCAAAATAATTTGATGTCCTAAAACTTATGTCTCTTAAAATGCATCCAACTTTAGATTTTAAATAAGAACATTACCTATCCTAAAGCCAAAGTAGAAAATTACTTTGAAACAATGGATTTTTAATAATTAGTGCATCTACCCTTTGTGATATTTTGTTTTCTAAATATTTTCATCATTTATATAATACTTACAGTTAGCTATATATAATTCACGCATGCTTAACCACTTTTGTTCTTCCAAGAAAAAAATATTCATCTTTAAAGATGTCCTTATATAATGATGTTGACAACAGACTAATGGGGACTAATTATCTCATTTACTTTAGAGTTTATGTTCTAGTCATAGATGGATAAAGTTAAGATGAATAGTGTGTGTGTATGCAAATATAGATATTCTAACTTTTATATTATTCTGGTACAATATTAATCTTTATGTAATAATGTAGTTTCTTTAGCAAGGCTATTAATCGTTCTCTAAACTATGTGTGGAAAGCAAAACACCGGAAACCCTTGCTTGATTTCTACACATCATTAAAGTGAATGTTACAAATAAAGAGAAAAAAGAAATAGGTTCAAAATGGAATCCTTCATGCCAACTACCCACCCCTCACCCATAAGACTTAACAGGAAACCTTGTAGCAAGTTGCAGCATAGTTGAAAAATATTGAGTAGAATTGAAAAACAATGAGAAATGTGGTCATATATTTTACATGTTTACCTATGTACCCTAGCTATTATGTTCAATATAGTTATTTGTCTTATAAATAAACTGGTTAATACTCCCACTTCATGATTACGGGGATACTTGCTATCACAACCACACACACACTGAAGTCCTTGCACCAGAATTGGTAGAATCAGCTGAACTAGCAAAAGCACCAAACAATCTTATTTCTATGTTTTTAATACCACAGGAGTTCATGTAATTTTGCACAATTTAGGCATATCAAGAACATGGGATATACAATTCCTTGAGAAAGTTAATCTTTAACTTTCTAGTCTCTGGCATATATTCTAAGAAAAGCAAAAGAACAGTTGGCATGCAGTTAATAAATCAATCTGCTATCTCTGACCCAGCCAGGAAGGAAGAAAAAGTTTATTAATGGTATATTCAAGTTAAATAAGGCATGTCTAATATTCAAACAAATCAAGGAAATACAAGGCAAAATGCATTTCTTGGGAGAATTTTTTTTTTTTTTTCTTGATGACCAGCAGAGGCTCTGTCTAGATTTGAGATACCTTTTCTTTTTTTTTTTTTTTCACAGAGTCCCTATATTCCATTAGCTGTTCTGAACTGTGAACTAAAAAACAATTGGATTTTAGCCTGAAGTACAACCTTGCTCATTTTCTCCTCCCATTTTTCTGCCCTCAAAACTTAAAATGCATTCACAAATATTTTTTAAAAGCAAGAAACCCTTTTTCACTTTGAATCCTGATAAAGCGGTGTTCATTACTGTTCTTATAACATTATTATAATGTTTTATATTCCAAATGAAAGAAGAGATAAGCACATGGATATTGTATTAAAGTAGTTTCTACTACTTACTATTAAAATTCTCCATGTTCTATTCTATGCAAAATGTATTGATGATTACATGGAAGGTCAAAACCACCTATACTAGACTCAAGTTAGTTAAATGATAAACTGAATGTCAGTGACATCATTATAGATGCATACAAAAGGTACAAACAGACAAATCTGTATTATATGTGATATTAAAATTAGAGCCTCCAACTAGTCATAATAATTTGTTATGAAGCTAGATGTCTTAGACCATTTGTCTGCTATAAGACAAATTTTGTGCTGCTGTAAGAAAATGCCACTGATGGGTTGCTTATAAACAACAGAAACTTATTTCTCACAGTTCAGGAGACTGAAAGTACAAGATTAGGGTGCTGGCATGGTCTGAGTATGGTGAAATCATTCTTTTGTCACAGAAAGCACACTTCTCACTCTATCTTTAGTGGTAGAAGAGGCAAAGGAGCTCTCTTACGCCTCTTTAATAAAAATATTATCCCCATTAACAAGGGCTCTGAAATAATTACCTACAAAGTCCCCACTTCCAAATACCATTTTCTTGGATTTGGTTTTCAAAATATGAATTTGGCGACAACATGAATACTCAGTTTATAGCACTAGGTTTTTGTCTGTATAGTTTGAAAAACAAAAATCTATTTCTTAGGTGAAGTAATGAAAATGGAATACAACAACAACAACAAAAAGAGGGCAGCTTTCTCTGTCAGTGTAAAGGCTGCAGGAGCAGCAAACAAGAGCCGGTTACCTAACATGGAGCTAATACCCCACATCACCTTATATATGGGTAGTGCATTCTTTAGGAATGAATGGCCCATAATGGTTGCAGATAACACAGAGCAGAGAACTAGTAAAGAGAGCTTATCTTATATGCCCAGTTGACTTACAACGTAGTGACTTCATTAAGCAAGGAAACAAAAGAACTAACTCTAAGAATAATTTGCTCCATGTTAAAAGTAAGATTTTCTGCTTATCAAAACTTATTTAGAAATAAAAGGAAAATAAAGGAAATAAAAGGAAATAAAAGGAAAATAAAGGAAATAAAAGGAAATAAAAGGAAAATAAGGTATTAGTTCAAAAGGATACAGGTAACTCATGTAATCCTTTACAATGTAACACTCATTATAAGAATAAATTAAAAAATTAAAATTAACAGAAAAATAAAAAAAATTTGAAATGTCACTTTACAAAAGAATGCATCAAATCACCAATAAATATATGGATTTGTGTGAACTTTAATAAGGACAAGTCAAACTATGTGTGCTTGTGCTATGAGTTACTAAGTGTCACAGACAGAACAAATGCTAGAGAAAAACTTACATTCAATAACAATTAAAAATCAAGAGAACTAAACATAAACATATTAGATTCATTAAATAAGACACAAGAATAGGGGCCTCCCCTGGTGGTGCAGCGGTTGAGCGCTGGGCTGCGAAGCTGCCCACAGCCTCTGCAGCGCTGGTTCGATCCCCGGCCACCTGCGAGGGTCCCACATGGCGCGCAAACCTCTCCTGCCGCGCCTGCTGCTCCCCTCAGCAGTGTATTTCAGTCAGTCTGCCTGTTCTGTTCCCTGCTCTGGTGAATTCTCTCACCCTCCCACGCTTCTGACTGTACCCACTGCTTGTATAAATAAATAAATCTTTAAAAAAAAACACAAGGATAGCAGGTAAACTCATTTAATTTATATCACATCATCATTTCAAAATGCAAAATGAACAATTATTTCCATCATTTATAGCTTAAAAATGTTTCTTTTTTTTGCATTCTTTTGGGATTGTAGAAGACAGTGATTTGGCTTTTGTTGATCTGATACTTCATATTTTATTCTATTGGCTTTCTGTGTCATTTGGAAACAGACACACACACACATTGTGGTTTCTCATATCTCACCTCCAGGGTGTCTCTAAAAATCTTTATAGATGGTTGACCTAAGTTCTAAAGCTAGGAAACTGAAAGCACTGCTGATGTGGAATCAAGAAAACTTCCTTCTGTTTTAGATGTCACTGATTGTGTGTGTGTGTGTGTGTGTGTGTGTGTGTGAACTTGAGGTAGGTAGCTGATTTATTTCAGGTTCAGTGTCATTTCTCATTAAATGAGAAAATATCGAATATCATCCTCACTATGTTATTAGACAAAATTTGTAAGACGGTACATTTGAAAACCATTTCAGACATTGCAAAAATTTGGAGTTAGTGATGACAATGAAAATGATACTGTTGATGATGAATTTGTGGGGTCTGCTTAAGTTTCCCACTTTCTCTTATTTTACAATAACAAACATTAAAAAAAACTGAGAAATTATGAGTGTGTACTTCAATTGAATATATACTTAAATCACTCTATGAGTCTGAAAAGAAGTTTTGAACAACAAAAAAAAAAAACATAGTTAACTGGAAACCATCACTGTAAGCACACATTTGTAGCTAAGCAACAAACTAAAATTAGCCTGCACTTCTAATGCCCAGTTTACCATAAATTCATTAAAGAAAACCATTCAAGACCCACCTTGATTTTTATATCCTTTGTTATGACTTTGTATTTTCTTTTGAAATGGCCATTTGCTGATATAATTTGTAAATCCACATTAAACTATCATTTTTAAATGAAGCAAATACAAGAACATACTGATGTCTAATTTAGTGCAAAGTCCTGTTTATGTTGGAAGCATTAGATTAATTTTATTTAACTGTGACATAATTCAGTTTCCATGGGAACCTGGAAGCTAACCAAGCCAAGTGAGGCACCATGTAGTTTATTTTTGATTCAGCAGGGTTTGCCAAGTTCTTCTCCTAAGGTGTTTACTAAATATAATCACATTAGTTTGGTAGAGATGAAACAAATTGCTCTGTTGTGCAGATGTTTGTTTTTTGTTTTTAAATTGCTGTTCGTTTTTGTTTTGTTTGTGAGCCCTATTTTGTTTAATTCTCCCTAGAGGGGCAGACATATTGCCCAAGAAAAAAAGATCACTTAAAACAAGTTTAAGTAATACTTGGGTCTTGAATTTCTGAGTGGTGGGTAATTATACAAGATTCTGAGTATACCACATATTGATGTCAACCTATAGAAATTAAGTGTGAGGTCAATTTCCATTAAGTCTAAAATATGCACATTCTACCATAAACTAAAGTAGAATTTCACTCTAAAACACTGAATTGAAAACAAAGAGAATAGGAGAGAAAAGCAGAATTGAATAAATTACTTGTCATGTTGCTGCCTAATTACATTATACAGTCTGATTGATTTTAATGCTGGGGATAAGGACATGTGTTTATTTTACTCTTAATTTGCACTGCCAAATCAGGGATGTTTTCAAGGTGTCACTATGCCTGGTGAAGAAGAAACACAACACTCATGGCAAGGGAATATTTGAATTGTGTATCTCGACTAGCTTTTGAATCGAATGTATGGATGCCTTTTATATACCCAAATTTTGGTAGAATAAGTTCTTAGAGGAAAGCACAAAGAGAAAGCAGCTTCTTGACTTTTAAAGAACCAATGATAGGGAGCAAATAGACATTCAAAAACACACAATCAGTTCACTATCATTGATTAGGGACAGGCTAATGATAAATAGTGCAATTGACTTAAATTGATAAAGTTATGAACAAAGTTGTATAGAATGTAGTGCCAAAGGAAAAGAGACAGAACTAATGTCTAAAGAACTATGTATGTTATTTTGCACTTGTACGTTGTATGCCATTGTGACATGTGGCTTAACGCATGTAACTCTGATGCCACTGTAATATGGGCACAAATAAAAAGGATGCTACTATAATGCTTTACTTATTGTGTTTTATGCTGGAAAACAGGGACCCTACAATATTATGTGGTGACATTCATTTTTGTTCTCTTGCACTCAGCACAGTTTCTGCTTCTGTAGATGATTTCGCATTCAATGTAATTATTATTGCTAAACGTGGTGTTTCTATGTATCTTTTATTTTCCAGGTATACCTATTGTCATTTTTCCTACAATGAAATCTTCTTTTCTGCCTTCATTGATAACTGAGTAGTAATCACTCACCCATTGTGAGAAAGGACATTGATACACTAAATTTCCCTACAAAATTTCTTTCATAATCATCATTAATACCACATATACCATTTTTCTTTTATTATCCCCTTTCTTACCAACAATTTTTCCTTAATCTCCCTTCTTTGTCTCTTATTATTTTTCCAAAGTAATATTTTCTATTTTTATATGAACATTGCAGATCTCTCTTCCATCAGATAAGCCTTGCTCATTCTTTCTCTTTCTCTCTCTCTTTCTCTTTATTTCTCTTTCTCTCTCTCTCTCTCTCTCTCTCTCTCTCTGTGTGTGTGTGTGTTCGTGTACATGCACACTTGCAATTTTCTGCTTCTCTCTAGCAGATCTTTGCTGGTGTAGATTTTGATACTTAAAGTGGTTCTACAGGAACAAACTTTTAAGTAAAAAAGATTTATGAACTGTGGGGGTTTTCTAATATGATCAAATTCAAAGTTACTATTGATAATATTTTCTCAGTGGTAAATAGAAAACTGGCTGTTCATGTCATAATTTGACATAGCAGATACACAAAATACTGACAGTGGTTATTCCTAATCAAATACTTCAAAAAAGTGTTTAAGTCTGGTGCCCAAATAGTAAATACTTTAGAACATTGGCTGATTATACCTACCTGCATGGGGAAAACTGGGAATAGAAAATGTGCTCTCTGGTCTTCACATTTCTAGGTCAAGGCATAAGTTACGTGAAAATTTCTAAATCCTTCCTGAAAGAAAGCTGTATTTCTTGTGTTTGCAAAGCTGAGGTTACTGAAAGCCAAACTCAGACACTCATCTGTTATGTAGCTGAATTATAAGAAATATTAAATTTTCAACCTTGCAGATTATGTACATTTAGAGTGCTGGTACTGACTGGAAAGGAATGGGGTCATAAAAAGTGGAATGAGGACATCTGGGAAGATCATTTTCTAACTGTGTAGAAGGGTAAACATTTTGCCAGCAGGGAATGCATAAATTTTACCTGCTACAGAATTAAGAGATTCAGGGGTAGTGAGTTCTCCAACTTTCTCATTCCACTCACTTGTGTACAAAAAATGGAAGTGACTGTTTTCCATATGTGGATTCATTGCTTGAGCAAATTAATATATTCTCTAGTAATTAGTCTAGTTTTTTTTTCCTATATGCTTGTTAACAAAGATCATCAAAAGCAACTTTCCATCAGTTGGCAAGCTAACAAATACCTTCAGAATTTTACTTCAGGGGTTTATCACTCTCTAGTACTACTGTAGCATAATTTAGCCTGCAGGGAACCTCATCACCAATGCCTTCCAAAAGGCATCACACTGATCCATTATACTGATGATATTAAGTTGATTGGACCTAGTTAGTAAGAAGTAGCAACTATTCTAGACATACTGGCAAAACATTTGCATGTCATAGAAAGTAAAACAAATGCAGTAAAAAATTCAGAAAACCTGTACCACAGGGACTTAATAATGTTAAGTACATTCAGATATTTCTTCTAAGGTGAAGGATAACCGCTGAAATGGCCTCACATGTAACAAAGAGTCCTACCCAGTACCTAGAGTATCTCTTTGGATTTTTCAGGTGACCTATTTCTAATCCAGGTGTTAATTCTGCCCATTTACCTGGTATCTAAAACGCTGTCAGTTTAGAATGGGGCACAGAAAAAGAAAGAGGACTGCAAAAGCTGCAAACTGCTCTGCCACTTGGACCACATGATCCAGAAGATTCTATAATACTTAAGCTGTCAAGGCAAATAAACATTCTATTTGGGTCTTTTAAAAGCCCCTATAAGTGAGTCACACCAAAGACACTGAAAGTTTTGTAGCAAAGTGTGTGTGTGTATGTGTGTGTGTGTGTGTGTATTCTCCTTTTATTTTTAGAAGCAGCCTTAGGCCTGCTTTAGTGTAGAAACTAAAAGCTTAATCACATGTTACCTTGTGATCTGAGTTTCCCATCATAAACAAGGTTTTGTCTGACACATCAAATCATACCTTTGGGTACGCACAGCAGCACTCTATTTTTAAATCCAAGTGTTACATAAGAGACAAGGCAGTGAGAAAATTAGGTAAAATAATATTTCCCCAAATTTTTACATAATAAATGTTACAGTCCTGAAGAATATATGTTAAATACTCTAAGTAAATTTTAAGTCATGCAGGAATGGCTTTCATACTTAAACCCTGGATCCCTTGAGAGATACTTCAAACTTTCACTTTGTGATTTTACAACAAATACAAATGTGGCAGTTACTTCACATTAGTTCCACTGGGAAAATACTGCATTGCATCCTATTTCATGTGATCATTAACAATTGTGTTTGTCTTTTTTTCAAATTTTAATATTTGTTAGTGCTCCATTTTGACTACTATGCCATCAAGACTTGAAACTGAGACCTGATTTCCCAACAATATCACACTGATAGGTCTTTCTTTCAATCCTATCGTTTTAAAAATACAACAGACTTGGGTTAGATGTCTGTATCCTGAACTTACATTTTATGTGACCTTCAGAAAAAAAATCAATTTGTCTAAACATCAAATTTTTTCACACATATCATGGGGCCACTGATAGTATTTGTTCTGTAAAGGTACTGTGGAGATTGGGTAAAATAATTTATGTAATGAGTGTGGTAACTACATGTCACAGTGTGAGCCATATGTAACTGAGTTATTATTCTTTACTCCATCCATTTAATTTTCATGTAAGGAAATAAGGCAGATTTTTAGATGGGGGGAAGGGGATCATTTAAAAATTTCTGGTGTGGTTACCAGAGGGAAGGCAGAAGGGGATAAGTACATGAGGTAAAGGGTCAATTATATGGTGAAGCAGAGATTTGGACTTCTAATGGTGAACTTAATGACATTTATAGGCAAGTTGATTCCCAATGATATATATCTTATGTAATGTTAAAGTGCAATGTTACTTCAGTATTTTTTATTATTTTATTTTAATCTAGGGACCATTTTAAAAATAGCTGGTGGTGCAGCAGTTGAGCGCTGGGCTGCGAAGCTGCCCGCAGCCTTTGCAGTGCCGGTTCAATCCCTGGCTACTGGCAAGGGTCCCACATGTTGCGCAGACCTCTCCTGCTGCGCCCTCTGCTCCCCTCAGCAGTGTATATTTCGTATGTCTGCCTGTTCTGTTCCCTGATCTGGCTCTGGTGAATTCTCTCACGCTCCTGTGCTTCTGACTGTACCCAGTGCTTGTATAAATAAAATAAATAAATCTTTAAAAAAATAGCTAATTTGTATATCCAAATTCTGAGAAATTTAAATTCAATTTCTGGTACTTCATTGTCTTCTCAGTGTGAGCAGTCAGAGTGATAATGAACAGAAGGAAGTTTAGAACAAAGAAAAGATAAGGGAATGAGCAAAAGTTAAATAAAAAATGCAAGAGTTTCAGTTATAGTTCAGAAAAGTTCAATAAGGTAAATATGTAGAAATTATTAAAATAATGTACTTTTTCCAACTAAAGGAATTTGCATTTTTACAATGAGGACAGACAAAAATAACCTACTTGTATACAAAGAAAAATTGTACTCTCAATTAATTTGATTTTGTCACTTGGATTCCACTGGAAATCCATTTTTAGAATTGGTGAGAAATGTAGCTTGGGGGATTTCATCACTTGAATTATATTTCAATAACATTGAGTTTCATTACAATGTCCAATGGCCCAGTCCCAATCCATGCATAATTAAAATATATGTGGAATGATAATATTACACAGTTTCATTTGTTTCCAATTAACATTTTGGATTTTGCTTTTGAACCCTTCCTTATAAATGGATTGTCAAATTAAATGAGGTAGCAAGTTTTCTATATTTAGCAACATCTAATTTTAATTTGTAGCTTCCTGGTGAAAAAATATGAACAATTGTCATACCTACCGATGAAAAGTGAAAAGGATGAAGCAATATAAAAATACACCAATAGCTTATATTCATCTTCCTTGACAAAAACATTCTTTCATCTGCCTCAATTACAGAGTCAACATTTTAAAACCTGATTGAAGTTTGAAGCTTCTTTTTTGACCTAGTATAGTGAGCCTCATTGTTTTACATTTTAGAACAATTATCTGAAAAATCTCATAGACGTAGCCTTAAATTATTCTTAAGCCAATAAAAAATAAAAAAAAAATAATTAGTCTCAGAAAGGTTTATCTATGATACCCAGGGAGCTACAGTTATATATTTACTATGAGGATTAAATCTCTATAAGCTTAAGGACAATGTTTATAATAATGGGTTATATGGGTTTTAATACTAATAATACACTATTAGTATTTCACTTTATGTTGCTTATTTTTAAGGTATTTTAAATAATTCACATTAATGAAACAAAATATCTTCCTGTTAAAATAAATATTTCTATTATAGAAAGTACTAAAAATGTAGAAGGTGGATGAACAAAAAACATTGATAAAATTACCTCCCTTCTACTAATTCTACAAGTTATGGAAGATTACAGAAAACATTTCTTTAAACGTATTATCTTTACCAATTGCTTGACTGCTTGGCTTGATCTACGAATTGCCAAAAAAATTTGTTTAAAATAATTTCCATTTTGAAGGCAGATTTATATAATTTTCAAGGAGTTAATAGCTATAAAAAATTTGGCTGCCCTGGCGGCACAAAAAACTATTTGGCTGCCCTGGTGGCACAGGGGTCAACATCTGAGTGATATCAAGCTATTTATTGCCAGTCACTGCAGCATGAGTTGGATGCTTGACCAGGGGCCAGTTACCACATGGAGACATGGAGCAACAGACCTCTCCTGCCTCACCCCTCTCAACCCCCTGCCCCACTCTCCTCTGGTGTACTCTGTTCTTTTATGCATAAATAAATAAAAAATGAATCTTTAAGAAATTATACAATTCAGCAATAGAAAAACAAATACCCAATTAACAAATAGGCAGCAGATACAACTGATAATTCATAAAAAGGATATCTAGAAAATCAAAAGATATGAAAAAATGTTCATCCTCTCTTCCAATAGAAGAGATGTAGGTTAAAATCACAGTGTGATAACAATTCACACCTGTGAGAATGACATATATTAAACAGATCCCCAACAATTGCTGGAGACAATCAGAGGAAGAGAAACTTTATTAGACTTTTGGTGAAAATGTAAACTGATAGACTATTACGGAAAGCTATCTATATTTACTTTAAAAATTAAAAATGGAAATAAATTATGACCCAGAAATCCCATTCTTAGACATCTATCCAATCACCATGAAAACATTAACATAAAAAAGCTCTACAATGCTTTTGTTTGCTTGCTTTTGTTTTATTTATTATTTTTTTCATCAGCACATTTTATAATAGCTAGGACTTGAAGCCAACTTAAATGCCCACTAACAGAGGACTGGTCAAAAAGATGTAGTATATCCCATACAATGGAATATTCAGCCATAGGAAAGATAAAATGCTATCATCTACAACAAAGCAAGTTTAGAATGATGCTATATAAATAAAAATACTATGATTTGCTACAGTGAGTGACACACTTAGTTTGATTTAGTCTTGATATTATTTTTTACAAATCATCTTTTCATCAATAGCATACTTTATTTCAGCTCTATAATTTTAAATTTTAGCTCATATTTATGAATAATGGTTGTAAATATTTTATAATTATATCATAATCCTTTTTTAGACGTATGTATTTTTATATATTTTTAACTATTTTTCTTGTTTCTCCCACCTAGATTTTGTCTTTTGTCACTTTTTCTTATTTTTGCTAGAATTTATATAATGTATTTAAATTTATGTGTTCCCTTTACATTTATAATTTTATCATGAATATAGAAGAGCATAAATACCTAAATAATGCAAAGTGCTTAATTAATAATGCATGGACTCTTGAAGATTTTAACATAGTTTTCTCCCCAGTCATCACTGTTGCTCTTGTTTCCTAATAATCAATGCCTGACTTGTTTAATCCACTCTTTTTAACACTTTAATTATTTTTTTGCCATTTTTTTGCAACTTATCCATTCTTATAATTCCCCGTATGTATTATGTCACTAAAACATATTCAATATTTATTTTTCCATTCTTCAATGGAAGGTTAGTCTTTTTTTTTAAAGAAAGACTATTTTTCTTCTTTCAAAAATATTAAGATAATTTTCATTGCTTTTTAATTTTTGTAGTTTCAAATGAAAACATTTTCTATAGAAACATTTCTATTATGTGTTTGGTATAACATTATCAAATCTAATTATTTTCTGCTGATTATTTTCATTTTACCTCCTTATTTTTAGTTAACTGATAGTAATACTGGGATTACTTAAGAGTTTGGATGGAAAAAAGCTATGTTCTTTTGAAAGGATAAATGTTTCATCCTTTTAAAATTACTTAATCAGGGTCTCCCTGGTGGTACAAGGAATTAAAAAACAATCTATGAAGCTATCTGCAGCCACTGCAGCATGAGTTTGATCCCTGGCCAGGGAGCTACTCACATGGTGCAGCAGACCTCTCCTGATTCACCTGCTGCTCCCCTCAGCAGTGTATTGCAGTATATCTGCCTGTTCTACTCCCCATTCTGTCTCTGGTGAATCCTCTCGCCCACCACACCTCTGACCTGTACCCCAGTTCTTGTATGCACAAATCTTAAAAAAACAAAATTACTTATATTATACATATATCATATATGTCATTTAAGTATATGTGATTCAATTTGTGTTTGTATGTATACATACTTATATTTAAGAATGTTATTTCTTTCTATTGCCTGTTTAATTTTTCTATTTATTTGACATTATTTTAAGTGCTTAAATTACAATTAATCTTACTGAAGTATTTGGTTTCAAGAGGAAGAACATAGGGTTGTATAATTTCATACCTCATTTATTTATAAGGACCAGATTATGGTTACAAAATCTCAAGAAACAGTGTTTGGTATACTCTTCACCAAAAGTCAAGGATGGCTTTTATGCTATCTTGTTATGCATAATATTTTAAACTCTATTTCACAAAGCAGTATTCATAATTGTCTGTTCAATGAATTTACCAGGCATGAGTCAAAGGCTCCATACCTATGCAATCACTAAAACCCAAGGCACTAGTTACCTGGATTTTACAAAGTCTTTTCAGGTATATTTTGAAAGCATTTTTATCCCTCAGGAAAAGTTATTTACGGCTTCCTTCTATTCTTCAATATCCTAAGATTACTCTTATTGTCTTGGGATATTAGCTACACATGTAAAAATAATATTTGTTGAGCTATAAAAATTATTTCTAGATGTTTTGCAGCAGGAGGTACTTTTTACAGTTTTGCAAAATTTAAGTCCATATCCTTCAATAAATTGTAAATCTTCACAAAAACATTCTATGTGTCAGTTAAGCATATAAGAAAGAGCTTGCGACCTTTGTTATATTTATGTGATAATGATCGATATGCTTACCATGATTCAATTTATGTAAGAGTACATAAAATATACTAATCTGTAGGTATTTTGTACAATATTATACCATAAGTTACAGTTAAATATTGTTATGTGGGGTTTAAAAGACATAGGAGAATTAAGGATTTTTCTCACATTGTATATATTTTGATTATCATTTTTATCATAACACACACATTTTTAGTTTCCCATGAATCTCAATATGCAATAACTACACATTTTATTATGTTTGTAAGTAAATTATGTTATGTTCAAAGCCTAACTCCATCATCTCCACCATAAACAGTGTAATTTGAAGCTAATCCTGTACTATTTATCAGACTCACTTATTTATGAAGAAAATTGTAGCCTACTTCATAGTGCTGTCCTGCAGAACAAATGACATATACAAGTTAACCAAACAAAGGAGGTATACATATACAAGCAAAACTATTTCACACTGTTAAAGAAAATAGAAGACAGAAAAAACCTCAAAGATATTCCTTCCTGTGGATTGACACATACAAAAGAATGAAACTAGACCACTATCTTATACCATGCATACCTAGATAACTTATTGCTTCTTCCAGGAATAACCATGCATAGGACCAAGGATATAAAGGTAAAGAATATTTTTAAGGTGACTTGAAGTCCAATTTAAAACAGTACAAGTAACTCATAAACTTTCATGTTTTTAGTCTTAGTTTATGATTCTAAAATAAGTAGGAGAGTTCACCAACATCCACTTGGCTAGCCAATTATTCTTTGTATTCAAGTTGTTTCCAGTACAATGGATTTCATCATGTCAATTTTTTCTAGATATATGCTTTTAATTAAATAACTGTATTTCAATAATGTTACCAAGCATTTTAGGAAAGGGAGTGTTCCTTATATATTACTGAGTACTAGAATTTGTGTTAATGAACTGTTCATATATCCTAAACCATTTAACCATTAAGGACCTTAGACAAAACACTTATCTGGACATTTTTATAAAGTATCTGCATTCCCAAAAAAGCTAAAAGAAAAATTTAATGTTTTATGTAAGTTTATTTTAGTAAAATTTAACACATTTTGGTGTAAGCAACATGATAGCATTGTATGAGTAATGAGAAAAGGGGAAAAATAATAGCTATTAAAAAGGAAGTGGATCCCTACCTTTTCAATACTGTGGTACATATTAAGGGATCTTTTTAAAACAAGCATCAGAGAATGGTAGCTCACCCCATGGGGTGTTTAACACTGCTTGGCTTTCATTTATATTGCTATTTTCTGAAATTATTCAACCTAACAGTTCAAATTAGAAGTTATTTGTAGTCATAAGTTCAAACGAAACTGTTTGTTGTAATTATTTGATGCTTTTATAGGTCTCATAATAAAGAAGACTTGGTATAAAATGAATCAAATGTATTATCTCACACAAGCTATTTTATACTGATAATAAAAAAATAAGAACATCAAATTACCATGAATTAAACATAACATTATTAGTGTCATGTTTTATTTTATTTTGCCTTTCTTAGAATAATATTACAGTGCTGTCGTAACATTTGACAGCACAAGTACTGAAAGTGATATACTATGTAGTAACCCAAAATGTATTTATGCTTTCTGTATCAGAGCACTTAGATGTTATTGCTATAATAAACATAGATGCTACCAAAATTCCATGTTATTGTCATGCTAAATAATATTTAGAGAAAAAAATAATACATTTTCAAGCATTAATATTTTAGTTTACCTCTCACCTATAATTGTATAATTTCAATAGTACATAAGCTTCTTCAATGAGTCATATATCCTTAGAGTTGGATAAAAAGTGAATAGTTTTATTCACTTAATATCCTAGCTTTTTCTACATTGCACTGTCCTGGTCTTCATGTTCTGCCTATTCCTATGACATAAACACTGATAACTTCCATTATTATCTAATTTAGACAAACCCAAACACAAAAGTCTTAAATGGGATAGAGATAACTCAAGGTTCATGACCAGAAATTGAGCTATGTTTCTGTTTTTCTCTCATTTCTTATCCTGAGACTGGATTTCCTCATAATTACAAAAAAGACATACAGAAATGATGATAATGTCCTAAAACGTTCATGTACAGAGGGGCAAAGGACAGGGTCTCTCCACTGACTAAGGGATACTTTTTTTTTTTTTCTAATTGATACAACTAGGTCAATTTATGTCTTTACCTATCCCAGAACCATTTGTTCTTTCCATGGCAATACTATTAGCTGGTTTTATTAATTCTGGGATCTGACATAGATAGATACGATGTTTAGGGCAAAATAGATAAGATATTTATTTTACAATTACTTTCCTGGGATCTAGAGCTATATCAAATTCCACTGAGTTCCATGGGCTTTGAGGGGTAGAATGAATACCTATATTGAATATAGATAGAATGAATAACTATTTTGGCACTGTGGTAGGAATTCTGAATGGGGCACCTGATAATGGCTAAACAACTTAAAAATCACATTGGCCCATCAGTATATTCAAAATTTTTACAATTGTGCAGCTAACCCAGAACTCTCTTGAGAGCTCTTAACCAATATATTCAATTGCTACTTCACATTTCCAATAGAGTTAAAAGATTATAATAAGCTAACTAGTAATTATTAGTTTCCTATATACCTACTATATTAAATGTCTAATGGTCATATACATATCTTATTGCAGACTGGCAACATAAATACTATTATCACCTATAAGAGCATTTTTGACAAAACTTTAAATTCTTAGGAAAACCGAAGCTTAAAGAAGTGTTATTGATAAAATGTCTTGTAGAAATTGGGATTGTAAAGCAACTTTGTTTCTTCTCCAGCAAAATGTTTATCCAAGACTGAATGGAAAAGAAGGAGAGATCTATGGGACTCTAGAGAAAGATTTCATGGATTTTAGTATTGAGAACATAGACTATTCTAGTGCATCTCAAATGTCACATGGCTGAAATCTAAGCCACTGGATTTAAATTATGGAGGAGACAAGAAGACATTCATTTGTTGTTAATCTTTGTGAGCCAAAGACAGAGTTTTCCCCAATTTTCAGGTACTATGCCATAAACTAGGAAGTAATCTGGGAAGAAAGGGCAAAAAATGAAAAGCAAAAGGTCAGGAACTGAAGTGCTTGGAAATATAGATGCTGAAATTTATTATTATTTTTTAAATCACATCCACAGTGAATATTTCTTACATGATAAATTTTTCTACTTAAGAATAATCTCATTAGTTGGGTAGTTTTGTTATGTCCATTTTATAGTATAAACACTATAAAGTTGCTTTGATAACATCCAATGTTATCACCATTCTCTTCTAAGCAGACAGCATTACATATAAAGATTCCTTTATCCTTCAATCTAACAACCTGAAGGTCAATGTTCTGACTCAAGTTCACTACTCACAAATCAAGCTGTTCTCTTCATTATGCCTATTATTTTCAAACATCATTTGATGTCATTTAGTGTTTTCTCTTTGATACCCTAGTCCAAAGCATCTTAGGGTCCCTTTCACTTACCCTCTCAACTCAGAAAAACCCTGAAGTGCTCACTTAATATCCATTTTCTCAATCCATTTTCCACATTTCCGTTTGTCAGAATAAAATTTGCATAACAAATCCTGACCTTTATTTCTGTTGTGGATAATTTAATGATTGTCAAGTTCCTGGTTTTTTTTTTTTTAATTTTATGGGATGTTTGTTAAATGCAAAGACCTTACATTACTGTGTCTAATGCTAGCAGATATTTAAGAAAGATGAAAAAATTCAGAAATTAAAATAATATTTCTATGTTTCAGTGCAGAAAGGTTTGTTGATTAGGAGAGTTGCTTGACGGACTAATCTGAAGAGTGGTTTGAGGATGATATTAACTTTCATGGTTTGAGAGCAGTAGTCTCAAACCTTATTGGTGTAAATTCTAATGATTTTTCCTAGACTATAAATTTAAAATACACACAAATGAACATCAGATTCCCTTTTCAGGGACTTATTTCTTGACTGTACTAACCCCAATTCTACCTATGTTTTTTTTTTTTTCACTTAATTCATCAGAATGGCATAATATATAGATCTTAAACTTATTCTTAATTTAAAATGCTGAATATATTTAATTTAGTCTAAATCATAGATGCATATAAAAAATTCTGCCCAATGAGTACATTTTTATAATTATAAAATGAGACATTTTTATAATTATATATTGCATTTGAAATGTTAGTATTAATAGAAGATGGAAAAGGAAAATGGGGAGGAACATGACTCGTCTAGCAGACTTTGTTTGGGTATAGGATTCATAGGTGAACATCTTTTCCTCTCATAGTAATTGTTTTGTATGTCATGTACATAAATTTATGAAGAAGGACAAATATTATGCTCTTTTAAGATCATTGCTTTATAGGTACACTGATTTAAGTATCAGGATTACTGAGAAATTATTTCATCAGAGAAGTGAAAAAAAATATTTACCATACATTCCTCTAAATTCAAATATTTTAGATTCACTACAAAACAATGTAAGAGTCATAAAATTAATATAGTATTCAACTGTTCAGGGCAGGATGAGGGGCACCCTGGAAACCCCAAATGTGCCTGCTCTAAATAGGTTCTGTCATCCTCCACATCAAACCAAAACATGCTCTAGCGCATAAGACCTATAACAGAAAAGGACTTTAATATAATTAGTGTGTGATAATGAGAAGATTTAAAAAAAAGACAATGAATATACCTTCCAAATCAAGTACCCAGAGTTACCCATCCTCTTGTGGGTAAATGCCTAGTCATATAGGATTGGCCCAGAGGAGGGCCACTGAGCTGGAAAGCCTCCACAAGTCTTAAACACCTCCTGGTGGGGACCAACAGGAAAGGGGTAGACGGGGCCCAGCATGTCTGCGATGGAAGAAGCAGAATCAAAATCAAGACAGCACTGCCATATTTAACGTCCCCACCTGCCTTTCACCCACATCTGCTTCAAGTGCCTTCATGGCCCCCCAAATCCCTGATATCAAAGAACACACAGGACTCCACTGAGGATGCTGCCAGTGGATAAAGTTAGAAGAATTTGGCCGACAAAATAAATAAATTATTTGGCCATGACTACTGTTATAAGATCGTGACTGAATAAAAATTGTGGAAGGTAGACAAAACTTGTGGGCAGAAATATTCATAACAATTTATATAGATGAGCTACTCTCAAAGAGATAAAATATAATTTCCTACTGTCCATGCATGGGCTGTGCCTAGTGACTTTCTTCCAAAAAAAATAGTATAGAAAGGAGAAGAAATCTGAGTACATTTACAGGAGAGAAATCTGATAAACACTTCCTCAATGAGGCATGGTAAACTTCAGTAATGATGAGTCATCCTGAGAATATGTATCCTTCAAAGATATATATTATACCAGATGATGTCACTTATATGTGGAAAATAGAGAAGCCAAATAAAAGATCAGAAAAAGGCAATTATTGGGCCTCCCTGGTGGCACAAGGGGTTAAGACGCAACCTATCCGGCTATCTGCAGCCACTGCAGCACAAGTTCCATCCCTGTTCAGCCATGGAGGTGACCCACATGGAGCAGCAGACCTCTCCTGTCTCACCTGTTGCTCCCCTCAGCAGTGTATTTCAGTCAGTCCACCTATTCTGCTCCCCACTGTGTCTCTGGTGAATAATTTTACCCCCAACACCTCTGGCCTGTACCCCAGTTCTTGTGTGCATAAATAATCTTTAAAAAAAAATAAAGACAGTTGTTAAAGCCATACCTTGAAACCTGACCAAAGAATTGAGGCATCCACAGGGGAAGGGATGAGAACTGTGTGGGGAGCGTACAAGGACAATGGTAGAAAACTATGGAAGCATCTGTGGTGGGAGCACTACTGTGACTATGCCTGAGGGGGAACATGCTATACTTCTACAACTCTAACAAGGTTGTAGACCAATGATACTTCAATAAAAAAAAAAAATAGTTTAAATAATAAAACAGAATATGCATCCCTAACATGTAGTGGCAAGAAGGGCACATCAGCTCCCTGATCGTATTCCCATACATTAACCCCTGTATGACTACTAGAAATTCCAATTAGAAACACCACGAATTATCTGACAAGGGTTTCTCAAAGTTGTCAAGGTTATCAAAAACAAGAATGTCATATAAATTTATAGTCAAGAGGACCCTATGGAAACATGATGAATAGATGTAATTATGTATCCTGGATAGGATAAAGATCAGTAAAAAGCATTAAGTAAAAACTGAGGAAATCTGAATATAGATTGTATTAATAATAGTGTATCAATATTGTGGATAATATATCATGTTAAAGATTCCCATAGGTGAAATTGGTAAAATACATGAGGATTTTCTGTAATATTTTTATAGCTCTATTTTTCTCAATTAAGAAGCTTGGAAATTGCCAATTCATCCTCATAACAAGTAAAACGCTAAAGACAGTGAAAAATCAACAACTGTTTTTGGATGCTTGAGAGAAGGGAAGACACAGGGACTTCCCACATCAAGACCGTAGAGACAGGGCCTCCCCGGTGGCGCAGCGGTTGAGCGCTGGGTTGAGAAGCTGCCCGCAGCCTCTGCAGTGCCGGTTGGATCCCTGGCTGCTCCCCGGCCACCGGAGGAGGGTCCCACATGGCGCACAGACCTCTCCTGCCGCCTGCTGCTCCCCTCAGCAGTGTGCTTCGGTCCTTCTGCTGCCTGCTCTGGTGAATTTTCTTACCCTCCTGCGCTTCTGACTGTACCCACTGCTTGCACATAAATAAATACATAAATAATACATAAATCTTAAAAAAAAATAACTGTAGAGACAGACAGGTAAACACAAGGAACGCAGGGAACTGCCTCTTACCTGAACAAGCTGAAACCTCCCTGGGAAGTCAAATCCAGAACTGTTAACTGTAACTGTAGTGGCAGGAAGGGACGGAGCAGGTTCTCTATGATCCTATGAAGATGGGTGAAGGAGGAGTCCCGGAGCCCTCAGTGGCTTTTTCAGGCTTTTATTGAGTTTACCAGGTACAGGGCAGGCAGGGGTGCCGGGGTCAGGAGGCTTAGGAGGCCTCCCAGCCCCCAGCGAATCGAATCTTCACCATTCCTGGGCTCTCTGGCGTAGTCTCTCATGTTTCTGGTTCTCTCTCTTCTGCTGGTTCTGTTTGGCTGTCTCGCTTGTTCTCTTCCTGGTTCTGGTGTTCTGTCATAGGCCCAGACTCAGCCCAGGTGTACCCACCTAGGTATGCCCACAACCCACTCCAGGTGTCCGCCATCAGGCATGCATTCAGGAGTGCAGGAATCCATCATCAACGCTGATGGCAGGAGGGCAGAAAAGCCTGAAAATCCTTTAGCTTACACTGACCATTTTCTGGAGTTTCGGTATGGACAAAACAACTCCAGGAGAACTCCACAATTTTGTGAGATTTACTCAAAGATCTTCTGAATTCTTTTGGTAAATACCTTATAAATATCACCTTCGTTTTGGAGAGGGGAAGAAAAAAGGAACCATTTTGAGAGACTACAGAGCATTCAGTTCTTTGTAACAAGGCCTACTGTCAGGGGAAACTAACAAGAATAGAAATTGCTGAAATGTTCATGGAACCTAACTAACGTCATTTAAAGGGACATACTAAAATCCAGCCCACACTAACCATTCTGTTGCTGCCTGTAGGGTAAAGAAAATGTCAGGCTTTTCTGCCCTTCCGCCATCGGGATAGATGATGGATCCTTGTCCTGAATGCATGCCTGATGGCGGGCACCTGGAATAGGGTGTGGGCATAGGTAGATGGGATTCAGCTGAGCTAAGACTGTGCTTTTTAAGGGCGGCGTCATGGGGGGACGCCAGCAGTAGCAGTAGCAGCAGCAGCAGCAGCAGTAGCAGTAGCAGTAGCAGCAGCAGCAGCAGCAGCAGCAGCAGCAGCAGCAGCAGCAGCAGCAGCAGCAGCAGCAGCAGCCGAAGAGGAAAAGCAGCAGAAAGAACGCCAGAGAGCCCAGATAGAGTGAAGACTTGCTGGGGGCTGGGAGGCCTGCCAGCCTCCCAGCCCCCCAGCTAGCACCCCTGCCTGCCATATGCCTGGTGAACCCCAAATAAAAAACCTGCAAAAACCCACTAAGGACTCTGACTCCTCCTTTACCCGGGCTGCATGGGATCAGAAAACCTGCACTGTGGCCAGTCCGGCCTTTACACTGCCTAAGCAGACCTGAGAAATACTTGTGAAGTTCACAGTTGTAGGGCAGGGAGGATCACGGAGCAGGTTTTCTGATTCAGCAGACCGGGTGTAGGGTAAGGAAAAATGTCAGGCTTTTCTGCCCTCCTGCCATTAGGATAGATGACAGATCTGCCGTCCTGAATGCATGCCTGATGGCGGGCACCTGGAGTAGGGTGTGGGCATAGGTAGATGGGATTCACGGGCTAAGACTGGGCTTTTAAGGACGGTGTCACGGGGACACCAGGAGAAGCCGAAAGAGAAGCTGAGAGAGAAGCAAAGAAGCATGAAGCAGAGATCACCGGAGAGCCCAGATAGAATGAGGATTTGCTGGGGATTGGGAGGCCTGCCAGCCTTGCCTGCTGTCTACCGGGTAATTCCCAATAAAAGACCTACAAAAGCCACTGAGGACTCTGACTTCTCCTTTACCCGGTTGGCTGGATCCTAGAAAACCTGCACCGTGTCCCTTCCTGCCCTTACATTGGGTAAAGGAGGAGTCAGAGTCCTCAGCCCTAAGAGGTTTTGCAAGCTTTTATTGGGATTTACCAGGCATACAGCAGGCAGGGGTGCTGCGGGGCCAGGAGGCTGGCAGGCCTCCCAGCCCCCAGCAAGTCTTCACTCTATCTGGGCTCTCCGGCCTTCTCTCTGGTTCTCTTCTTCTCTCTGCTTCCCTTTGTTCTTGGCTTCTGCTGGCATCCCCATGACGCCGCCCTTATAAACTGTCTCTCAGCCTGGGTGTACCACCTTAAGGTTCCTGCCATCAGGCATGCATTTAGGACCACAAGTTTCCCTCATCTATCCTAATGGCGGGAGGGCAGAAAAGCCTGATACTTTTTCCTTACCCTACACTAGTCCAGAGACAGACTTTCTAAAAAGACTGAGACTTAACTATAGGGCTATAGAATATTCCCCTCCCCCACACCTACCACCACATTAATTCAGACCTGTTACAGCACTTGCTTTTACCCAGTATAACATGTCCCTTTGTCAAGAAAAAAATCATAAAGCATACCATACCCAAAGGTGGAAAATCTCTGAAGAGACTGACGGAGATCACAAAGAAGCACAGCAGAAACCAGGAATTTAAAACAACTGTGAGATTGTCTTTGATGGGCTTTTAGTACACCTGTGTAGGCAAGGAAGGAATCCGTGAGCTAGAGTACAGAGCAACAGAGCATAGAAAAATAAAAAGCAAAGTGAACAGACTGAAAAAAAGAACAGGTCATTTGTATGACAAGTACAAAATGTGTAACATATACATAATGGAAAGGAAAAGAAAGAGGAAAAAAATGGTAGAAATATATAAAATGATATCTGAGAATTTCACCACATGAACATAAAATGCAAAACCACATATTCAGAATTTTTATAAAACACCAGGCAGGAAAATGATCAAATGGAGTACTATGTACTCTATATGACACTACAGAAAGTCAAAGATAGGGAAATTCTGAAAGAAACCAGAGAGAAAAAATAAACACTTCACTTGAGAGGAACAAACACAATTGTGTTTGACTTTTCTTCAGAAATCATGAGCATTACATAAGCCATCAGCTTAGAAGACTGCACTTTATGAAAGTATCATTCAAAAATGAAATAGACTTTATCAGACAAACAACAATTGAAGGAATTTGTCAGTAGATCTATCTTACAAGAAATACTGTTTTTTACAGAAGAAAAATAACATAAATCAGAAACTTTAATGAATAAATGCAATTAAAATAATATTTAAAATGAATTCCAGGGGCCTCCATGGTGGTGTGAAGTGTTAAGACACAGCAATATGAAACTATCTCTCTGCAGCCATTGCAGCACAAGTTTGATCCCTGGCCAGAGAATTAACCCACATATGGCACAGCAGACCTCTCCGTCTCACCCCCTGCTCCCCTCAGCAGTGTATTTCAGTAGCTCCACCTGTTCTGCTCCTCACTCTGTCTGTGGTGACTCCTCTCACACAAGCCCCCCTCCCCAACCCTAGACCCCACACTCCTGCACCTCTGGCCTATGCCCCAGCTCTTCTACGCAAAACAAACAAAAAACCCAGAAACCTAGAACCTCTATGTTAATTTCATATAGAGCAGAATTTAGAATTAAAATTGTTATTGGGATAAAGAAGTGGACTTATATAATGATAAAGGATTTTTTTCTGTAAGAAATTGTAATAATCATAATGTATACATAATTACCAATACAGCATCAAAATCCATGGGACAAAAACTCAAAGAACTGCTAAGAGAAATAGATTAGTCTACAACCTAAAGAGGAAAACTCAACAATCCTCTATCACAATTGGACAGATACAGCAGATAGAAAATCAGTAAGAACACAGTTAATCTCATTAATGTCATCAATCACCTGAATAAAATTGGGCCAGATACTAAATATTTGCATTTTCTGGTTATAAAATTCTGTCACAATTATTCTTCTTATGGCTGAATCTAATAGAAGCCCTAGATGAAATATAGATAAATGAGCATGGGTGTCTTTCAAGAAAACATTATTTAGAGAAATGTGTCTTCAAACCACATCCTCATTTATTTAAAAAATCTTTAAAATTAATATGAAAAATTTGAACTCTAATACAAAATCAGAGATATAAGAAGGAAAATTACCAAGTAAAAAATATAAAGGATGAGTACACAAGTAAAACTCTAAATTTACATCTAATCAAATAAATACAACTAAAACCAATAAACAGCATTTTATCTGTCAAATTAAAAAAGTAATATTATCATCATTTCTGTTCTGCTTGTTTGTGTTCTTTTTTTTTTAAAAAACTTTTCTTTTTTCTTTTTTTTATAGAGGCATGTTTTATTTATTTATTTATTTTTTTGTTTGTTTGTTTTTTGTTTATACATGCACTGGGTACAGTCAGAAGCACGGGAGGGTGAGAGAATTCACCAGAGCCAGAGCGGGAAGCAGAGCAGGCAGAAGGACTGAAGTACACTGCTGAGGGGAGCAGCGGGCGGCAGGAGAGGTCTGCGCGCCATGTGCTCTCCTCCTGTGGCCGGGAGCAGCCGGAGATCAAACCGGCGTGGCAGAGGCCGCGGGCAGCTTCACAACCCAGTGCTCAACCGCTGCGCCACCGGGGAGGCCCTGTGTAGCTATTCTTATAGTATTATCGGCTGTACAGCACTTGGCATTTGACCAAGAAAATGGGCATTTTCAGATGTGACTAGTTAGACCAAACATAATTTATTATATCTAATGATAAGGATATAACAATGATGATAACAAAACCCTAAATGTTAGCTTATCATTTTAGAATATAATGAATTACTAAACTCTCTAATTCTAAGATAACCTCTGGCCTTCCCCTGTGGCAAAATCAAATGTGGCATAACCAAATGTTAGAATATTTTCCATTTGTAAAACAATAGTGGAATATAATTGCTAAAGATATGTAAGAATTTTCAATAAACTATGAATAAACTGGTTTTAAAGTAGCATTGAGTATGTTGTTGTTTTATTATAATTATTTACATATATATCAATAAAATAGAAACATATGCTAAAATCTTCCAGATATATTTGTGTGTGTAGTCTGTCTTACATTGTACTCACTTCTATTACATAATTCTCTCTTGCAAATAAAGTTTTACTCTAGTCTACAATTAAAATATTTATTTCCTGACATAAAAATTGGGAAATGAATATAGTACCAGTATGAAAAATATTGATTACAGAATACTATTACAGAATATATTATTACTAGGGAATTATAAATTCTCTAGATTTCACATAATCATGTGTTTGAAGCTTAATATTTATACTAATTTTATTAATAAATTTTATCATCCTGAAGGTGAAATGTGAATTTTTAATGACTGCATGAACTATTAATAAATATAATTGTTAACTGCTGCATAATTCTACATAATTTTACATAATTGCACATAGAACTATTGTGTTGAAATCTATTTAGCTATTTCTGGACAATTACATATTTTTAATTTAGATATCATAAACAATACTGAAATACAAATTTGTTTGCATTTGCATAATTCTTGAAAAATATATTATCGTTTCCTTTAACATATTTCTACAACATTCATTGCTCTGAGATATTATCAACCATCATAATGGGTTGGTGTATATATATATATTAAAGAAATATAAATATGTATATATTTATTTATTTTAGAAATATAGATACTTCTCAACAGGTCATACATTAATTGTTGAGATATCAGTAATTAAGAAATTGATTTTTAAAATATTGTTTTCTGAATAAATTAATAAAATCTGAAGTAAGAAAGGATATTTTCGGAAGGAGGGCTAAATTTAGGAATGCACATATGCTTGTGGAGCATAGGACACAGATTTAGGAGGTCCAGTTGGGCAGATACCTGAGCACACAGAGTAATTTTCAGAAAAGTAAAAAGAAATACTGAGTTTGAGAAAATCATAAAAAAGAGGAAATGAATGTTGACTACCTTTCCTGTTCCATACCAACTTGTACAAATTTATTGTTTATTAAGTAGTTTGTCCTGCCATTTAAAACTTCATCTTTTATAAACTGAGATTTAAATAACTAAAGGGAAAAAATGAAAGTAAGTTTATTGTCCTTGGAAAGTTAGAAATCACTTAAAATGGCTTTTTATTTTTAATAAATATGGAAACAGCCAAATGGCAACTTCTTATGCCATGGTTAACAACAACTGTTTCCAACAGACTTGAAAGTGAACATTGAGTTTCCACTACAAGATTCAAAGTTTTGAGGTGAGATTTGCTGCCGAGCACCTAAAAAATATTGGAGGAAAACAGAATCAGCATGGCTGGAGGTGAAATACTGCAGGATCATAGATGTGTAAACCCCCCACATAATGCCCTGATTTTAACATCTCTTCATCTTCAGATGCATACTTTAGTTAAAAATTTCTCTTTCCATTAATGACCAGGAAAGGCTTATATATGTACCAATTTTCTTCACCTGGAAAGAAGATTCAGTTGGGGAGCTGTATATATAGTTTGTATATTTAAATGAGATTTTTGTATATATGGAGTTGGCATCTTGAAGGTATTAATAGTTAAAAGAGTTCTTACATATTTATAGATAATAGCACTTTATTGAATGTGTCTTTTGCAAATATATTCTCCCAGCACGTGACCTGTTTTAGCATTGTCTTTGCATTATATTTCACAGTGCAGAAGATTTAGCTAATGAGAACAGCTAATCAATACTTCCAGGCATGGATCATTCCTTTGGTGTTTTATTTAAAAAAAAATGTCATTGTACCCAGTGTTACCCAGGGTTTCTCCTATGTCACCTTCTAGGAATTTTGCAGCTTTGCATTTTGCATTTAGGTCTATAATTCTTTTGAATTAACTTTTCTGACCAGTGAAAAGTCTATATATATATATATATATATATATATATATATATATATATATACTCATTATTTTTGGCATGTGTATATAGAGTTATTCCAGCACCATATGTTGAAAAACTATCTTTGCTCCATTTTATTGCCTTTGTTCGCTTCTCAGAGATCAGTTGATTTGTTTATATTGGTTTATTTCTGGGTTCTCTGTTTTGTTTATTCTTTCACCAACACAATTCTGTCTTTAGAGTAAATATTGAAGATTAGGAGTGTCAGTGCTGAAATTTTGTCTTTATCTAATTTCATGTTGGTTATTCAAGGTTTTTTTCCTCCACACAAACTTTAGAATCACTTTTATATTCAAAAATACATTGCTGGGATTTTGATTGTGACTGCACATATTTATTTTTAATATAGTAGAAAGAAACTCACAAACAAATAAAACATAAAAAACACAAAACTACTTTTTTAGACCCACCCCCCAAATCAACAAATCTTCATTAAGTTGAAGGACAATTATTTCCTGTATGGGCAATGAAACCATCCTGCCTTAATATCAGCTGGATGGAATGTCCTAACTGAAAGAAGTGACAATCTCAAGAAGTATCTAAAGCTTGATTCCAGTGAGTTTTCATCATACTGACCTCGACTCTATGGTATCTTCACTCTATTTGTTTTTAAGGTTGTAGTCAATATATTCAACATTGAGTAAATACATATACCAGAGTCTGTCATGCCTTAGGGCTAAAAGCAAATTAAGTAAAGACCTTCCCTTCACGGAGATTAAATACAGCAGTGGTACACAATAATACAAACAATTAAGGACTCTATTAGGAAATGCTATGCTTTGTTATTTAACAAGTATCTATTGAGTATTCATGTTCAAGCTAGTGTAAAGTATTAGATACTGAAAACATAGCAGCAAATAGAGACAATATTCTTCCTATGAAATAGATTACATTCAAATGGATGAGGCAGATAATAAAAAGTAAAACAAGTACCTTTGGTTTGTGTGCTCAGGGAGCAAAATAAATTACTCTAATATGGATAGAGAGTCAGGTAGTAGCTACTATTTTTTAATGATAGAATGAAGAAAGATTTCCCAGAAGAAGTGATATTTTGGAGCAGTATTCTGAGTAATGTTCACAAATTGGAAGGGATCTTTCAAAGTTCTTGGAAAGAGAGTTTCAGACATAGGGTAAAGCAGCATGCCCAGAAGCAGAAACATTTTTATATGATTGAGAAAATAGTAGCCGGTTGGTCTTGAGTGCAGTAAGCTAAGGATAGAGAGTATTAGAAAGGGGATTTGAGAGTCATATCTGAAGCAGATAAAACAGTTCCTTATAAGAGATAGCAAGGATTTTGAATTTCTAGCTCACAGTGCATATGTAACTCAGTATTTTGCATCTATAAGCCTCTTGGCTATGATCCTGATGGAGTATTCCACATCTTTCCATTGTTATTCTTTTATGTCCTGTCCGTTATTCAATACCACTTTGTTAAGTAAGGATTCTCTTCACCAAAAATACAATGTGACTTCCAATTTTAGATGTAGGAACTCAGTGAAGGGAATATATTGCAGAGAAAAATTCAGCCTTCACTGAGTTTCTGTGTGTCCTCTTATCCTGTAGCTGTTAGGGAAATCTGATAATTAAGGAAGTGGAAACAAGGTAGAAAAAAAAGTTAAAATTGCAGAAATTGGGTACTTTCGAGAAATAGGAAATTGAAGGGATATGTTCAAGGAAGGCTAAGAGGCTGGTTGTTGTACACATAGCTGATGTCTCTCACTCCATTTCCTCCAAGCTTACCCTCAGCTATACAGATGGTGGACATTTACTTCACTCACTTTTCTATCTCAAGCACTCAAATATCTCAGCCGCTTCTTTACCCAAGATGTTTTGTCTGATGTTATGATAATTTGTTCAGTATCTGCACTTGGTGAAAAATTAATGCCAAAGATGCAATCAATGAACAACAGGAATTCCAAATAAATATGCTTGCTTTCCCATTTCTTGGTTGGTTACTCTTGAGATATGTTTTACCTGGCTCCTCAAAGGTCTCCTATAGAATTAAGTGCCAATTGTTCACAGTGTTAACTGTTGAATAGAAACATAATCTGTATTGTATACCTTCCCTTCCTGACATAGTGTCCCTGCATCCCATTAGTCCTTCCTAAAATCCCTTCCCATAAAATCCACCTGCATTCTACTTCTTGTCCCATTGTCTGCTTCTGAAATATATAGAAGGCTAAGTTTAAAAGTCTATGGAAAAGCAGCTAGTTGGTTGGCTTGTCCCATTGTCTTGCCCCATTGTCTGCTTCTGAAATATATAAATGGCTCAGTATGACAGTCTATAGAAAAGCAGCTAGTTGGTAGGCTTGTCAAAAAAAGAAAAAAGAAAAAAATTAAAGGCAATATTACTAAGAAATGCTAAATAAGTAAAGGGCTTTGAAAAAAGAGAAAGAAAATTTTCCTCATTATTCAATGTCAGAACAATAATTTTCAAATTGTTTATAATATTAATACCTTGGTCATATTTGATATTTTTGGCTGTGCAATTATAGTTAGAGACTTCTTAAGTGTTTTATACTTGAAACAGAAAAGTGTGAGTAGATGATTCAATTAGTGATTTCATTATAGATAGAGCCTCACTGAAGAAGCATCTCCGTCCCGACTCTGGTAATCAGAGATCACAAATGCAATTATACAGTTCTTACATCCATATAATTTCCTACATGCTGTAGTGGAAAGAAGGAATAACAGTTCAGAAATTCAAAGCACCACTTCTCATCCTTAAACATTCTCTTTCATTGCAATGCAATCATCACCACATTCTTATATAATGAACACTTGGATATTAAGGATAAAACAAAATTATGTGATCAAAGTGACTGCATGTTTCATATATTTGAACATTCATCCACTCTACTGACTTTCATATAGTTTCATATCATTTCCATACCTTAATCAGATTTCAAATTTAAGAGATGAAGCTATAAAATTGAATCCAGAATGCATCTCTTCTTTCAACTCTAAGGTTCACAACTGTTTTAACACATAAACATCACATATATGCATGTATGTATATATGGTATATAGCATAAGACTATATATATATATATATATACACACACACATTTTTCCTTTTAAAATATAATACAAATTGTCCCTTGAAAATATGAGTTTTCAAATTGTTTTTTAAATAATAATTTACAAAAACTATTTTTGGATACATATGTACACATATTTAACATATATAATGATAACCATTTATATATTATAACCAATTTATAAAGCATGGTTATCATTAAGACTATGAAAAGATATTGGAAGAAATAAGCACTTATTTTTTGCAAGAGGACTGATACCAAAGCTTCCTCTCAAATATATTTTTCTTATTTCTGTACTAGCTGGGCAATAATTCTATATTTATAGATTCTTTTCTCTGATTTTCTAAGTTGCTATGAGTCACCCTGAACTAAAATATGCATGATACTTCTACTTTGGAAAAGAAACCAAAGGTTATGCAGCTTTCTAAATCATCAGCACCCTGGCTCATCTTTATTTAATGTATACTACCTTGTCTGTATGAGAGAGTTCCTTTCCTCATGGTCAGCATTGCATGCACTCTACCTGCTTGTCAATAACATCACACTTTTTGCTTAGTTCTCAAGGTTCACCTGGTTAAGTCACTCTTACTACCAAAATTATAATGTTCAGGATACAAGATCACTGTTAGCAGTGAGGTTCATGTGTCATAGAAGCAGCACATCTAACTGGATGAACCCTCGTAACACTGACTCACAAGCATCACTTCTAAATTAGTGAGCTAACTTGCCAGAACCATTTATCAATTATTGAAGGAAAAAAAAACTTTATAAAGAAGATAATATTTTTTCCCTTAAGTTCCTAACTTGGAACTCATAAAGTAAGTTCCAGACGGTAATGAGGATTTCAGAAAAGTGCATAAAGCCTCAGTAGGACATAAGACTAGAATCAATGCATGCCTGGGAATAAATGTTCCCCTTTTCATAAAACAATTTTCATTATCCATTTCTACATTGTCTGTAAGAAAAATCACTTCTTAAAATATTTAATGCCTGAAATATTGGAGTGAAAGTGAATTAATCTCACATTTATGGTCTAGTTGTCATAGCTTAATTCTTTCCTGGTTTTACTGCACTGATTGAATTGTGACTTTCGGGCTATTGAACTTTGATGCTTTCCCATCAGTATGTACAGGGCTATAAAAATTGCAGTGAGAATTAGAGAGAAGCATTCAGTAGTAATGGGGAATTCTTAACATTTTTACAAAAAAAAAAAGATGGATTCATATGAATTATACTATGATGTTTTTATTTTTTTAAAGATTTATTTATTTATGCATACAAGAACTGGGGTACAGGCTGGAGGTGTGGGGGATGAGAGGATTCACCAGACAGAGTGGGGAACAAAACAGGAGGATCTACTGAAATACACTGCTGAGGGGAGCAGCGGGTGAGTAAGAAGAGGTCTGCTGCGCCAAGTGGGCGGCTCCCTGGCCAGGGATCGAACTTGTGCTGCTGTGGCTGCAAACAGCTCCATAGGTTGCGTCTTAACACCTTGCAACACCAGGGAGGCCCTACTATGATGTTTTTAAATTGATAACTTACAAACATACAAATTAATTCCACACATTGAATTTCAGACTATGTCTGGAAGTAATATTACAGGTATACAATAGGACCATTGTTTTTAATTTTAATTTTTATGTATTTCCTTCCTTCCTTCCTGTCTGCCTGCCTGCCTGCATAGAAGAACTGGGGTATAGTCCAGAGGTGGTGGGATGGGGATGGGGTGAGAGGATTCACCAGAGACAGAGTGGGGAGCAGAGCAGGGGAATCTACTGAAATACACTGCTGAGGGGAGCAGTGGTTAGACAGGAGAGGCCTGCTGCAGCATATATGGGTTAGCTCCCTGACACTGGCCAGGGATAAAATTCAGGCTGTGTGGTGATAGTACTGGAATGTAAGCCCTAGGGCACCAGGGAGAGCCCACTGTTTTTTAAGGGAAGTATTGGGAGTGAAAATGATTTTCTGAAATACTGTAATTGTATTAGTAAAGTTCAAGATATAATGTCAGATAAGAAGTTCTAAAAACTTATATATCATCGAAAAACTTTGTATCTGGGTTGGTTCTGTTGCCCAAAATATGTTCTAGGCAAACACAAATTCTAGAAATAGCTTCTGTGTTCATATAAGTGAATGGGACCTTCTATGCCATACACTCTTCTTTAAAATTCACAGTTCCTTTTTGTGTTTAAAAAGGTTCCACGATGGGGCATCCCCTGGTGGTGCAGCAGTTGAGTGCTGGGCTGAGAGGCTGCCTGCAGCCTCTGCAGTGCCAGTTCATTCCCTGGCCGCCAGCGGGCCAGGGTCCCACAAAAGAAACAAAAAAAGGTTCCACAATGTTCCAAAAAGTTTATAGATATTTTTAAAAGCATATTTTACATGAATCCTAAAATTATAGTTGATTAGAAAAGGGAAAAATATAGTATAGTGGATATAAGAAGGCAGTGTATATTAAGAAATAACCTAAGTATTCACCATCTATTGAGTATGTTTTTCAATATTTAGTCTCTTTGTCAAAACTGTAGACTTACAATTTCTGAATCAATTTCAGAAAATATTCCTGCAGATGCTATTACTCTGCCTCTTTGACTTACTTCTTGGAGCTTCTGTTCCTGATAATAACTATTGCAAGGCATATGTTAAAGGAGCTCTGCAACACTAGCTTAGCCTCTGCCACTCCCTCTCCAAACCCTGAAACAGGAGAGAAAAGATGTTCTCTGTATGATCTTGCCTCAACAACAAACACAGGCTTGCAACTTTTATAAATTATCTCAGCAAAACTAAATAGGTTTAATTTTAAAGGTTTTTGCTGAAGATTATATCTTATTTATCTAAACTGGTTCCCTATAGAGGATCTGCCTTCACAACTAGAAAATTGTGGGAGAACCTGAGCTGTAGTTAATTACCAGCTGTACCAATTTCCAATCTGTAGTCAGTTTCCACAAGTTATTTCAAGATCCATTTCCTCAGTCCTCATATGCTGCCCCAAGACCTACTCTGGATAGAGGACTTTTAAAAAAGATTTATTTATTTATGCATACAAGAGCTGGGATACAGGCCAGAGATGCAGGGGGCGAGGAGAGGATTCACCAGAGACAGAGTGGGGAGCAGAACAGCAGATTGAGTGAAATATACTGCTGACGAGCAATGGGCGAGACAGGAGAGGTCTGCTGTGCCATGTGGGTTACTCCCTGGTTGGCCGGGGATTGAACTCGTGCTATAGAGGCTTTGGATTGCTTTATAGTTATTGTGTGGTGCTTAACCCCTTGGGCCACCAAGGAGACCCAATAGATGACATTTTTATACTATATGGTCATTTTATGGAAACATCCTAAACAAATTTAAAATATTCCTAATTTATTTTCTACTATCTGCAAACAAATTGCTGTGGTGTTTTTCCTGCTTGTAATCATAGGTTACATGTAGATTTGGTCATGTACAGGGAAACATATCTCTTAATTTTCATGTGACCAGCTCATACTTTCATTCCAAAACCCAACTGAACCATCAACTTTTTCAGTCATTTATGAGATTTCCACAATTCTCTTTCAAACTAAAGTAACCTTCCTCCCCCATTGATCATCTATCTGTATTTCTGTAAAATGTTGCTAATTTCCATTTTCTGATCTTATTTTATGCTACTAAATTAGTATGGATTTTGCTAACAAGCATACATCAAAATATGAGGAGCAAGTCTTTCCAATTAAGTAATAAGCACAGATAATGTTAAGTAAACCTGGAATAATAAACCTGCCTCCAAAATATACAGTTCTAAGATTTTAGACTTGTCTTTCAGATGTTTTCACACAAAGTTATAAATAGATGAAACAGAAAAGGTTAAAGTGAGCACATGTTAAAAAAAAGGTCTTTTGGCACTTTAAGTCCTAGAAAGTAAAACTACATAAACATATTTAAATAGATAAGTTAGTTACCAATGGCAAGTTTGTGGTATTATTTTTTTTCAAGTAATTGTCTTGATCATACAAACAACTTTATAATTTCTCCCCATTCTTGTAAGAAAGTATTTTCTTATGTTGACATTTTGCTTTTTGGATATAAACATAATGGCCATTAATATATTCCCATAGTATACTGTAATAAACATATATATTTGTGTGTATATATATATATAACATTTTGGACACACATACACATTACAGAGTACTAAAATAACTCTAACTCTGTATTACAATGTTTCCTTTCAACTTCCTACATAAAACCTGTTATTAGGAATGGAAATCCAGTAAATGTGTAGAATGAATGATTACTGTTTTCTTTCTTAGACATCTTTCTTTCTTTCTTAGGCTAGAAAAATAGCTCCATCTCTATTATCACCCTGATTATCAATGACATGCATTTTTGAGATGGAGAAGCAGTGTTGGTAATATTAATATTTGGCTGTGCAGTTATGTGAGGCTGAGACAATATGAGAAGAAAATCATTAAGACTTGCCTCATTAATCCCACACTCCCATTAACTTAACTAGCCAGGCCAGAATACACAAAGTACAGTGACTTGGGGATTTCACATTTATTATGACTTGGCTCAGAGTACTTATGTACCAATTAAAATACAAAACAAAAAACTAATTTCAAAGATTCTACAAAAGATGGTGCTGTCTACACAGGCTTAGTTGATTTGCTGAAATGTAGCTATCCTTTTTGTTTTCCTTAAAAGCATTGCTTTTTGGCAATGCTTTTATTGACCTTTTTCAAGGTTTATATTACAGGACGTATCTTCAGCAAGAATACTGTGGATACAGGGACTAATCTGTTGGAAATCATTTGGTTATTAAACTGACTAACATTTATTTTAATTATGATATGATGGGCGTCTCTAAATTTTAAAGGATTTTTCTTAAAAAAATGAATCACTTTAGCTGAATTTATACAAAATGACAATACACATAGAGGAATATTATTTTAAGAGCCAAGTCAAATTTATCCCAGGCAAAATACTGAATGGAAGAAATTCTCTCTAAACCTCTTTTTTCTAAAAAAGTCACTGTCCCAAACTATGACTGCTTCATCCTCTTGTGCAATCCCAATTTTGTTTTACATTTAGTAGGTCTTTCCTCTCCTTACTACACCAAAAAGAAAGAAAGAAAGAAAAGAAAAGACTTAACAAAACACACTAGAAGATCTCCAATCCCTTCTTTTGAAAGCCAAACTTCTCTTTAACAACACCCTTTTTTTTTTGTGGCAAGCACACACATGCTTTTGCTAGCAAAATGCTCAAGCTCAACCATCTATATACATCTGTCTCTCATCTACAGTTAAGAGCAACAAAGGTAATGGTGGTGGTTAGTGTTAGCAGGACTATATCTCAGGCACTCTGTTCTGAATTTTACCTGGATTATCTCACTTATTCTACAAAATCTTTCTGTAAGGCATCTGTAGTATACTTAAACTTGCAAATGAGGAAACTGATGCTATAGACCTATGAAATTTGGACACTATCCTAAGGCTTCCAAGTGACAGATCTGAAACCAAAACTCACATTTCAATGACTTCAAAGCCCATGACTTTTTCAAATCACCAATTTGTGGAATATGAATTTGAAAACAGTGGCAGCACTCTAAAACATATGCTGTGGGTGAAGTAAGGCCAAAAGGTAGGCAAAAATCTCAAGCTCTTTATAGACCAACTGAAAATACAGACAGATCCAATAAAGTAAAACTCCATTTAACTGAAAATATAAAACTGCAAGTGTTAATGATATGGATGAAAATGACACAGAAATATCTGTTTAAATATTTATAACTCACACCATGTGATGGGTATAGCAGCAACTGACATGTTAAATTTGTACACAAATTCCCAAAACAAACAAACTGCGAACAATGATGTACTTTGTCCGAATGTGTGTGCCTTCTTCATTCATCTTCCCATACCTTTGAAAGCATTTCTCTCATATTACAGTGGATAATTAATGAAGTCTTGAAGATATTTGCTAATCACCTACCTCAATGAGATAAGGAATAGATACATTAATAAACATATTAAAATTAAAACCAAATAAATAAGAAAAATATATGTACATTTTTTAGGGTGTTCATGTTTGTTTGAATACTTATTATCCTAATCCAAATTCCACCCAAGTAATTTCAGTTATCTGAACCTATTTAATAGTCACATATGTTTCTTGAAGCTCATAAAACTATTTCCTTAGCTTTCACTTCACACTATATCTTAAATATCCACATTACAGACACCTATGAATAAGCATCTGTTAATCTGGGAAAAAAAGTTATTTGGGACAGTTAATATTTTTTGTTGTAACTTATGCGTCCTGGCATGAAATGGAAACTTCATATGCCAGCATCTGCTCCAGCTTTTCTATACTTACAAACATAGTTTAATTCTAAGAGCAAGCCTTATTTGCTCTTATTCTTATTTTATATAATAGAATATTAGGAATGTTCATACTGCTCTTTACATAAATATAAACAATATACCATAAAATTTTAGAGAATATTTTAAATGGCCTTATTTAACAAAATATACAAAAAATTATAAATTTAAGTGATTAGGTATCATTGAGGGAAAGCATATTGAAGTAGTTCTAAGTTCTAAAGTGAAAAAAAGACACAGCTAGGAAGTGCTGGAGGAGGAAGGTCAACATGGCGCCAGAGAAGCACTATGAGTAAGTCCCCCATAAAAACAGTTAATGGAGAGGAAAAGCAGCTGGTCCCTGCGCGAACTGGAACTTGGAAGAAAAATGGGCCACTATGGCAAATTGCCCAAAGAGGAAGATAACAAAAAAAATTCCAATAAAGCCAATCTAATATTAGAAAAAAAAGACACAACTAATTAATTCATAAATTTATATAAAACTAATTTTATCAATTTTATATTTTTTTTACCTTCTGACAAATACATCTCTATAATCAATACTATAGTCAAAATGTAACATACTTTTACCTCTCCAAAGCTCTGTTGATTTTTTTCTCATTCCATCCTTACATATCAGTAGTTCAGGCAACCATATGTCTACCTTTTCCAGCAAAAAATTATATATTTGCATTTTCTAGAGTTTCTCATAAACTAAACCATACAATATGTACTCTTGTTGTTTTCGTTTGTTTGTTTGAATTCATCTGTGTCATTCTATTTATCAGGGTTTTGTTTATTACTAAGTAGTATTTCATTGGTAATTTCTTTAAAAACTAAAATACAGCTACTTTGTGGCTCAGCTACCCTCCTCCAAAGTATTTACATTACAGAAATTGAAGAGTCACACAGACTTTTCAAATAAATGTTCATAACACATTTATTTTTAATATCCAAAGGAAGAACTCATGAAAATACCCATCAAGAGATAAATATAAAATGATTGTGGTACATTCTTTCAATGAAAAGGCATGTGCTATGGTTGACACAGAGCAGCATGGATAGACACTTTCAATAACAGGTCAACTACACACACGCAAGAATCTATAATTGATCCATACATACTGGATAAACTGTTGACTGTGTTTCAGGCTTAATGAGCTTACTTCAGGGATCTATCTCTTCTCTCTATGAGTTAAAAAGGAAAAACAACAATGTCTCCAAATACATTTAAAACCTTCAAAACAAATATAAGTGAAAAGTTGCTACACTAGAACAGAGTTCAGTGTACTGAAAAAATAGACCAGGAAAAATTAATTGGAAAAGGTAATTGAATATTACTTGTTAAATTACCTACTTTGTCATATTTTAATATCTTAATGTATTTGTCAAATGTGTAAAAGAATATGTACTATGCTTACTGGAATTTTGGGACTAAAATATAGTGAATATCGATGATAACATCGCTTTCTTGCCAGGGAAAAGAAAATACCAGGGTAGGGTCATCTTTTATCAATTGTTTTCAATCCTTGATTTATAGGACTTGTAAAGGAGTGCAAATTGGAATCTCAGGGAAGTCTAATCTATGCCCAACACATGAAAAATGGGGATGTCAACATCCTTACACAAGCACACCCACACAAATACACAGATGCACATCTTTTTGATCAAAATGAATACTTATTAGTTGTGCAGAAATCACACCGTTTATTAATTTTCTTGACTGTGTAGAACAGCAAGAAATACAGAACTGAAAGCATAAAGTAAACTTACAATCTAAAAATAAACATCATAGCAGGTAGTATAAAACATTTATTTATTTATTTAAAGACGTATTTATTTATTTATTTATACAGGCACTAGGGTACAGTCAGAAGTGCGGGAGGGTGAAAGAATTCACCAGAGCCAGAGCGGGGAGCAGAGCAGGCAGAAGGACCGAAGTACACTGCTGAGGGGAGCAGCGGGTGGCAGGAGAGGTCTGCGCGCCATGTGGGACCCTCCTGCAGTGGCTGGGGAGCAGTCGGGGATCGAACAGGCGCTGCAGAGGCTGCGGGCAGCTTCGCTACCAAGTGCTCAACCGCTGCGCCACCGGGGAGGCCCTTATTTATTTTTATACAAGAGCTGAGGTACAGGCCAGAGGAGCAGGAGGGTGAGAGGATTTACCAGAGACAGAGCAGGGAGCAGAACTGGCAGATGACCGAAATACACTGCTGAGGGGAGCAGCGGGCACTACAGGAGACGTCTATATTATTTAATAAAACTAAGCTTCTAGTGATTTGTATAAGATTAACTAATTTGATTTGAATTTATCAATGGAAAACTTTCTCTAAAATTTAATAGCTGAATTTAAATGGTATATTCCCTCAATATAAAAGGTATTTCAAAACAAAATATTTTTAAACAGAAAGATAAAATGAAATAAAATAAAACTTTAAATGTTCTAGGTTATTTTCAATGATGTATTTCAATCGAAGATAATACATATGAACTCTCAATAACCCCCCCCAAAAAAAAAACAAAGAAAAGGAAAAAAATTTGGAGCACATTTACATTGCCCATCCTTTATTCTGCTATCTCCATTTTTTTCAATCCTAAGGTCACATAATTAACGCAACGGATAGCCTTAGTTCTAAGCATTAATGAACCCTTTTTTTTTTTTTATTTTGGGATGGCTTTTCTGCTTTGTTTCCTTGGTTGACTGGGTTTCACCATCACTTTCTTTTCAAGAAGGCAATAGATTTTGTATTGTTTTTATTGGTTGTAGGAAGTAGGATCAATTTATTTTACAAAAGCACAGCTGGATTGATGGCAATGGAGGGAAACATGCTGAATATGTATATGCCCGGGTCATTCTGTACAATTTGTTAGATACATCTTGGAAATGTTCTAGACTTTTTTGAAATCTGGCACAGACACTTAAATCTATTGAATATAATTTTAAATTTGTATTATCTGGAGAAATCAAGGCACACACTCCACAAACATACAGCTCATTTGTGCAAGTGCAATAGCCTTTATTATGAAGACCATGCTTAAGCAAAGAAATTTGAGCTGAAATACGTTTATGTATTTCTCTATGAAAAGGTATATTATTAAAAAATCTTCACTGCCTTTCAAAAACAATGACAGCATATCCAATTAAAATGTGATTCTACAACATTGTTAACTTAAGGATTATATAAATATTTTTAGACACCCATAAATAATGCATTTGTTACTAATTAGCAGCTTCTACATTACCTTCTCATTTGTGTGTAACAAGCATCCTCAGAACTTTAAGAAACTTTAAATTGTAGCTTTAGTTGGGAGGAGCGGTAAGAAAGGGTAGTCAATTATTGAGATTCGTTTTACCAGACACTACAGTAAGGGTTCTTGAACTAAATCATATTTGACAGAATAAAAGTATTTATTCTCATGGCAATAATAAAAATAGTATGCAAATTATAATAAATCCCTCATTTTTTCTTATTCCCAGAAAGATCACTCTTGCTCTGGAACAATCTGTGGGGTCTTGGCAGGTCTAAACAACTTTTTAAGCAGAAAATAAATAAGGTGGGTAATGTGCATACAGAGGACTTGCCATTCAATGTGTTATTCTGTAACATTTAACATTGTATTGCCTGAATTAAGAAAATGAACCCTGAAACATCTGCAATCTTGTACTTCTTTTCATACGAATGATACTAATGAACTATTATGTTATTTAGCTAAAAAAACTTCATGCAGTCACATGTTGGTATCCATTTTGGGATCAGTGACCACTTCCCAGGCTAAGACAGTAACCTCTTTTAAAACAGATTCAAATTATATCCCCTGATAAATGGCCATTCTACTGAAATATAACTGGTACTTTCAGAGAAAAACTTTGGCTATAAAGGCAATATTTAAATATCTGAGTAACTGAGCTTAAATTACTACACCGGAAAATTGTTCTTTTACTCCAACCAACTGATGCCAAACAGAAAATGCACAAACTTATTGTTGGTCTCTTTCTGACAACTAAATGTGTGCTAAAAAATTTAAACACCATGTCTGGCAGATTCACCATAAATTTGTTGCTGCATTTTCTACCACTTAACAAATTGGTTGTAAGAAAATTTTGCCATAAAGAAAAAGATTAAGTATCAAAAAAAGGACATTAATTTAAAAGGACATAAAAAAAACACTTTTTCTTTTTTGCTAAAATTTCTTTCTTGATTAAGAGGGTTATCAGTATGGAGGTTTCTCAAAAGATTAACAATGATCTGCCATATGACCAACAATTCCAATCCAGGTATCTAACCAAAAAAATAAAATACAAAAACACTAATTTGAAAGGAAACCTGCACTCCTATGTTTATTGCAGCATAGTCTACAATAGCTAAGACATGGAAACAACCTGAACACCAAAAAAACAGATGACTGGATCAAGAAGATGTGGTATATATACGCAATTGAATACTACTGGACAATCAAAAAAGATAAACTCTTGTCATTTGCAGCAACATGGAAGGGGCTAGAATAGAGATAATGACAGGTAAAATAAGTCAGAAGGAGAAAGAGAAATAAAATTAAAGTTACTAATGCATGAAATGTAGAGAAACAAAACAAAGAACCATACCTTATCTGGTTATACATAAAGCCTTCCAGAAGAATCAAGAAGATAATACATAATTTTCATGGTGTATACAACTATGAAAATATATATTGTGTTTATTATGCTTTATTTAATTAATATTGTAACCGAACAAATTTACAAATTTGTGAACAAATTTCAATAGTGCAATGACAAGCATAAATTGATTTGCTATGCAAATATAAAAAGCATGTGGTTGTAAGGGAATGAAGAGAATAGCATTGCTTTAGAAGAGAAGGTCATATTGGATGAGTCTTAAATCTCATTACCATAATTGTGTGATCACTGTTTTACCAGGTAGTGCCCTAACATTAAATATGCTTTTTTTAAAAAGATTTATTTGTTTATTTATACAAGCACTGGTTACAGTCAGAAGTGCGGGAGGGTGAGAGAATTCACCAGAGCCAGAGCGGGGAGCAGAACAGGCAGACTGACGAAATACACTGCTGAGGGGAAACAGCGGGCGGCAGGAGAGGTCTGCGTGCCATGCGGGACCCTCACCCTGCAGCCAGGGATTGAACCAGCGCTGCAGAGGCTGCGGGCAGCTTCACAACCCAGTGCTCAAACGCTGCGTCATCAGGGAGGCCCTAAATATGGTTTTATGAACAAGGATTATTCTTTTTTTTCTAGAACTAATCTCCATAATTCATCTATATCGGCATGGGCTTGAAAAATCACATTTTAGTAAACAAATGTACTGAACAACATGTTTCTCCTATATATGAACCAAAGAACTTACTTAAAACTGGAATACTTCAGAGTAAAGAACAATAAAGTAATATCTATTTTTCAGGGAATGGGAAGTTACTCTGTCATGGGAATTCAGTCAGGAAAAATTTCCTGACTTAAAAATGAGTTCTGCCTGTAGTACACAGGATAGAAGTATCATGTAAGTCCTACAGGAATCCTATCTTCTAAAGGAAAATGATACCTAATTATCGTATTTTGTCTTCTCGTGTATTCTCATATTTTCTTTACTAACTCATTCATAATAGGTTTTAATAAAACTAGAATATCTGAACTAAAGAGGATAGTGGCATATGACAACGAAAGATTTTATCAGTCTTATTTTATATCAATTGATACTAAACTGACATTGATTTCTCCTTGAACCAATTAGACTGTCTCCTATTACAAGAAAACAATTCTTTATCATTTTTAGACACCTTTCATCTTAGGTTTTTAAAGATTAAAATTGCTAGCAATTATAGAGAGGAGAATTGTTACAGGATAAGAAATAGAAAACAGGGCCTCCTCTGGTGGGGCAGTAGTTGAGCACTGGGCTGCGAAGCCTCCCACAGCCTCTGCAGTGCCGGTTTGATCCCCAGCCACCAGCGAGGGTCCCACATGGCACAACAGACCTCTCCTGCTGTGCCTGCTGCTCCCCTCAGCAGTGTATTTCATCAGTCTGCCTGTTCTGTTCCCCGCTCTGGCTCTGGTGAATTCTCTCACCCTCCCCGCGCTTCTGACTGTACCCAGTGCTTGCATAAATAAGTAAATAAATATTAAAAACAAAAAAAAAGATAAGAAATAGAAAATATCTAGGAGATGGAATCATTAGCATCAGTATTTAAAAAACATTCTGAAAGTATACTATCCTTATTTCAGACTACATTAGTGTTATATAGCTTAATGACCCCCTGGCTACAAATATTACAAAACTTCCATTTAAACATGTCTTTATCAATATATTAAATTCTCGTCATAATACATAATAATAAATACCAGAAAAATATTACAGCTTGTTATAAGAAAAATATTGTTGTCTTAGATATTTACTAAGGTACTGGTAGAGGTGGGATATGATTAGTACATTTAAGTAGACTATTTACACATATAAAGCTGTAAGTTATTTCTTGTAGGTAAATTTAAACTTCTTTTTGTCAACAGAATCATGGGGTTTGTTACTATTACAACCCAAACAATACAACTTGGACTCTTGTTCCAGATTGTTTGTAATCCTAGAGGGGGGGAATTAAGAAAACATTTTAAGAATATACCTAGATCTTCCTTCCTTTTTATGGGTATCATACGGGGGATCACAACTTGAGTGAAATATGTTCCTATAATTCATCCAGCCTCACATTCACTGTTACCTTAAAATGTTTCTTTTAAGTTTTGTAGGGTTTGATAGTCATTACGTCCACCCATTGATTTTGAGTTTTTGTTAAGAATACTATACAGAAATCTGAATGTTCTTTACATTTTGAGAAGAATGAATGGAAATACTGTTCTTATTCAACTATAAAACATTGCTTATCCTTACCTTTATTTCTGTCCATAAATGCAGTGTCTTTGTCACTGGTTTCTTAAGAAAGTATATATATATATATATATATATATATATATATATATACATATATATATATATATATTTTTTGTGGGACCCTCGCTGGTGGCCAGGGAACGAACTGGCACTGCAGAGGCTGCGGGCAGCCTCACAGCCCAGCGCTCAACTGCTGTGCCACCAGGGGAGGCCCAGGATATGTATTTTTTAAAGATTTATTTATTTTTATACAAGAGCTGGGGTGCAGGCCAGATCCATGGAAGGGTGAGGGGATTCACCAGAGGCAGAGTGGGGAGCAGAACAGGCAGATGACAGAAATACACTGTTGAGGGGAGCAGCGGGTAAGACAGGAGAGGTCTGCTGCGCCTTGTGGGATTCTCACCGGTCGGCTGGGATCGAACCAGCACTGCTGTGGACAGCTTCACAGAGTGGCGCTCAACCCGCTGCACCACCGGGGAGGCCTCAAAGGTGTGTTTGTTTTTTTTGTTTTTTTTTTTTTTTTTTTTAGGTTTATGTAGCCAAAGCTTATATTTGGTTCAGAGCTGATAACATCTAGTGGATCAAATTTCTCCACTGACAACATTGATATTTATCTCCCTTTAGCTTCTATTTTCAGGTTGTCAACTCACACCCCAGCATGGGAAACATATACTGTTATTGTTTTTTTTTCACACACCATTGTGTCTGTTGTCTCCTTTCCATTAACAAAAAGCAATTCCATTCTTGAGATTCTGGAAACCCTTGGCAAAGTACTTACTGCTGGGAGAGGTGACTGAATTGCCTGTTTTCAACACTACAAAATTAAATATGGGCATATTGAGTTAACTGACAAAGCATACCAACTTAGTTATTATTGGGGAAAAAGTTAGGGATTAAGAAGGAGAAAAAGTGGACTATCTTTGCTTATCACATAATATCATTCTTTATTTTATCATCGAAATACAAATCATGAAAATATGTAAACTTCTACTCATCTCAACTGTGAAATTCAGTCCTGTTCAGTACCAGACTGGTTAGCCTATTTCCCTGTGATTCCATACCAAATTACAGACTCCTTATAAACACATTTATTTTTCCTTTTTCCTATTCTTTCTTATAAATTTTGATTTTGGATACAGAATCATTGGCCAAAATTGAGACTGGAGAAATTATTTATCAACTTTTCCAGACAAAGTAGTTCCAATTATATATATAATGGTCTATTAGTATATCAACATACATTTATATAATTTTATTATAGGTACCTTGTGTAATATGTAATTTTTATTGGGTTAGATTATATTTTTTTTAAAGATTTATTTATTTATGCAAGCACTGGGTACAGTCAGAAGCGCGGGAGGGTGAGAGAATTCACCAGAGCCAGAGCGGGGAGCAGAGCAGGCAGAAGGACCGAAGTACACTGCTGAGGGGAGCAGCTGGCGGCAGGAGAGGTCTGCGCACCATGTGGGACCCTCCTCCAGTGGCCGGGGAGCAGCCGGGGATCGAACCGGCGCCGCAGAGGCTGCGGGCAGCTTCGCAACCCAGCGCTCAACCGCTGCGCCACCGGGGAGGCCCGGGTTAGATTAATTTTAACAAAAAATGTTCTCAATTAAATAACTAAAGAATATGTTTTTCTCCTGGATTTGGTTGTCTTATTAATCTAGTTTATAATGGAACCAAACATACTCCATTTTTTTTACATTACTTGAGCTGTTTAATAACACATCCCATCTTTTTTCTTTAAAAGATGGATATGTTATTAAACGGAAAGAAAAAGAAAAATACCCGATGGTCTCACTCATAGCAGGAATTTAGAAAACCTAAATAAGACACCGGGAAAAAGACTAATAAATACAAAGTAATAATCAAAATCAACAAGCAACTATAAACCAGAGACACACTATGGGGGCGGGGTGAGGAAGAACGAGAGTCAAAATAAGGGGGGGGGTGCAACTGCATGGGGAATATAACCAAAATGAAAATGCATACATGGTACAACGATGAAAAATGATATAAGAATTATATAAAATAAAATATTTTTAAAAAATTAAAACAAAATCTCACATTTCTCTTAAATGTGCTGCATATTTTTCCATATATTGTAAAATCAATATTAATGGTGCACACTTAATAGAGTATTTTCCACATACAGAGATAAAGGAAAAAAGATTTACACAACTTAAGTGTTTACTAAAATATATGTTCATACAATGAGCTTGTTTTATTGACAAATTAAATTATTGCTAATTGGATTGAGGAAATAATCTGATTATTGGGAAATATATTGACATTAAAATCATTAATTGCGTCTGTTCATAGACACAGAAGTAGGTAAGTGGCAAACCTTGTGCTTAACTATAATCTAGAGCATACACTGTTTTTTGCATTCTAGCATCCCACAGCATTTTATTTTACTTAACAAAGATTTTTTATATCAATTGATAACTTTAAAAAGTTTAAAATTAGTAAGATTGCAGCATTAAAAACAATTTTATTGGGCCTCCCCAGTGGCGCAGCGGTTGAGCGCTGGGTTGCGAAGCTGCCCGCAGCCTCTGCAGCGCTGGTTCGATCCCCGGCTGCTCCCCGGCCACTGGAGGCGGGTCCCACATGTCGCGCAGACCTTTCCTTCCACCCGCTGCTCCCCTCAGCAGTGTACTTCGGTCCTTCTGCCTGCTCTGCTCCCCGCTCTGGCTCTGGTGAATTCTCTCACCCTCCCGCTCTTCTGACTGTACCCCCAGTGCTTGTATAAATAAATAAACAAATCTTTAAAAAAAAACAATTTTATAACAAACCTTGATGTTAATGAGACCCATAAACCAGATACATGGTATAATAGATACAAAAAGCATGGATTTTGAGAAGAGCATTTGAAAGCAAGCTCTATTGATTAATAGCTTTTTAAGGTTTATGTTATTTACTTATACATAGAAGAGCAGGACAGGGGATGGAAAGGTGTGTGGATTCACCAGAGACAGAGTGGGGAGCAGAACAGGCACATTTACTGAAATAAACTGCTGAGGGGAGCAGCAGGTGAGATGGGAGATGTCTGCTGGGCCATGTGAGTCAACTACCTGGCCAGGGATCTAACTCATGCTTTCGTGGCTACAGATAGCTTCATAGTGATGAGACTTAACCCCTTGCACCACCAGGGAGGCCCCCTATTTCTTTTATTTTAAGGATTTATTTATTTATACAAGAACCGGGGTATAAGCCAGATGCGCAGGAGGGTGAGAGGATTCACCAGAGACAATGCAGGGATCAGAACAGGCAGACTGAAGAAATACACTGCTGAGGGGAGCAGCAGGCAAGACAGGAGAGGTCTGCCATGCCATGTGGGATTCTTGGTGTCCAGCGGGGATTGAACCCACACTGCAGACAGCTATACAGTGCAGCACTCAACTGCCTGTGCCACCAGGGAGGCCCCGCCCTCCCCCTATTTCTTAGTAACTTTTTGACATTTGTAAAATTTGTTTCTATTTCAGAAACTAAAGCAACTCATCAGAAAGTGGAAATACAAACAATTCTTTTTTCTTAAGATTAGATACAAAATGAAGCACAGTACCTGCACATGTAAGGTTCATTGAACGTTTTATAGAAACAATAATTATCTTTCAGTAACTACTTGTCAGATAAAGAAATGAAAGCCAATAAATTAACAGCTTTGAGGGCCTCCCTGTTGGCGCAAGGAGTTAAGATACAACCTATGAAGCTGTTCACAGTCTCTGCAGCATGAGTTCTATTCCCGCCCCTGCCGGCTAGGGAGCAACCCACATGGCACAGCAGACCTCTCCTGGCTTGCCTGCTGTTCCCTTCAGCAGTGTATTTCAGTCAGTCTGCTTGTTCTGTTCCCCACTCTGTCTCTGGTGAGTCCTCTCACCCCCACACCTCTGGCCTGTACCCCAGCTCTTATATGCATAAATAAATAAATATTTTCAAAAATTAAATAAAAATAAATTAATGGCTTTGAATTAATCTTTGAGATGTTTATTGTCATTTTAACTATCCTTCAACTTTCCAAAGAGGGCTATTATCTTAAAAAGTTACTACCAGCATCTCCAGGAACACATTTGTGAATGCTACTGAAAGAAGTAGGAAGCAAATGGACAAAACACATCAAAATATTTATTAGACTCTGAAAAATAGGGTGGTTACCAGACAGGGTGGGACATGGGAGCAATTGGTAGATGGGATCAATCTGACAGTTTGATAGCACAAGAACTTTAGTGGTGGATGAGAAACCATATCTACATGTTGAGGTGTAAAACTACTACTTAATTTATATAGTTTTGTAAACAATTGGTAAATCAAAAACTTGTGCTTTTTTTTTAAAGTAAATGGGAATATGGAGAAACTGAATCATGTTATTCAGCATATCACTTCTTATAAATTTAGCTTTGTCTAAAAGTAAGGTTAATTCGCCGCTGATCTGTGATATTTTGGTGAATATTTCTGATCTGCCTGAAATCATAAAACTGGCCCTTAGCCAAGATTAAGATAAAATGTCTTAGCTAGTGATTCATAATATGCTGCTTAAGGTTTCAAAGTCCCCTGGAGGATTCCTTTACTAGTATGTTAATATTACTAATTGAAAATATATGAATTGATGGTTTTCATCTTCAGTAACAGGTTCCAGAGTTCATTTTCAAACATGGCCAGTAGGGTATGAAAGACACCCCAATAATGAGGTTTAGCTCATCTCGCATTGACAAAAAGGACAATACACCTTTGATAACTGTGAAGTACTGAATCTGAAGTCTTGAACCTTTGCCTCTGTTTGTCTTCACTTTCTTTTCTCTGAAACTATCATATTCTCCTAAAGATTGTGAAATCTCAGGTTACCTTATAACTTCCTGTCCCTTGTAATTGTTAAAAATTTCAAATGAAAATCTTGAATATTTAATGCATGCTGTTGTTTAAAGCAGTAAGATATGTCTCCTTTTAGTTAATGATTACAAAAGTATTTTTAATTAATCAAATGATAATATTTTGCATTGCTCAAGCAATTAAAGTGTTTTTTACTTTTATGTTTTATAACTTTATCCTTTTTATCTCCCAGAAATGTAATAAAGAGAAATCAAACCATGTATAACAAAACAAAATATAGACATAGAAATTAACAGTGAATGACAGAAATTTAAGTTTCCAGTCAATAATTGTATTATTTCTATATTATGAAAAGTAAATTATATCACCTGCTTAGCACTAGAATACAAATGTTCTATATATATTCTGTTTAGGTGTAGAGGGACTCCAAAGAAACAGAACATTTTATATTATTCTTCAAGAAACATTTTAAATTAAATAAAGTGATAAAATGTTTAAATTTCAAGGTTGGAAAGAAGTACAGAATAATATACTAAAGGCAGAAGTATTTGAAAAACGAGACTGTTTTCGGTGAAGATAATCGAGTTCAGCACTTGAAATGCTGGTACAGGACCACAGGTCAAGACAGCAGATGTGCATTATTCAGAGAAAGGTGAAAGTTGAAGTCTAATCTTATAGCTGAAATTGCATAAAATATAAATGTTTCTCTTCCCCTACTTTTGAGCATTGCTTAGGTATTTCTCACAGTCTTTGATAAAAGAAAAAAAACAAAGTTTTTTTATTTTTTTCTTCTGCAAACATAACTTATTGTAGACAAGAAAGTAAACATAAAATATTGCAAACATAAATTATTGTAGACAAGAAAGGAAAACTATGCCACAGATTATTGTGATTTAGTTCAAGGTTGTGGATATAGCTTACAAGGCCCCTTTCAAGTTAGAGAAGAGCAGGACAGCAGGGCGCTTGATTGCCCTGGAGCAAAAGGTATGCATCAGGAGGTATGACTGGGAGCACCAGTGTGGGGCATTGACTGATATGCTTTGTGCCCCAGGGACTTACCAGTGGGGTGCCTTGTTGAAAAGTTTTGAAGCCTTGGGTGGGGCTCACAGGACTTCAGCAGACTCTCTCTCCCTAATGCCCAGAATCCATTATTCAGTTTGACCCACCCCTCTGTCAATAAAAAGGCCAGGATCATATTCTTGAGCAGCATCCTGCATCCTACAGCCTGCTCCATGACTTCTGTTTCTTTCTTTATCACTGTGGTGTTGCTGACACAATACAAGGCAAAATAAAAAGGGATGAATCATAGAGATTGATATCTATTTTAACTTTTAGCAATTGTTAATGTCAACCACATATAAAATATCTCCATGACTAGAGGGAAGACTAGACTTCAACCATATATGTGGAAAGATCCTACTGATAGATCTCACCATAGAAAGAACCCTTCACATGAAAAGTTGAATAAACATATATGTTTCTTGACAGATATTTAGCAAGTCTTGAGTATTTCATTTTTTTGAAGTTTTATCTTAATAATTTTTTACCAGAACACCGGTTTACTGGTCTACATGTTACTCAGAAATATAGTATTCCACATCTTCAGATGTGTGTTACCACACCACACACACCACAAAGATACCCTCAATTCTCTGCCATAGTCCACTGTGCCCTCTCTAATTCTTTGTTCTCCAGTCTTTCCTTCTCCCTTTAATAGTTATAATTCACACTCATATTTCTAGGGATTATTATTGGTTTGGTTTTGTCTGACCTTTTGTTTTGTTTCTCTATGTTCCATATATAAGGAAAAACTACTCAGTATTTAAATACTAATCAGCTACAAAATAAGATAAATTCATGCCACTTGCAACAACATAGATGGAACTGGAGGAGATTATGCTAACCAAAATGAATCAGAAAGAGAAAGCATTTGATTGTTTTTTTTGAGAATGATTTAATTTTGGGAGTATATTTTAAGAATATCTAATCCAACTACTGTACACGCGTTTGAATTCCCTTAACATCTTGTCCATATTGTGAATAACAACATACACTCACAATTACAGAATATATTCAACATCAGAGCAATAGAAAATTCACTTAAAATTTTATCTCATTATGTTTCTTAGTGATTTATTTTTATTGTGTTGAGTAGAAAATAATCTTATTCATTTATCAACTCGATCATTCCCCCAAGCATATTTATTGAGACCATATTTTCTACCCTAAAATTAGTTAAAGAAAAAAAAAATCACAGAAATTGTGCCCCCCCCCAAAAAATGTAATTTATTGTGGTAAAATCAAGTTATAAAGTTAAAAGGTAAATATTTTTGTAGGTGCATTTATAAACAAAACACACAGATCAATGTAATTCATTTTTCTACAGAAGCGACAATCAGATAAAGCTATGTAGAGGAGATGATACCAGCAAAGCTTTAAATGGTGATAAAAATGTGAAAAATGTCTAGTAAGATAAGACAGTACATAAATAACATCTCCCTGTCCCTAAAATCAGAAAATAAAGTCTACCTTTTTTCCCCCAATGAAATCCTGCATAATACTTCATGATCTTCTTTTCTTCAGTCTACACTCAGAATTTCCTGCATTTTTCATCACGTAAAATATATTTAAATTGCTTTAGAATCTCAACTTCTCTACTGGAAGCATATTTTCATTCCTCTCAACTAGTGCAAACATCTTCTAGGTAAAGCAGAATATGAAGATGACTGTTACAGAGGAGGGCAGATATTGAAAAGTGCTTGTTTGTAATGTAATTTATACTAATTGTCTTTGTAGCTCAAATTGACTCTTGATCTCTCTTAATAGTAAATACAACAGACAAACTTTTTATTAGTTATTAATTCTTTATAACATGAAATTAGACATAAACGTCTTTAATAGTTACACATGTATCTCAACATTAACATGTATATCAAAGTATGACTTTATCTTCCCAACAATTTTCATTGTTACCAGTGGAAGCACTTTTTCTTGCAAGTTAAAAAAAAAAAAAAAACATTAAAATATAGCATCCATTTATGATAGAAACTCTAATCAAGATAGGTATAGAAGGAAACTATCTCAATGTAGTAACATCCATTAAAATACAAACTAACAGTCAATATACTATTTTATGGTTAAAAATTGAAAGCATTCCGGGCCTCCCCTGTTGGCGCAGCAATTGAGCACTGGGCTGTGAAGCTGCCTGCAGCCTCTGCAGCGCCGGTTCGATCCCCGGCACACAGTGAAGGTCCCACATGGAGCAACAGACCTCTCCTGCAGTGCCTGCTGCTCCCCTCAGCACTGTATTTCGTCAATCTGCCTGTGGTGTTCCCCGCTCTGGCTCTGGTGAATTCTCTCACTCTCCCATTGCTTCTGACTATACCCAGTGCTTGTATAAATAAATTAATGAATCTTTAAAAAAAAAAAGAAAGTACACCCTTTAAGACAAGAACACAAAGATGCCTACTATCCCAATTTCTGCTAAATTTAGTGTTAAAGATTTTGGCTAGAGCATTATGACAATAATAGTAAATATAGGAAATACGAAAGAAGAATTGAAACTATCACTATTTTCCTGCTATGTGATATTATATATCAAAAACTTTAAACAGTCCACATAAAACTATTAGAACAATTAATGAATGTAGCAAAGTGGCAGTTTACAAAATCAGCATACAAAGAGTCAAAATATTTTTATATACAATTAGCGAGGAGAAAAGAAAGTTTAAAAAATATTCCCTTTTCCAGTTATTTCAAAAAGAATCAAACACTTCAAATTTACTCTAAGGGGGTGAAGGACCTATACAATGACAGCTATGAGAAGTTATTAAAGAATGCCACAGGGGATGGAAAGGCATCCCAAGCTGTGGGTGGAGAGAACATTATAAAATTAAAATATTACCTATATAAATTTCACGCATCACTATCAAAATATCAACAATGTTCTTCAAAAAATTGAACAAAAGTATGGCATTTATATGGAACCCTAAAGAGCCTCAAAAGCAAAAATAATCCTGAGGGAAAAAAATACAGAAACAGGTATCACAGTACATGATAGCATAAAGCGACAGTACTAAAGAAATTATGGTATTAGGATAAAATAGACACATGGGTCAACTGAATAGAGTCAAATGCTAAGAAATAAATCCATGCATATATCAGTACCTGATTTAGATAAAGCAGTATTGACCATATAGTTGGGGAAAGGTGTCTCTTTAATAAATGCTGCTGGGAATACTGGAATGCCACAAATAAAAGAATGAAGTTGGATCATCGTCTAGTTCCATGCACAAAATAATAAATTCTAAATGGATTAAGAATTTAGATGTGAAACCTGTGACACTAAAATATATAGGAGAAAACATAGGCCATATGTTTCACAACCTGAATGATAAAGATAAGGAAGTTTTTTTAGACTTAACCCCTTTCAGAAGAGAAATGAAAACAAAAACAAACAACAGGGGTTACCTCAAATTAAAAAGCTTCATATAGAAAAAAAATGTGAGTAGTTCAGAAAGACACTCTACTGAATGGAAGAAAATATTTACTCATTGCATAATTGACAATGGGTTAATATCTAAGATTAACAAAGAACTTACATCATTCAACAATAGAAAGCCAAACAAACAACCCAATTTATAAATGAACAATGGATTTGAACAGATAATTCACCAAAGAGGATATTATAAATACAATGGAAAAATTATAATCATTGCTGTCAATATGAGAGCTACAAGATAAAACAACAATGAATTCTCATCTCACAGCCATGAGAATGGCACATAATAAAAACTCCCCAATAAGTGCTGGAGTGGAAGCAAAAAAGGAGGAACATTTAAATTTTCAGTGTGGATGTAAAGTGTTTCAGTCATTTTGAAAGTGTTCTGGACTTACCTTAGAAAACTAAAACTGGAAATACCATCTGACTCAGCAATCTCACTTTTAGGAATTTATCCAAAGAACTTAGAGCCATTGGCATTAAAAAAAAAAAACAAAAAAACAAAAAAAAAAAAACATATGTTCTACATTGTAGATATAGAGCATGAAATAGAAACACTGAATAGCCATGCAATTTAGTCACCATGGCAAAAGTTATTTATGAAAACTGTGTTCTTTAGTTCCTTCTGATGATTCTATATTGAGAAAACAAAATTAAAAGCTACTAATATACAATTATAATACACATGACACAATCAATCTCCTTGGCAACTCTGAAGGTGTTCCTCAACTTCTGCAAAGGGTCAAAAAAAGTCTTAGGGGTAAGTCTAAGTTATGACTGCAGACAGCAATACAAATTAGTGATCAACCTATGTATATGCTTACATGAAGACAGTGAAGTAACTGACAAGAATGGGAAGGGAGCTAAGACATGAAATGAGGATATCTGGGCAAACATGAATGAGAAAGAGAACAATGAATGTCTCCTTCAACTTTTACATAAAATCCTTAAGGCAACAAAATGTTGAATTGATGATTTTTCATAAAATGCACTTCTATGTTCTCTGATTCTAAGATAATAATGGTATTTAATTAAAACACATTCTTTCCAGAAAGATGTTGGTCTGGTCTTCTAGGTGATTTACTAAGAGTCTACACTAAATGATGACCTACTTTTAATCAAGAGGAAATGTCAGGATCTCCCTGCCATGTAACTGGAGGGTTACAAAGACTCCGGACAAAAGAAATACTCAGAGATTGGTATGGCAAGTTTCTCTGCATGTCCTTAATCAATGCCTGCAATAAGGTCCAAAAGATACTCTATTCAACGTGGCATTAAGTTTGGGGAATATAAAAATAAAATTTATTAAAAAAAAAAAAAAAAGAATGTCATTGCTGGGCCTCCCCGGTGGCGCAGGCAGGGGTTGAGTGCTGGTTTGCGAAGCTGCCCGCGGCCTCTGCAGCACTGGTTCGATCCCTGGCTGCTTCCCGGCCACCGGAGGAGGGTCCCACATGGCGCGCAGACCTCTCCTGCGGCCCACTGCTCCCCTCAGCAGTGTACTTCGGTCCTTCTGCCTGCTCTGCTCCCCGCTCTGGCTCTGGTGAATTCTCTCACCCTTCTGCGCTTCTGACTGTACCCAGTGCTTGTATAAATAAATAAATAAATAAATAAATAAATAAATAAATAAATAAATAAATATTTTTTTAAAAAGCCCTCATTGCTGATAAAGGAGGCAGAAGCATACTTGAGGAGCTTCATGGCAGTTGCAGAGTGGGTGATTCTTCAGTGAAATTTATTATTTTTTTATTTTTTTCCTCAAATTTACTGATTTGTTTTCATTTACATAACCACATACTTTTGGGAGTAAAGCTTCACACCTCCATATGGGCACATGACTCACTCACCCTCCTCCAAAATTCCACTGTCAATAACTTATCATTTTCCTTCCTGCAACCCTTCTTTCTCCTGACTGTCCCCTCTGGTAACCAGTATATTTTTCACAGAGTCTATGGATTATACTTGTTGTGTTTTACCAATTTTTTTTTTTTGGTTATGTATATTCTGTAAGTGAATGAAACCATCCAGTAAACTGTCTTTCAGTTTTTGTCTTATTTCATTTAGCATAATCACCTCAAGATCCATCCACTTAGTCCCTAAGGAAAATTTTTCATTTTTTAAATAATTGAATATGATTCTAATAAGTATGTATTACACAATACCCTTAACCTATTAGTTGTTGATGGATATTTATATTGATTAACATGACAACTATGTTATCAATAATGATGTTACTAACATAGGACTATAAAAATATTTTTGGTTAGTGTTTTAATATTTGTGGGTTAAACCTATGAGTGGTATTGCTGGATCATATAGTATTTCCACTTCTATTTTTTAGAGTGGTCTCCACACTGTTTTCCATAGCAGCTACACTAAATAACATTCCACCAACAGTAGATGACTGTTTCTTTTTCTCATTCTCACCAACATTTATTGATTCCAATCTCTTTTGATGTGGACCATTCTCACAGGGGTGAAAAAATATCTCACTGTGGTTTTGATTTGCATTTGCATCCTAATAAATAAACCTGAGCATTAATGGCAGGAAGAAATCCTCTTTAACAAATGAGGTTGGGATACTTGAATAGCCACATGCAAAAAGTGAAACTAGATCATTACTTAACTCCACACACACACAAATTAATTCAAAAATCAATCAAAGACTTGGATACACATTAGACATTATCAATAACTAAAATAATATATAGGTGGCACATTCCTGGACATTACCTACAGAAATGTATTTGGGAATACAACTTCAGTGACATGAAAAACAATAGCAAAGCTACAATGACAACAAAGGACAGTTCATGTCATTGCTTACCGAGGAGAGTGTAATTACACCTATTAATTATGAGAACAGATAGTGTTCAGATAATTTTGATTATTAGGTATTTTTGTGAATGGCTGATTAAACCAGTGTTACTAGAAACAAAATGATGGGTGACTTACTAAGATTTTGGTATAGATAAAAGGTACTAAGATTTTGGTATAGATAAAAGGTATAGATAAAAGGATAACTTAAAGATCTCCTGACAAATCTAACTGAAATAACTGCTTAAGAGAGACATAATCTTTTCATACCTCAGTTCATCCATCAATTAATATACCAAGTGACATCAATTGATCAATATATTTCAGGTACAGTTTGGAGAGTATTCTTAGTATACCCTCAGGTATATGTTATAAGTCTCTCTCCAAGCTACCCAAGAGGAATATGTTTTGATGTACTACAAAGAGGGAAGTAATAAGATTTTCTAGAAGTTAGTATATACCCCGTAAGAACCTATTCCAGTTTCTGAAGACCTGAAATGAACATATGGTCCACCATGAGGAATTTAAAGAGGTTAGGTAATAGATCAAATTTTGAATCTAGCTCATTTAATTGTAGGAATGATGGAACTATTAATAGATTCAATAATTACTAAGTCACAAAATATATAGATAAGATAGATATAATTAATGAATGATAGAATCTTTTCATCGCAATCTAACACTTGGAGTGCCTCAATTATAATAGGAGAAGGCTAGTTAGAAGTTCTCAGAAACTTGTGATTCAGTCTCCAACTTTCTCTAACCCATTCTCTGACCAAGGAGTAGAAATTGAATGGTCTTAGTTAACAGTTGTTGTGTTTAGGCAAAGGGGAAGCTCTGTGGGACATGGAAGATAGGCTGCATAATGATTCCAGGTAATGAGTCTCAGTAATTGTCCTGAATCTATGATGGGCTTTGTTTCTTCTATGCTTATCTAAAGACTGTCTTTTCAAGTTTTCCCCCATCATATTCGATTCCTTAAGGTCAATTCTGATATTGTCCCATAGTTTTTCTAAGGGACACAGCATTCCTTCATATCTTTGTCATTGGTTGTGCTTGTAAATATAGTTATTTTCAATTGAATAAATAATATTATACACTGTTTCCTCTCAACACTGATATAGAAGGACACTATATTAAAATGATTAAACCACAAATATTATGAAATATCATGAATTGATAAGGATTTAACAAGAAAACTTCAAAATCCAAGTCAAAATGAATCTAATTGAGAAAAAAATGTAAGAGTATTGTAATTTGGAATCTCTCTATCAGAAGTTAATGAATCAAATTGACAAAAAAATTGTAAAAATATAAAAGCAAAGTCCTTATTATTAACAGGGTGATTCCATAAAAAATCCCTGCATTTCACAATACATAACAATACATAAAAGTAAAAAATATAAAATAGAAGCAAATAATAAAAATTTGCATCATTAAGTAAAAACATATATTATGACTATACTTATAAGATATATAAACATTGCCATTTAATGTTTTAAAAAGAAATATTGTCTCAATAGATATATTATCTAAATATATCATGTGTATTTAGAAATGGAAAAATAAACTAAAAAGAAATTCATCTATATTAGTAGGAAAGACAAGTTGAACAGAAACTAGACTAACAGTACATAAGAGTAAAAAATATAAAATAGAAGCAAATAATAAAAATTTGCATTAGTAAAGATACATATTCAATTGTATGAGACTAATACAATGTAATGTAAATACAGAAAATAAGAATTTTAGGGTTTTCTGCATACTTCCTCAAATATTACAAAGTAAAAACAATATGCACAAAATATAGGGAATGACTAAAAAGTGTAAAAATCATGTTTTCATTAATTGAATTATGTAAAAATATATTTCCTATACTTAGAAACTATACTTTCCTGGTTGTTTATGGCATTTACAAAATGTAAATATAATTGACATTAAGAACTCTGAAAACAATCAAATAAGCTAGTAATAAAAATAAAAAAAAGTTTGGATTTCAACAACACAACCAGATATTTAATAGATTACAAAATAAATGATGGTAGACATTTTCATAATATTATGTAGTGAATAAAACATTAAAATACTAAAGTGAAACTTTTAGGGAAATTTAGGTAAGGTATTACTTCAAAATAAACTTGTAGTCTTAAATGCATACATTATGTTTAAAAATTATGGGGTCTGGGTATGAGTGGTTTGGCAGGGGTGAAAAAATATTTCTTCCATAAATAAAAAATAAAGTAAAAAATAGATAGCTAGAAGACACCTGCAAAGAAAAGTAATTCAACTGAAAAAAAAAAATTGAGCAACCCAAATAACAAAAAAAAAAAAAAAAAATGAAGATGATGGACATTTACAAATGAAGGTCCAAGTCCAATAAAGAATACATTGAGAAAAGCAACAGAATAGACCCTATGAAAATGGAAGCTACAGATAACACAGATAAGATTGTTCTGAATTTAAATTAATGAAGTATAAAACAAAGTGAAAGAGATGATTAACAGTCATAAATTTTCTTTGAAATAATAATAAAATTGACAATAGTAGGCATAATAAATTTAAAAACTGACCAATATAACTAATTAAAAAATAACCAAATTAGAAATAGGAACATATAATTTTATCACAGATATTAGAATCATTTATAGTAATAAAGATAGTAATATATATATTAAATGTATAAATTGTTCATCAGACCCATTAGAGATAAGAATAAATGCAAAATAAATAAAACAAAAACAAAAACAAAATTTTGGAAAATATAATTTTGGTTAAGTGCTTTCCAGTTTCTATTTTTTCTTTTTTTTTTCTTTTCTTTCTTTTTTTTTTTTTTTAAGGCATGCTTTATTTATTTATTTATTTATTTTGTTTATTTGTTTTGTTTATACATGCACTGGGTACAGTCAGAAGCGCGGGAGGGTGAGAGAATTCACCAGAGACAGAGCGGGGAGCAGAGCAGGCAGAAGGACCGAAGCACACTGCTGAGGGGAGCAGCGGGCCACAGGAGAGGTCTGCGTGCCATGTGCGACCCTCCTCCAGTGGCCGGGGAGCAGCCGGGGATCGAACCGGCACCGCAGAGGCTGCGGGCAGCTTCGCAACCGAGCGCTCAACTGCTGCGCCACCGGGGAGGCCCAGTGCTTTCCAGTTTCTATTAACTATATCAAAACAATATCTATTAAACAATATCAAAATAGAAAAGTGCAAATTATATGTTAAAATGTATTGATTTACATTAATATATCATCTACACCTAAATATATCATCTACAAAATTTGTTTGTCAGTATCTAAAATAAAGGGACCAAACATTAAACATATAAAGAAGTATTACCAGTCAGCAGAGAGAGAAAATAAAAAGGAAATTCAGTGACAAATATGGGCAAGGCATGAGCAAGTACTTCAAAGAGAGAAATCCAAGTGACTTACAAGTGTTTGGAAAGATAATCAATCCACCTAGTGAACAAGATCCCTGAAATTAAAAATGCACCTATGGAACTGGTAAAAACTGGAAGGATAGAAACCACTTAGTTTGTATGTAAAAATGGGGAATTCAGAACATTCTCACTGTGGGTGAAAAAATAAACTTATCACCATTCTGTGACACAATCTGCACTACAATGTTAAATTAACTCTACTTCTGACCTTTCAAGACTCTCCTGGATACTGCAGCCTATATGGATTCTTGAATTAGTCTTAAGATAACAAGATGAACATTTTCTTTTTTTTAATTAATTTATTTATTTATTTTTTTGTAGAGGCATGTTTTTATTTATTTATTTATTTGTTTGTTTGTTTGCTTGCTTGTTTTGTTTATACATGCACTGGGTGCATGTGGGGCCCTCGCAGCCGGGGATCGAACCAGCGCCGCCGAGGCCACGGGCAGCTTCGCAACCCAGCGCTCAACCGCTGCGCCACCGGGGAGGCCCCACAAGATGAACATTTTCTAGCAGCTATGTTTGGGACTGCATAAATCAAGCAGTTGTTGGGAATCCCAAATGATTGTTACTTACTATTAAAAAGGATCTCAGTGTCCAAATTCTATCTTACATTCTCCTTGAATTTGATAGAGATGTCTTTCTTCATTTGTGTTAAACTTATTCTTGTTTATAGTCGCATATGTATCTATATATCAAGCAGCATTTTAGAAACTTTCCAATTCAATTCATCAACCACACACTTTAAAGTGTTAAGAAATAACTGATTTGAACAATTGACCTTTAATTGACCTTTTAATTATCTACTGAGGAAGCATTGTATAAGTACTCACACAAAGCAAGAGCACCATACATCATGCTTGATGAAATCATAATTCCACATTTTCCTTGCCCTTACTTTCACTTGTGTCTTTTTATATGAAATTTGTCCTCCACTTAAGTATTTATTCAAATAAATACCAAATAATTTTGTGTCTATAGCATTTAGAAATATATTTTTTCAAATATTCACTTCTTTTATACTTAATCTACTACTATTATTATTCACATCATCATCTAAATATATTATAATATTATGCTTATTAAGCCTTGATTACAAACATTAAAAATTTAAAGGATTCATATTTTGAAAGTGGTAATGTTGCAGAACATAATTTGTAAGTTATTTAATATAGCAACTCTCAGGCAACCACATGCATACTTCAAATTTAAGTTCTACAGTCTTGATAATTATAGGTAAAACAGAAATTAAATTTTCATTTTGGAGCCAATATTTCCAACCCTGCGTGTGTGTGTGTGTGTGTGTGTGTGTGTGTGTGTGTGAGAGAGAGTACAGTTTTGGCTTGCTTGGAAATGATAGATTGTTTTACATATTTGTGTTGTGGTAACCCTTTATTCTCTGCACTATACTTTACTATACTTTATGTATTTTAAGTGATATACAGCTATTGCCAGTGATTTCCTTTTTTTTTTTTTTTTGCTATAAAAGCATCATATTGATTTTCTGTAACTCAATGCTTGCTATTTACGTGGAAGTGATCAAAACTTTATCTTCTAAAATCAACTTTGTTCAATCTCATTGACTAGTCACTGACTGGAGATTAAGAAATGTTTAGAATGGAATCAATCATCCTTGACCTGTTATTATCTGTTGAAGATTTAAGTCATAATGATCTATATGTATTTCTGGTGTGTGGCCTTTGCAACAATATCCTATTTTCATAATCTCATGCTCAATTTACTGCAGATTTCTAAAAGAGGAAATTGGTCCCACTCCAGTTGATATGCATTCTCTTCAATACATGGAAAAATTCCACAAGGACTCATTCTTGGCCTTTCCATTATGCCAATTCCATGCCCTTTTAGAAATCTGGTTTCTAAATTTGCTTTATGATAATAAAGCTATGCCAATGGTGTTCTCATTTAGTGCTTTGATGATAAAGGTCACTCATTCTCTCCAAGGAGCCCTTAAGGACTGAATATGCCTTCGAAGTCCAGAAATATTTTAGCCACTAAAAGTAAAATAACCCCTTTAATAAAACATTCTCAGCTTAAAGATATTTAAAAGCTTAAAAAAAATCCAACTTCCTGCTTAATTGACCACATGAATTCTCCACTTGAACTCAATTGCCCTGCTTTATGGGTATTTGTGTCATTAGAGCTTTTAGAGCAGACAGATTTGGTAGAAAAAATATATGCATGCAACTAAAATGTATCAAGATTGTTTTAATTTGCATTTGTGGGTGGGTTCATAACCTCATAGCAAAATGGCAACAACAACAACAAAAAATTCCAAAAGGCTTGGGGATTTTAACAGATTTAAATTCATATACAACTTAGACACTTAAGCAACAGATGAATGAACAAATAGGAAATGACTTAAAATGCACAGGTACACTGCAATTTGTTAGTTATCTATATAAAACAATTGGGACATTAAGGGATGATTTAGCCATTCATTATCTTTAATGAGAAAAAAAAGTCATCTTAATTTAAAGTGGCTACTTTAAAAAGGAAATGTATTCATCTACAAATGTCTTGGTCAATTTCTACCACCATTTCTTTCAATAAACTGTATTTTAAAATATCTAAGTCCCTATAGCAGATTTAATTATTGTTGCTGATACATACATTTGGCTCAAATAGGGCAGACAAGATAGAGTGAATGACAAAAATCCACACATCTAAAATTTCCAGAGAATTGATAATAATCAAATCTAAGAATTAAAAAATGAAAGTAAAAAAGTAATAATTATCTGAATGCAGAACTTAAAATGAGCAAAAGAGAAAAACTGTGATTTTAAATACCACAATATGAAATATTTTAGACGGCCAAAAATTTAGCAATCACTATACGGTAATGTGATGATCATCACATAATCAACTGGGGTTGATATGCAGTATAAATATGTCAACAAACAGATCAAAAATATGTAAACACTGACATCCAAACTGATAAAAAGTATAAACTGATATAAAGTACAAACTGATGTAAGTACAAACAAAAGCTGATGATATTGAATAGACGTGATACTGTCAAGAACCTTAAAAGCAATATGAGATACACTCTTGTAAGACTGACAGAAAGAGGATCTTTTTAGACAGGATAATTTGGAAGATATAAGAGTTTTTTAGATTGCAGACTAAAGGTGTATTGGAGAAAAATGAATTTTTTAAGATTATTTATCCATGGAAGAACTGGGGTGCAGAGGTGTGAGGGTTAAGGGGATTCACCAGAGACAGAGAGGATAGCAGAACATGCAGATCTACTGAAATACACTGCTGAGGAGAGCAGTGGGAGACAGGAGTGCTCTGCCATGTGGGTTAGTGCCTTGGCCAGGGATATAACTTCTGCTGTAGTGGTTGGCTATAGCTTGATAGTGCCAAGACTTAATCCCTTCCCCCACCAAGGGGGCCAAGACAAATCTGTTTTGGATCATTTTAAGTACTATTACTTCCTGGTCTTTATTAAGTTAAAGTCTGCAGCAAACTTAGGCAAATTTAGGATTATTAAAGAGAAGTAAGTAGGGGTGTATATTTGATTCAGTATCTAAAATGGATTTTTCTTTTTGGTATCACCAGCAAATTCTTGTGAGATTGAATTCTCAAGGCCAGTTTGATAACTTTGTCGATGTTGAGAACATGCCTTTGTCGGATGATTCTATATGATCATCATGATTTTTTCTAACTCTATGACCCTAGAATTATCTGTTGCTGTAATCATTTTCTTAAATGATTGCTAAATCACTTTGTGGTATATGTTCATTATTAATACATATTAAATATGTACTTTATTTTATACTTTATATTTCAGTTTCTTCATCTTTAAAAAGTCAAATTATTTTCATTAAAAAGGCATAATAATGAGTTCTGTGCTGTCTATTTCTCAATATTTCTGAATACAATAACATGGGGAAAATTAAATAAATAAAAATATGTAGAAAATAATTACTTTTAGAGAGGTGACCTTATATGAAATTTAATATACAATGTTACTAAATATATATGAGCAATTTGTTGAAGAAAATTTCTAAATGGTTCTGCCTGGTTAAAGGTATCAGGGTAGGTTTTCCTGAAGAAAGGATATATAAACTGAGATCTGAACAATAACTAAGAAATGAGAAGAACAGTTTGAAGGAGAATATTGTTTAGGGGGCCCCAAGGCTTTTTAAGCAAGTACAATGGGTATGCAAAAGTCTGCATTTGGAAGAGAGCATGACGATATTGGAAACTGAATGACTTCCAGTTTGGGACCACAGAAATTGAAGAGAAACAAATCAGAAGGCAGAAGTAGAATACAGAGAACAAACCATGAGCCAATAAAGTTTTGATGGTTTCACATGCAATATGCAGCAACATGGATGGCGCTGGAAGGGATCATGCTCAGCCAAATAAGCCAGAAAGAAAAAGAAAAATACCGGATGGTCTCACTCATAGCAGGAATCTAGAAAACTTAAATAAGGAACCAGGAAAATGAATAACTATAAGATAGTGAAAATCAAAATCAACAAAAAACTATGAACCAGAGACACTTTTAGGGGGGCGGGGGCGGGAGGGGAGGGATTGGGGTCAGAATGGGGGGGTTGCAATTGTATGGGAAATATAAAAATAAAATTTATTATTTAAAAAAAATGAAATGAGTCACTATTAAAATAAGAGAGCATTAAAAACCTTCAGCAGAACATTTTTTGTTTCTTTATTTTAAGATTATTCTTTTTTTCAAATCCTTTATTAATTACACAAGGGAAAGCATAGTTATTCTAGTTAGATAATGATCTAATGAGATAAAGGCCATTGTGATTGTGTCTTGGACAAAGGAGGATGAGAAAAGAGACAAAAGGGATATTCACGTCATAGGCAAGAGATGCCAATTTGGTTTTTGTACTCCAAAGCCCTAAACCTTACATTTATTCCCAAAATATTCTCATCTTATATGGAACTTTCTAATATTGCATTTTCAGGCAATATTAAATGAGACTGACAACTGCAGTAATCTATAGTTTCTATGGAAACAGCAGTTCTAAACTAGTTCTGTTTTTTGTTGCCTGCAAGAGAGGTTGATGTGTATCAACTCTAGGTGTGCTTATCCAGTCTCTGAACATTCGCAGCATATTAGCAAAGGTATATTTCAACAACCATTTCATTTATGAAAAGCACTCTTTGATGACTGCCCTTGTTGGCTGTCTTGTAACCTTGCCTTTAGCCAGAAACACAGAATATTGATTACCATGAAATATTCAGAATTCTACTATACTGTGTTTCTATATGTGGAGAACATGAAGCAGCATATATTCACTGATTGCGTAGGTCTTCCCTGTGGGTCACCTGAGCTGTTTCAGTCACTCGTTCAGCATATAACAGAAGAATGAAATATCTGAAAGTAGCAGGGTAAACCAGAAATGGAGGAAGTAGTTTGAGTGGTTATCCAGTCCCTATGAGAAAGGGATGGAAAAACTTTTCAGTGATTGGAGTGTCCCAGTTGCTTGAACTAATATTGTCTTTCTGGATTCAATTGGTTTAGGAAGTCAATCTACCAATCCCTATTCATTGCCTTGATAAAATATCATCAAGACTTATTTACCTACCTTGCCTCTATTTTCAGTCTCACTGAAAATGTTTTATGCCAATATTGACTACAAACTGCATTATTTGAATTCACAAAAATGCTGTCTCTAAGGTAAGACCTTCAAAACACACTACCTCCTATATCATATTCCATCATTTACTAGCGGCTTCTAAGGTTTTTCTGCATTAACATTTACTTAGTATCTTACTTGATTATCTATTCTTCTCTGACCTGATCACTGAGGATAACCATAACGGCTATTTTTAACTGCCCACTTGATTGGGATCCATAATGTCCAGAATTTGGCTAAGCGTTTTTCTGGATATGTCTGTGAGGGTGTTTCTGGCTGAAAATAGCATTTGTATAAGTAGAGTAAGTAAAACAGATTGGCCGTCTCACTGTGAGTGGGCAGTAATCAATCTGTTGAGGGCTTGAACAGAGTGAAAGGCAAAAGAAGGGACCCCTCCCTCCTTCTTCTGTCTGATCTTAGCAGGGACAGCAAACCTCTCCTGACCTCACCCTAGGATTTACATAATGGGTTTCCCTGGTTCTCAGGACTTTAGATTCAGACTGAATTACATAACTGGATTTCCACCTTGTTAACAGCAAATTTGGGAACTTTTCAGCCTATATAATCATGGGAGACAGTCTTCCAAACTAAATTTGTGTATATTGTTTTCATAATCAATATGTGTAATGTAGGATATATCATTCTGTTTCTCTGGAAAACCCTGGCTAATACAACAGCTCATTATCAGAATTCAAAACAACAACAACAAAGCAAAACTAATTCTATAAATCATGACCAGATCCTGTATACATACCCAAAACACAGATCTTAAGCAGTACCCACCTAACACTTGCTTCTTGTAATCATTTTTTGTTGATGCTATTAAATATTATCACAACGTGAGTTAAGTCAACACAATTTATATAGATCAGAAGGGCAACACAGGGTTCACTGGACTACAGTCAAGGTGTTGACCAGGTTGTGTTGTTTTTTTGAGACTCTAGAAACAGAATCATTTTTTAACATTAGTAGTTTAAGCATTTCTAGCAATGCACTCTACATGACCTAGCTTCCATCATCACATTCTATTTATCTGGTCATAGCCAAGAAAGTTTCCTTGTGTGATCAGATTGGATTTATCATGATAATCTATGATACTTATACCACCTCAGGTCCTTAACCTTTATCTCATCTGCATAGTCCCTTTTGTTATGTCAGTAACATAATCCAGATTTCAAGGAGTAGCGTATGGACATCTCAAGGGAACGTAATTCTGCACCACATTTATAAATTTCTAAAATTGCAATCTGGTGAAATTTTAAGTCAAAGTGTTAAATTGAGAATGAAAAACAGTTCTACTGTTACTGCATTTTGTGAATTATAACAATCATTATCATCATCTGCATTGGTATTTTACAAGTCAATGATTTTTAGCATCTTATCATGATAGCAAGTATAATTCTCACAACATGATATCATTTTTTGGTCCCTGTTTCACAGATGATCCAATAATAGCATGGAAAAGTATCACACTATCTTGCCAAGATCACAGTGAGTTATCACATAAATAGTCATGTTGGATAAAATACTGGATTTTTCCAAAGAACATAAGGGAGGAGTTTAGAGTAAAACAAGAAAGTGAACCCTTTTCCAGGGGAAAGAAAACCATGGCACAAGGATGATGTCTTCTCTACTTTTGTTCCAGATGATCCAAATGTCTTTCAACTTTGTCTGCTAAAGTTTCCTACTCTCTTAATCTTACCACTCTTTTCTCCATCTCAACATAAGTGAAGTCCAAGTACAAAAATAGATCTTAAGCAGGAATTGCTCACAAATAAACACCAAGTCAGGATTCTTACAGGGTTCTGACTTAACCAGAATTTACACTGTAGAAACAAAAATTATCATTACAATAGTAATTTGGCAGTCCATCCTGGTCAATTCCTAAAGGTAGTTATATATTCAAAGTTTTACTAGGAAAATAAAATTATAAAGAATTAGTAAACTTATTATGGAGTTTTATAGTTATATACCAGCTTTTAAATCATTTATTTATTGAAACCTGCTTACATTATAAGCAAAATTTTGATCAATATACACTTTTTTTTTTTAGGATTCTATTTTTTATTTATTTATACAAGCACTGGGTACAGTCAGGGACGCGGAAGGGTAGGAGGATTCACCAGAGCCAGAGCGGGGAGCAGAACAGACAGACCAATGAAGTACACTGTGGAGGGGAGCAGCGCGCGGCAGGAGAGGTCTACGTGCCATGTTGGACCCTCGCCCGGTGGCCTGGGATCGAACCGGCGCTGCAGAGGCTACAGGCAGCTTCTCAACCCAGCGCTCAACCGCTGCACCAGCAGGGAGGCCCAATATACACTGATTTTAAAAATTCTATTCATCATAGATATAAGGCAACTGTTGTCAAATGTATTTGAAGAAAAAGTACAATGTGATATTATATTAAATAATATAATATTGAATAAAAGCAGGTTTCAGTTATTTTCATTTAGATAATAAATCTTTTTTTAAAGATTTATTTATTTATACGAGCACTGTGTACAGTCAGAAGCGCGGGAGGGTGTGAGAATTCACCAGAGCCAGAGCGGGGAGCAGAGCAGGCAGAGTGATGAAGTACACTGCTGAGGGGAGCAGCGCGCGGCAGGAGAGGTCTGTGTGCCATGTGGGACCCTCCTCTGGTGGCCGGGGAGCAGCCAGGGATTGAACCGGCGCTGCAGAGGCTGCAGGCTGCTTCGCAACCCAGCGCTCAACCGCTGCACCACCAGGGAGGCCCCTAGAGAATAAATCTTAAGAAAAGTCTCATTCAAGTATATACCATACTATGTATTGTTTTGTATTCATTTTTTTTTAAGTATACAGTGAAGGTGAAGTATTAATTAATATATAGTTCTAAGTCTTTTACTATGGAATTTCTGCACTTAGGGTGATCTTAAGAATCCCATAAGTTTTTGTGGGCAAGACTGTTTTCAGTTATTTATTGTCATTAAATAAAGAAAAGTCTTGTTTGAGAATATACTATACTATGTATTATATTGTATGCAAAGTATGCAGTGAATTATTAATTAATTAATAGTTATATATATGCTTCTATAAAAAAATCATATTTTTGGCCGCTTCAAAAATTAAGGAGAACAGGTTAACAATTTATTTAATTTTCACATGATTAAAAAATATGAAAAGAAAAAAATGGATTACAAAAATGAAATGTTTCACGCATTTTGCTTTTTCTGATCAAACTTAAAAGCAACAAATTTTTAAGAATCCTTTAGAAATACAGACTCTTCCTGCATTGAATATGGACTCTTTACCTTAATATATTGCTTTTAGACATAAAAATAATACCAAATAATTTGATTACAACGTTCATATCTGAAATGCTCTGTGCTGGTAAATGTAGTCAAAATAAATCTTAATTCCTCAAAAATTCATTTGAAGGTAGATATAAGACCTGAGACATAAAATACTTAGAGAAAAACATAAACAATATGCTCTTCAACATCAGTCTTGGAGACATGTTTGGCAATTTGACTCCTAAGACAAGAAAGCAAAAGCAAAATTAAAGAAACATGACTACAACAAAATACAAAGCTTCTACACAGCAAAAGAAACTTGAATCAACATAAAAACATAGCCATGCAAATGGCATATGATATTTACACATCATATGTCTGGTAAGAGCTTCATAATCCAAAATAAACACAGAATTCATGAAACATCACAATAGACAAACCAACCTCATTTTAAAGAAAATGGCAGAAAATCTAAATAGCCATTTCCCCAAAGAATAGCTATAGATACCAAAAAAGCACATGAAAATCATAGATACCAATATGTTCATGAAAAGTGGTTTGTCATTTCTTATTATTAGGCAAATGTAAGCAAAACAACTGTGAGCTATGACCTGATGCTTGTGAGAATGGCTATTACCAAAAAAAAAAAAAAAAAAAAAGGAAATAATAAGCATTGGAGAGGACATGGAGAAAAGGGAACCCTTATACTATCATACATTGTTGTTTGCATATTTTCTTGTATATTTTCCAATACCTTTAGTTAATCTATTGTGTTTTTTTTGTTTAAGATTTATTTATTTATTTATGTATACAAGAACTGGGCTAGAGGCCGGAGGTGTAGGGGGTGAGTGGACTCACCAGAGACAGATTGGGGAGCAGAAGAGGCAGATTGACTGAAATACACGGGTGAGGGGAGTGGCGGGTGAGTCAGGAGAGGTCTGCTGTGCCATGTGGGTAGTTCCCTGGCAGGGGATCAAACTCCTGCTGCAGTGGCTGAGGATAGCTTCATAGGTTGTGTCTTAACCCCCTGTGCCACCACAGAGGCCCTTAATCCATTATGTTTTATATTTAAAGTATCTTGTGGGCAACAGAGTTAGTTTCTTCCATTTTTATCGAATGATACAATCTTTGTTTTTTAATTAGAATATTTAAATGTCACTTTATATTTAATGTGATTATTGATTATTCATGGTTATGAGCCATTGTATATTTAACCTTGCTATTTTCAATTTTTATAGCTATGCATTTTTCCCTATTTCTGCTCTCTCTATTCATTGATTTTTAAATTATATTTTATTTTAATATTAGGACATTAGTGATATGCAATATTTTTTCATACTTTGTGTGATTTTTTAGAGATTTAGTATATTTGTAGAATACAAATTTATGTTAACACAATTTCCCTTAAGCGACATTATATCACATTGCAAATATTATAGTATAAGCATGTTACAATAATAAACCTTCATTTCTCCTCCTCAATCTTTTTGATAATTTTGTCATATATTTTACTTTTACTTCAAATTATGAATCCTGTACTATATAAATTTTATTATTTGTCAATTTTTAAGTTATTTAATTGAAAAATATGCCCACAGATATTCAAATATGCCATTACTATTTCTATTTTTAGTGCTCTTGTCTCCTTAAGATAGTTTTACCTCTGCTTGAAAGATATTTTTAAACGTCGCTAGCAGTGGGAGACTGCTAGAGATGAATCTTTTCGCTTTTGCTCTCCTTTTGGAAAGACATTTTTCGAAGTATAGAATTCTAAATTAATAAGTTTCCCTCATCAGTACTTTAAACATATTGTTCCACTGTGCTCCCTATTTATTATTCATTTGACTAATGTGCTTTGTACTTACCTTTGTTTTTCTATTACTTTATCTTTTTACTTCACTATTTTTTTAGATTTTTGAATTTGTGGATTTATTATGGGGAGGATGAGCATGTTTCCCTAAACTCTGTGCATAAGGATTATTTTGAACTGGAGGGAACTATAATCAGTAGATGCAAAAAGAAGGTTTCCCAATGCTTCCCATATCGACACAAAGCAGAAACTTCTAAGACGTGAAGGCCAGCATAAATTCCCTCTCCCAGAACTGCATAGCCATGAAGAAGATGACATATTGGCACAGACAAGGGTCTGACTGCAAGCAACCTTACTTAAATAATTCTTATCTCCTATTTGCTCCCTCTCTATATCTATTAATATATTCACAGTTTGCTGGTCCTAAAAGCCTAAACACTTTTTCCTTTGCCTTGTCACTTCTCTACAAAATTTATTAAGATGCTATATCAGCCAAAGTGCTAAAACCACCCACACTTTTAAAGTTACTCATCACTGAGTTTCTCCCATATACATGCACACTTCACTTGTAAATAGTAAACTATTTTATGTCCCTCCCCTCCCCTCCCCTCCCTTCCCCTCTCCTCCCCTCCCCTCCCCTCCCCTCCCCTCCCCTCCCCTCCTCTCCCCTCCCCTCCCCTCCCCTCCCCTCCCCTCCCCTCCCCTCCCCTCCCCTCCCCTTTCCTCTCCTCTTCTCTCCTCTCTCATATTAATTACCAGGACAAGGGCTTGAGAAACTTGAGAGGATACAGAAGGACTTTTATATTTGTTTGTTTTGTTTTCTAGCCTACCGTAACTATCACTGACTGTGGAGAAAATGTGTAAATTATTTCTTTCATTTTTTTTTTTTCCTGCACCCATGCCCCACCAGCCCCAGGAACCATTTATATATATATATATATATATATATATATATATATATATATATATATATATATGACTGTACCATGTTGGCCTCTTAGCTCACTGATGCTCTGTTCATTTTAAAAAATATTTTGTGTCTTGTGCATACTGCATTGTGAATAAGATTTATTAGCATGTCTTCCAGATTGCTAATGTTTTCTTTTTTTTTTAAGATTTATGTTATTTATTTATTTATACAAGCACTGGGTACAGTCAGAAGCGCGGGAGGGTGAGAGAATTCACCAGAGCCAGAGTGGGGAACAGAGCAGGCAGAAGGACCGAAGTACACTGCTGAGGGGAGCAGCGGGCGGCAGGAGAGGTCTGCGCGCCAGGTGGGACCCTCCTCCGGTGGCCGGGGAGCAGCCGGGGATCGAACCAGCTCTACAGAAGATGCGGGCAGCTTTGCAACCCGGCGCTCAACCGCTGCGCCACTGGGGAGGCCCAGATCACAATGTTTTCTTCTGCAACACGTAACACGCCAGTAAGCGTGTTAATGTAGTTTTCAGTTAACACACTGTAGTTTGTTTGTTTTTTTTTTAATCTCTATTTCTGATTCTACTTTAACATTCTGCAGATGTTAAATACAGTTTTAATAACTTTTCATATCTTTCACTGCTAATTCTAACATCTAAATTAGTTCTAGATCAGTTTCAATTTTTCTTCCTTCTTTCTCAGTAATATTTGACAGAATGACAGATACTGTGAATTTTAACTATTGGGTTTTGAACACTTTAGAAGAAAGTTACCATAAATATTCTTGAGATTTATTCTGGGACAAACTTGAGCAATGTGAAATAAATTTGATACTTTCAAGCTTATTGATTTTTCAATTGATATGAAAAGCAGAGCTCAGTCTAGGGCCAATTATCTCTCAATAATGAGGAAGACCCACCTTGCACCCTTCATAGCACTTTATAAAACATGATATATATATTTTTTTGCTAATCTAGGGATAGGCATTGTTCCTTGTCCCTTGTAACCACTGGGAACTGTTACTCTTAATTCTTTCAGGCTATTAGTTTCCAGACTCTAGTAGCACATATATTCACGTAACAGTACTCAACTCAATACGCAAATGTTACATTCTGTAGAGCTCCAGATATCCCTGCCCTGCCCTCTCCACTCTCTGGTGCTCTTTCCTATTAACTCTGCTTGCCTAGCTTTCGGTGGGTAATTGGCTCTTTCTCCTCAATTCAGGGACTCTGTATAGCTTGAGAGTACAGCTCTCTGCAAAGTATAGCTCTCTGCATTTCTGTCTGGAAATTGTCTAAAGCAGGGTAATGAACCTATGTCTTTTCTCACTTCCTTCTCATTACAGAGTTTACTACCCTTCATGGTCTGAAGTACACTGTCCTGCATAACATTGTTTCATTTTTTTTGTTGTTGTTGTTGATATAAATGCCATCACTGGATAAACAAAATATGTCTACAAACACATTGAGACTCCCTAACAAAAATAACTCAGTACAACATAAAAATTATTATCTGACTTTGACTAGTCCTTAGCCAGACCTGTGACTCTCAGGGGCATTTGGAATTCCCTTGATTATGAGGAAATCAGAGAAAGTATCTTCTACTGCCTAAAAATAAATGAGTATTTTTCCTTACCCTATTGCACAATGCTTTATTATACAATTCAGTAAAAAAAAAAAATAGAAACTAGGGTAATGAGTGATTTAAATATAGTGTACAGAAGTCAGTTACTTTGAGTTTAGTAATGTATCTGAGCCCGTTATCAGCAGTTTGTCATTCATATGCCAAACAGGAGAGAGAGGAACTGGGGTTAGGAAAGCAAGGTTTATTCAGAAAACTAGTATTTCTGAGAGATAGGAGGCTCATGCCCTTGAAAAACCATCTCTCCTCTTGGGTTTTGATGTAGAGATTTTATTAAAGGCATCAAGAAAAGGAAGTTTCAGTAACTTCCACCTTTAGTCTTCCTGAAAAACGCTGGCAACCCAGGTAGTCTGGTTCTTGTCTTTGATTCATCTGTCAAAGATACAGGCAGGGAATGCTGGAGGTTTACTAGAGCCTTTTAGTGCACCTGACATGTAAATGGCTTGAGAGAAGTATGGAGGTTATGGTAAAGGCTAACTGAGGGGGAGGAAACTTCCAGGCTATTTATTTGTATTTACTTATGCATTATAGCTTTCAGAAACAATTTTGTTTAACTTTCAGATGAATAACTTAAATGTTTACAAAAAGAATTTCTCATGACCACCCTAAATTGACTTAACTTTCTTTTTTTTTTTAAGATTTATTTATTTATTTATTCAAGAACTGGGGTACAGGCCAGATGCACAGGAGGGTGAGAGGATTCACCAGAGACAGAGCGGGGGACAGAACAGGCAGATTGACGAAATACACTGTTGAGGGGAGCAGCTGGCAGGACAGGAGAGGTCTGTCGCGCCATGTGGGACCCTCACTGGCCATCCGGGATCTAATCAGCTCTGCAGAGGCTATGGAGTGGCCTCACTGAGTGGCGCTCAACTGCCTGCGCCACCAGGGGAGGCCCTAAATTGGCTTAACTTTCAACTAAAAAAGTTTTCCAACAGCAATTATCTACCAAATAACACTCATTAGTTTCTTCTTGTGTTTTTTATTGATTTGATCACTCTTTTGCCTCAACAACAATTTTTGTTTGCCTATTATTTCTCCGGGACCATTCTATTGCCTTTATTTTTAGCAATGAATTAGATCATTTGGACTCCATTTTTGTGACACAGACTAGAGATATTTAGCTTACTTAGTTTGATCCTTTCATGAAAATATTCTGAAATGAGTGGGAGGCATATTATAGATATTGCTAAATTTGTTTTATGCCAGTCTATTAGATTATAATCCTTGAAATCAAGGAGCCTTGATTTCTTGTCTATAATGTGTTCTTGTACAATTTAGCCATGCACAAAGTAGAGTAGTTGTTGAATTAAATTGTATTGCTAAGTACCCTGACAATACTACATTTTTCTTAATACAGTTAAATACACACATGTACATACATGTGCACACACCATATTCATCTGGAAAATACACACATGATAAGAAGTGATATTCCCCAATGTAGATGAGAAACTGGGAGTTTACTAAAACATTATAATTTATCAGTAAAACATAAGCATGAGATCATTTGACAACCTGAATATTTTATGATAGAGAGCCCTTTAAATGAAATATGGAAAATCATTTTAAGTAACTGCCAATGCTGAAAAACAACTGAGATATCGAAATTTCATACCTTTAATTCTATATTTTACTCGTCTCAGTTTCAAAACATCAAAAATGGTTTCAACTAAACATTTAATTCATTATTTACAAAAACAATAGCTAAGTTAAAAGTATACAATAGCTAAGTTAAAAGTATATATTAGTATCCTCAAAACCTCTAAGAATGTTTTAAAATATGGTTTAGTTTGAGTGGTTTTGCAGATGATCTGCCATTTTCATAGCTGATTTCATTAGTAATTTCCTTTTTCTAATGACTGTATAATTAAACCATAATGGGAAATGTAGGCTTATGTATATTCATAGAGAATTTGGTACAGCAAACAAACTATAATTAACTACTAGCTAAAATATATTTTTATTTATATAAATGTTTCTGTCAAACAACTTATTTTTGTTTTAAAAAAAAACAAGGTAATTATTACTGACTTCTCAATTTAATGGGCCACATAACAAAAATCCATTTTTTTGCTCTACTCTATAGCTACTTATACTGTAAAATATTTTAGTTAATATAATTGTACCCCATTATTAGCATATTTTTTAGAATAATACAAAAGAAAATTATCACATTGGTACATACCAGGGAAATAAATTTTACTTCTGTTCTTAAATGAAAACAAAAAGTACAGTACTCACATATAAATGCATGTAAGTTTTATATGTGGTATAAAACATTTAGATTATAATATCCAAAACATTTCCTATCACCTATTTGTTGCTAATCAATATTATTTGCAGTTAATACAAAATTTCTTTCATACTGGCAGAGTGTTCATTTCAGTGTCCATGATAGGCACATTTCAAATTCAAATTATATTATAAAATAAAAAAGCAATCAGATCACAAATATATTTTGTCTATGTATGCTTATATATGACTACTTTATTATTTAAGCAAAATTAAAATACATGTGATGATTTCAATTCCCTTTTTTAGAAATAGAAAATACACATTTATCAAAATTGTATGCCTGCCTTATCAATTCATATATTAAGGTCTATAAATGATATGCTCCTATATCAATGTATGAATATCTTGGAATTTATGATACTAGCAAGTAGAAATCAGGTATTCTACTTTGTTTTTGTGGGTCATTTAACCTCAAAATTAGTGCAAATCTGGAATACATGATGTTAATTTGTAGGGTGTAAAATATGCAAACACACCAATATATACATCCACACTATATAAGATGGTTTAAACATTACACAACTTCTAATATCTAAATCGTCTGCCAAATCCAGTGGCTTGTCTAAGCAGAAAATAAGTTTTTTTTAAAGATTTATTTATTTTTATTTATACAAGAACTGGAGTACAGTCAGAGGTGCCGGAGGGTGAGAAAATTCACCAGAGACAAAGCGGAGAGCACAACAGGCAGACAAGACGGACTGAAGACACTACTGAGGGGAGCAGCGGGCTAGGCAGGAGAGGTCTGTCACACCATGTGGATTTCTCTCTGGCAGGCCAGGAATCAGCACTGCAGAGGATGCAGACAGCTTCACAGCACAGCACTCAACCTGCTGCATCACCAGGGAGGTCCAGAAAATAAGTTTAAATATTGTGATCTATCATTAAGACATGGAACCATCCCAAATGCCAATTGACGGTAACTGGGTGAAGGAGTTGTGGTTTATGGACTCAATGGACTGCTACTCAGCTATTAAAAAAAGATGAATTCTGGGCCTCCCTGGTGGCACAAGGGGTTAAGGAGCAATCTATGAAGCTATCCTCAGCCACTGCAGCACGGGTTCGATCCCAGCCAGGGAGCAACCCACATGGTGCAGCAGACTTCTCCTGACTCACCTGCTGCTCCCCTCAGCAGTGTATTTCAGTCTATCTGCCTGTTCTATTCCCCACTCTGAGTCTGGTGAATCCTCTCATGCCCCACAACTTTGGCCTCTATCCCAGGTCTTGTATGCATAAATAAATCTTTTTTTTTTTTAAAGATGAATTCTTGCCTTTTGTGACAACACGGATGGCACTTGAGGTTCTTGTATTAAGTGACATGAATCAGAAAATGAAAGACAATGACCAAAACAAACAAACTAAAAAGCACAACAAAAATAACTCATAGACTCTGTGAAAAATATTTACCTGAGGGGAGTGTGAAGGGTACACAGCAGGAATGGTGAAGAGTGAAGTGAGGCTTTTACATGCATACAGGTTGAGATGTACCCCTGACATTTATATAGTATTGAAAATCATTGGTAATTTAATAACACTTTGTTTTAAATAACTATAAACATCTGTGATCTTCATTTTTTCACCTGATTCATTTCATTCAGTATTTCTGGCAATATTCCATTCTCATAACAAGGAAATTTGAAACTAGATGGGAAAGAAGTCATGAGAAAGCAGAACCCCCTTCTCCTACATATTTCCAACTTTATCCTATTCATCTATCTATTTAGTCATTCATTTATCAAATATATATTTCATAATACTTATGTTCCAAGATTTTTACAACTTTTAGCTAAAAAATATATCTGTAGTTTTTCATTAGAGGAAGGTGATTGCTTCTGCTTTAAACAAGGACAGTGTTTCTATGACAGAATCACAAATAAAAACTGAGCAGACTATTTAAATTCTTATATTGAAGAAGCAGTATTATTTAGAGGTAGCTTGATTTCCCAAGTTGCTCAGAACGTTTCAGGATTAAGCTCCAGACATAAGAATGTTTCACTCACATCACCCTTTAAAGTCACAGATGGTGGAAAAGGGTAGGTAATGAATGGCTCTGCTAATTAGACTTTAACTGTGTCAGTTGGGGGAAGCAGCTTAGCATAATAAATCTACAGAAATAATTGGCCCAAAGGAGGATACGGCAATCTTTAGAAATATTAAGTAAAATTGATTGAATTAAATTTAAAAAAGAAAATTGTTTTCCTTAGGGCAATCAATGGATAAGAACAATAATGTCTTCACTGATTAAGGGGGAGTGGGTATCAGGATTCATAAAATGTACATCCTAAAACACTGAATCTAACACTTCGAATTGTATTGATCCATGAGTGTGTTATTATCCTCAAGGAATACAGAATGGGCTAGAATTAGAGAACCCATGCCATAATAGTTATAGTGATAAATTAAATTACTTTGAGGTGGGGAGATTGAATGTGCAGTTAGGTATATAGATGAGCAAGTGAGAGAGATTTACAGGAGGGTTAATTTTAGTTGGTTCCATAAAGATGAGCTGTATGTTTCCAGTAGGTGAAAACATAGTGAAGTGCATTATTAGCAAAGAGAATGAAAACATGTGTTTCATAGACTTAGGAAATTTAAATGCAGTCTACAAGAGTTGATCTATAGTGTTTATGTACTCAGGAGTTGGCTAAATAGGTGGAAAAGTTGGAGTCTTCAAGAAAAATGACTTTGAAATAAAATAATGCATTTTGACATTATTATGTAGGAATTTTTGTCAGGTTTATTTATCTGTAATTTAAGTAGTAAATTCACCCCATCAAAGAGGGCAGTTTGATAAGTTTTGGCAATCGTGTAGATTTGTGCAACCATCACCCAGATATAGACAATTTTCATCATCCTACAAAGTTGCCTACCATAACTTTCTTATCAATTTCCTGCCTTTACACCCAACATCTGGCAACAATCTTTGCCTAGCTTTATAGTTTTATCTTTTAGAGAATACCATTTAAATTGGAATTGTATTTTTGTCTGGCTTTTCACCATTTATTTATACTGTTTTTCCCTCTTTACTCTTTAAATACTAATCCATATTATATAGGGGGAATATTTAGAAGAAATCACCTTGTCATAAGTCATCTGATAAGCAACTCCAGGAAAATAGTTTATAATTATAACTGGCAGGTGAATGTAACTAAATTAAAACATGAAAATTCATCTAATTATTTTGGAAAAATTATAGCCACTAGAACAATATGCTCAAATTTATTTAAACAGAAAATGTTGAAGCTGAACATAAATGTGGAAGTAACACAAACGTATGTTTGGAGGGGCCTCCCTGGTGGCCAAAGTGTTAAGTCTCAGGACTATCACCACTGTGGTCTGAGTTTGATCCCTAGCCAGGGAGCTAACCCACATATGATGCAGCAGAACTCCCCTGTCTCACCATGTATTTCAGCAGATCTCCTATTCTGGTCCCCACTCTGTCTCTGGGGAATCCTCTCACCCACCCACCCCCAATTCTGGCCTACACTCCAGTTCATCTATGCATAAATGAATAGATAAATCTATTTTTTTTAAAGTATGTTTGGAAATGGATTACTCAAAGTATATTAAAAACCAGTAGGTATTGGTATTTGGTGGTTCTAGGGAATTTAAGAATGACCTCAAAGGCATACATTTAAAGAAGAAAATGAGCAACATCTGTTTTAGAGAAGATTTATCTAACTGAATAGATTTGCTTTCAATTTTGAGCATATAAGAACGAGTCGAATGCTACATGAAGAAACTATTTGTTCAAATTCGTGATAAAGAGGAAAAAATATTTATTTTGGATTACTTCAGCAAAATGTGACTACATTTGATACATTTGAAATGGATAATAAAAAATTAAACAACAGTTTATGAACCTGATTTGGGGCCTCCCCCGTGGCACAGCGGTTGAGCGCTGGGTTGCGAAGCTGCCCACAGCCTCTGCAGTGCCCGTTCCATCCAGGGCTGCTCCCGGGCCACGGGAGGAGGGTCCCACATGGCGCGCAGACATCTCCTGCTGCCCGCTGCTCCCCTCAGCAGTGTACTTTGGTCCTTCTGCCTGCTCTGCTCCCCGCTCTGGCTCTGGTGAAGTCTCTCACCCTCCCATGCTTCTGACTTTACCCAGTGCTTGTATAAATAAATAAAAATAAATCTTTAAAAAAATGAACCTGATTTGGACATTAATACTATGGAAATTCCACCCAGAGAGAGACATTTTTTCTTTTTTAATGTGTAACTCTGGTTCTTTATATTTCATTTCTGTATCATAATTCTTTGTGAGAATATACCTCTATTTGTTTATCTATGCTTGTGCTGATAAACATTCCTACACTTCCTTTTCTACGTATCATATTTTCTTCAGCTACTAGGAAGCTGAGAGTCCAGTTGAATGCATGTTTACATAATCATATTTGACCTTAATTTGAATTATTTTCCTCCTTATTCTCTTTTAGAATTAAGATTACATTAGTTAATAATACAGTATATAATTTAAGGAAATTAATTCACACCTCTCTAAATGTATGTAGCCACAGCACACCCACCTCTACAGCACCTATAATCCCTCAGCACTGACCACTAGGTCCAATCCTCCCTTCTTTAACTAACCCCTTTCCCTTCCCTAGTAGTCTGATTTGTCCAGTCGTTTTTCTAGGGTTTGTTTTGGTCCATTTGAACATTAAAAAGAGATCTACCACATAATTCAGCAATCATTCATTAATTCATTATTTTGTTCATTTCTTCAATATTAAAATTTTACTAAGTTACTTCCACAGTATGAAGTGGGTATGATGAGGTAAAAAAAGGAATTAAAAAGGAGAAAAGTACTTAATTTTTTAATTGAGTTTTTCATTTTGATTATAAAATAAAATCTTGGTTAAGAGAGGTTTGAGAGGAAGTCCATTCAGCAAAATGATTTTATTTACCATTTAAAGAAGTGTGACCTCTTCCCTATGATTCATAAGGTGACAGTGGGTATTCTAGGAAAAGGTTTTGACTTACTCCTATGCTCTAGGGGTTGTGGGAAAAAAAAAAAGTCATTGTTGTAGTATAAACTCCTGACAGTTGGTTTTCTTATTATAATGAAAAAACATGACTTAAGATTTTAATCACCAGGGCATCCACTTCAAAGAAAGCTACCTGGAATAAATACACGGGTAGCTACAGGAATAGATAAAAAATTACATCTCCCTTGACCCCCTTCTTGTTTCCTTTTGCTTTTTTGAGATCTCTGGTTGATTTAAACAGTGGACTCTTTGATCACTTATTTTTCCCTTTTTAATCTTTAATTCAAGCTCTTATGTTTTAAATTCATTAAAAGAGTGAACCAACTAAACTCTAGATACCCCAACCTCACTTCAAGAAGTTCATAAACCTATGTACTCCAGAACTTGTGAGTAATACATTTTTTCTTTCAGTGATAGTTATTGTTGAGTATTGTTGAGTAGTTATTTCTTTACTATCATAAGAACCAGAAAGTTTCTCCAGTTACAGTAGGTTTTCCAAAAGCGCAGGCAACTATCACCAGTCACTTCTAGCATACAAGTCATTGTCTGTATAATGACACCCACACATAACAACAGTCATCAACATATCCACAAATTTTAGTGTGGATGTTTTTAAAGTGGGACTGACAGAATATCAAAAGAACACTCAAAGTGTACCCAAATAATAAACAGTATAATAAATGAAAAACTACCATAAATGAATGCAAACTTTGGTTTTAACAGGAAACAAGTATTTTATGTTTACTGCAAATTTGGAATTCATTCATTTGTTTATTCAATAAGTATTTATCTATTATAGGTACGGTTGTAGATACTAATAATGCAATGATGAATGAAACACAAACCAGTTCTGCCCTTTGGGGGAAGGTAAAAAGAAAATTAGGTAATAAAATAATAAAATAAATAATATAATTTCAGAGAGTTAGTGCTGTGAAGAAAATTAGATAAAGTAAATTTACATTGTTTAAATTAGCAAGCAAATTAGGAGGTGACTGTTAAAAACCAGCTCTGCTCCAGATGCTCTCTTGAAGTTTTCTTCTACCTTTAGGGTGTATAATGATGTATATTTCAGACATACATTTAAGGGAGACAAAAGGCTTTCAGGAATTAGGGTAAAACACTAAAATTGGAAGTTGTTTCTGAAACAAGGGAATGACATGACACTTTTATCTGTTTTCCTTTTCATAATACAATATCTCTCTTTGATACATTCTTCTTTCAAAATTGAATAAAACATTATGACATAATTATGTTGGCATGTTCTGACACTTAAAATTCACTGAGAAAAACAGCATTCTTCTGATCATAGTATAGTGGTTAAGAAAGTGATATCTGAAGACAGGCAGATATGAGTACAAGTCATGTTTCCACAGTTATTAACTTGATGACCTTCGTTAAGTTAATTAACCCATCTGAGCTTTAATGTTTCACATTTAGATGAGGAAAATAACCATATTTCCATGTTAGGGAGAATGCGAGATTTAAGTAGCCCATCCTATCTAAATATGAACTGTCAAGATTAAGGAACCAGATACAAAGCATAATAATTAAACATAAGAATCATAAAGCATAGAAAATGGGTGCTATTTATAAAAGATACAAACAGCACCAGTAACATATTTAAAGGCTATAACAGTTTCCATTAATAAAAAATACATTAACATACTGTGAGATTATACAAAGGAATGTTATATTATTTTGATATATTTTATTTATTAAGCAGCCTAGTAATATTAAAATTATAGCAGAATTATAAATATATTGATTATTTTAATATAAATATATATTTTATAGGCAAAATACATAGCCATTCAAAGATTACTGAGTAAAGTATTAAACATCCACACAATGGAACATTATGTATTCACACAAAAGAATGAACATTGTGTCTCTATTAACTAACAATGTACTGATTTACAGGAAATACTGCAGAAAGATAGGTAGGTAGGCAGATAGATGACAGATAGATGGATAGATAGATGAAGTAGTTTGTGTTATCTTTTGTGTAAGGAATATATGTATATTTTTTTCTAAGGGAGAAAAACAAAAGATAATCCAGAATCCAAAAAAGTCATTGTTATTGAATGGGTGATAAAAGGTACAAGAGATGGAGATAAATGAATCATCCGTAAGTATAATTTTCTAATACAGCATTTTTCATTGATTTTTAAGGCTTGTAAATATCATACATTTCAAATATTAAATGAAACATAAAAGACAAGACAAAATAGAAAATAAAATTAATTTAAAATAAACACATGGGGAAGCACAACAAGGTGGTGGTGGAGTGAAGAACCCAGGATAGCTTTCTCCAGACAGGTACTGCAGAGCTGATGCACAACAAAGCCTTATCCCTCTGTGGGAAAAGCTGATTATCAGCATAAACAATAAGAGCATCATTCTCAGTGAATAATAGATTCCCAATAAGACTCCAAAAAATTACCCATCCCCTTAGAGGCAAATGCTCAGACTAACAGGCTGGAAACAAAGAGGGCATCTGAGTGTCCAAATTTGCCATAACCCCAAGGGGAGACCACAAGAAAGGTGTTAGGTAGGCCTCAGAGAGCTGGTGCAAAAGGAGAAACCCAAATTTAAAAGGTATCATATAATCCACCTTGAGATTAAGATGATGGCTGCCACTGTTTCTGCCAAGTGTCAGGAGCAACTTCCTCATGTGGCTTTCACACACTAGTCTCTTCTCCAATTGTCTCTCCCCAAGTGTTCCTCTTCCATGTGTCTCTCCTTCCTCCTTCATTCCATCTTCACTTACATATCCACACCATTCTTTCCAAGCTGCCCCCATTCAGGCAAAACATACTAGGAACTATGATCCAAGGCAGCTGCATGTTAGTGGGGCCAGGAGAGAGTGGCCATTCCCTGTGTTGCATTGTTTTTCCTCCTTTCACTTGAGATATGTTTTGTAAACTTCCCCAAGCTGAGATATCTAAAACACTTGCCAGCCTCTACAATGGGGATTTCAAATTCCACAGTCTATTTTAGGGGAATCTTTGCCCTACTGCTCTTTTATACCTACTACCTACTAACCATTCTCCTGCAAGGTCCATTCTCCTGACCACTCCTATAAGCACAGAAACAACATATCCTGAAAACGCATCTCTAATAAAATCTATATGCAAGTGAAAATGAGGAGACAGAAGAACAGTAGAAATGCCAGAACAACAACAAATCTGAAACAAGCCCAGATCCAGTGGACAACATAAAACAACAACAGAATGAAGATAATGAAAATATGAGACAGCTACTTTATGAAATAATAGAGTTAAGAAATAGTACAACTCATTTTTTTTTAAAAGCTCTTTTTTAAAAAAAGATTATTCAAGAACTGGGGTACGGGCCAGATGCGCAGGAGGGTGAGAGGATTCAACAGAGACAGAGCAGGGAACAGAACAGGCAGACTGACGAAATACACTGCTGAGGGGAGCAGAGGGCAAGACAGGAGAGGTCTGCAGCACCATGTGGGACCATCGCCCGCCAGCCGGGATGAACCAGCACTACAGAGGCTGCGGACAGCTTCACAGTGTATTGCTCAACCACCTGCGCCACCAGGGGAGGCCCTACAACTCATTTAAACCAAACAATTGAGGGTTTTACTAGTAGGAAAAAGAGAACTAATGGAAAGTAGTCAATTTGAAAACACATTGCTGGAGAACACAAAAAGATAAAAGGTGAAATGAAAATAGTGGTAGAACTCTCTGAGACGATTTAAAGAGATATAATATCCATATCCTGGGGATATGGATCCCAGAAAGAGAAGAAAAGAAGAAAGATATAAAAAACTTATCTAAAGAAAAAAATCACAGAAAACAAGCTCATTTTGGGAAACAAACCAGAAAATGTAATCCAGGAGACCAAAAGAATTCCACACAAAATAACACAAGGTAGAAATACATGAAGACATGTAATAATAAAATTGTCAAGAACTAACAATAAGGACAAAATGCTAAAGGTATTAAGAGTAAAAAAAAAATGTAACCTATAAGGGAAACCCAAAAGATTATGATTGACTTTTTGTACAAGTACAACAGGACTGGAAAGAGATACTCAGAGTACTTAGAGAAACTGACTTCCAGTCCAGAATCTTCTCAGCAAGATTAACAATTAAGATAGAAGGAAAAGTAAGGAGCATCACTGAAAAGCAAAAACTAAACAAATTTATTGACACCAATCTCTATATGAAAGAAATTCTAAAGAAACAGTTCTGCATTCTTGAGAAATATATCAACTAAAGTCTAATTATTTTCAATTATCCTTGCTTCTGATCTCTTAAATGGACTATTTTTAATGGAAAAACTATTATCAGCACTTAAATCCAAAGGCCAGGGTAATAATATTGACTCTGTATCATACCTTCTGGGTTGCCTTAGGCATAATGTTTTACTTTCTATCCCTCTGCTTTATCATTCATTAAGCAATGAGTGAATGAAATGTGCTGAATGGCATGAAATACAAATGCACAGTCATGTAATTTACTCTCAATATAGGTTAGAGTTTAGTGATGATATTTGTATGTATAGGACAATTAAATGATATGACTAATGGCACAAACAGTAACAGCTTGCCTGCTAGCTGGTCTTTTGGGTAAACTAGTCTTCTAGTTTTCTCTTTTCATGGTTCTTTTTTATTTCTTTGGTATGATTTCTGGAAGTTTAAAATGAGGCAGAATCTCCTTAGATTGTATGTAATTTTTGTATTGTACATTTTGGGCCCATAGTCTTCTTTGAAATCATTTACAGTGTAATAGACATGCAATGGACTGCCCTCTGACCTCTGCTGTCCTAGCTGTCTCTGGGCCTTTTATCCAGTTTGCAAAAGAGTTATCTCTTCCAAATAAACCGATTCTCTTTGAATGTGAGATTTTAGGAAATGGAAATATGTGCTGAAGATGAACTATAAGAGTGAGATTAAAGATCACTGTGTGTCCCTGATTTCTCACAATCCTCTTAACATAAGTGGTCATTTCTTCTTTGAAAGAAGATATCTACCATGGCTTGGCTGCTGGGTACATGGCAATTCTAAGAAGAAAGCTTTAAAAATCCACCAGCTTGCTCTGCAGGATAAACATTACACTTAATATAGTAAACTATTTACAGACTGAACTTTTTATATTTAAGGTAGTTATTTGCCTTCAGGCTTTTGGAGCTTCCAGAAGGCAAGCCCTGATGCAATTCCAATGTGGCAATCTGCACAAGACCCATAAGGACATCCTCTATGTGCCTGCTGATAGTCTGAGAACAGGAGATACCCTGACACAAAAAAGAAAGAACAGCGATGCTTTTATCCAGAATTAATTGAAACATGCATATGCTGAGAAGTGTAAAAATATTTAAAATTATTTATGAGTAATAGAGAAAATAACTGTATCCAAATAAATAATACTTGATATGAATAGACCCTTTATATCAACATGTTTCATATAATTTCAACTTTGTATCTTTGTGAAAGTTAGCTTGAAAATAGTAAAAATTCTGCTAATGAGTTAGCTATTTTACAGTTTGCTACATAAGTCATAGTTTTCATGAAGAGAAATATGTTAGGTTTTCTCAGGAAGGAAATACTCAATGTTTTTCTTGAGAGAGAACCAACAGCTCCAATCACTTTCTATATAGAGACAGTATTATCAAATCTAAGGTACAACCACACTTATGACATAATATGAATGATAGTTTTATATTTTTACTTATAGTTGATGCAGTTATGAAATCAGTGGTGGATCTTGGGTGATAGTCAATAGCAGTGGTAAAATGTAAACTGCTTTAGAAAGTTAAGGTTTATGTAAATCTGAAACCTTTTCTTTGAACATATAAAAATAGACATTTTTATTATATATGTTGTATTGAACTCTATACTGCTATTTTTAAAAATGTGTGACTTAGTTGAAGATTTTTTCTGACATATTATAGATTATTAAATTGTTTGCAAGTAATATTTAAATAGCACAAGTATGACACATTTTAGTGGCCCCAGGAGGATGTTTTTACCCATCTGTCACTTATGATGAGACAAATTCAAGAAGTTAAATCTTTCTGGAAAATGGCACCATGGCTTTCTTCAAGTAAAGAGCCATTTGTTTAGAATACGATTATACTATTTTCTGCTTAATAAATAAACCCAAACAGCAGACAATACTACTGCTTTCTATTTTGGAGAATTTGATGTTATTTTCCTTTTTTTAAAGATTTATTTTATTTATTTATGCATACAAGAGCTGGGGTATAGATGCAGGGGAGGTGGTGGTGGTGAGAGAATTCACCGGAGACCAGAGTGTGGAACAGAACAGGGTGTTTGACTAAAATGTGCTGCTGAGTGGAGCAGCAGGCAAGACAGGAGAGGTCTGCTGTGCCATGTCATTTAGCTCTTTGCCTGGTGAGGGAACTCAGGCTGCAGTGGCTGGGAATAGCTTGATAGCTCTGAGACTTTAACCCCTACACAACTAGGGAGGCCCTGGAGAATTTGATTTTCAGCATGGTGTGACTTAGATGTCAATAGCAAGAAAGTAGCAGTATCTCCCCTTAATTGATGGCTCTTCTTATTTCTTGAGGCAAGAGACAGAGAGTTTTGACAGAGAGTCCCTAATGTCCACTAAAAGTTTGTCCAGGACCTCTCCGGTGGCACAGCAAGTTTGAGCGCTGCGCTGTGAAGCTGTCCGCAGCCTCTGATACACTGGTTCGATTCTGGCCAGCCAGGGAAAATCCCACATGGCGCAGCAGTCCTCTCCTGTCTTGCCTGCTGCTCCCCTCAGCAGTGTACTTTGGTCTTCTGCCTGTTCTGCTCCCTGCTCTGTCTCTGGTGAATCCTCTCACCCTCCTGCACATCTGGCCTGTACCCTAGCTCTTGTATAAATAAAAAAAAATTGTCCAGGTCTATGCATTTAGAAGGTGTTTTGTGACTTAATAATTAAAGGAGAGAATGAATTTCTCCTTGAATATACAGAGTATGAATATTCATTGAGATATGCTACATCAACATTTTTCAATACTCAATGATTTACCTGGACCAAGGCAAGGTCTAGGAAACTAGAAGAAGGGGGGATTAAAGGTGTCACAGTATAGCATCTATATCTAAAGGCCTCATATTGTATTTGCTGATATGTATCAAATCCCAAGAAAATGTAAGTTCCACAGGGAGTGATCTCTGTTTAACTTGATAGATGTCTTCTAAATACCAATAACAACAGTGCCTGGCACACAGCCAGGCATTAATAATTGAATACATGAATAAAAGGAAATGAAAGTGTGTGGAACTATTATAATGTTTCTTAGGAAGCAATAATCAATGTAGATTGAAAAGGTGTGGGAGAAAGTCATGGGAAAGTGAGGTTTCAACTGAATATTCAAAGGCAAATATATATGGGCTGGAAGAGAATCATTCAGAATCAATGGTTGAAGAAAAGTAAGGAGAAAACTATTTTATTTAATTTTTTTGATTTATTTATATATATATAAAAGAGCTGGGGTACAGGCCAGAGATGCGGGGGGTGAGAGTATCCACCAGAGACAGAGTGGGGAGCAGAACAGGCAGACTGGCTGAAATAAACTGCTGAGGAAAGCAGTGGGCGAGACAGGAGAGGTCGTCTGCACCATGTGGGTTGCTCCCTGGACGGCCGGGGATCAAACTTGTGCTACAGAGGCTGCGGATTGCTTCATAGTGCTGTGCTTAACCCCTTGCTCCACCAGGGAGGCCCAGAGAAAAATTATTTTAAAGGTACATTGAGGTAGAACAAAAAAATACTTTAGAGACTAATATAATATAATAACATTCAGTTTGAGGGAGTTGAGGAGCCTCTGAAAATTTTGTATTAGGGTAGATCTCTGAAAAAACTGGGCATGGAGAGCTCATACACTGCTGTTGATTGTCATGCTAGTTCTTCTGAACCCCTTTAAGGCATCCTATCCTTCGGCTAGGATCTATCAATGTGTGTCTGGATATTAATCTAAAATTCTACATCAATTTAGTTTGTGAAGCTTCAGAAATCACTGCATTTCTCAATTCTGGCACTGATTCTGGAACTGGATAAATACAGAGTTGAAGGAATGGCAGTTAATTATTATTGATTAGTGTGCAACAGCATTAGGGGCTTTAAGAAATGTTAATCCTTCCAATCCATGATCAGGGAAGGGGTAGCTCTCCATTTCTTTGTGTCTTCTATATATTTTAACAATACCTTATAGTTTTTATTGTAAGGTCCTTCACCTTTTTTATTAAATATATTTGCAGGCATTTAGCTCTTTTTGATGCAATCATACCTGGGGTTGTTTTCTAGCTTTCTTTCTCTTTTACCTATAGTTGTTTACATCTAGGAATCCAATTGATTTTTGTAAGTTGACTTTATAGCCCTCTACTGAACTAATTTATTGTTTTCTAATAATTTTTGAAATGTAGAGAATGTAACTGGGCCTCCCTGGTGGTGCAAGGGGTTAAGATATGACCTATGAAGTTATCTGCAGCCTCTGCAGCACAATTTCGATCACCGATGAGGGAGCTACCCACATTGCACAACAGACCTCTCCTGTCTCGCCCGCTGCTCTCCTCAGCAGTATATTTCAGTCAATATGCCTGTTCTGTTCCCCACTCTGTCTCTGATGAATCCTCTCACCCTCTGACCTGTGCTCCAGTTCATGTATGTATGAATAAATAAATCTTTAAAAAAAAAAGAAAAAAAGAAATGCAGTTAATGCATCTAGGGAACTAAGTTTCAAATGTTATTTCCTTTGAATTCATTTAATTTAAATAGAGTAGTGACTATTATTTTGGACAGCATGAAACTTCTCCCCACAGAAAACATCAAAATTTCGGCAATTTTCACATGGCTGACTATATCACACATGATAGGCTAAGTAATGTTAAGATAATAATAATAATAAAATCTCAGAGTGTCACAGGTTTATAACAGCAAAGATTTATATCTCCTGCTCACACTGAAATTTTCACATCAGTTTCAACCCGGGACTCAGGTTACAAAGCAATCTATATCTGTAGTATTTGTGACTGTCCCTGTAGAGGACGATAGAACCTTATAAAAGCTCACACTTCATTTGCCTGTAAACCTTTGATTATGACTAGAACTCATCATTTCACAATATAGATAGGGGATAGATGATATAGAGAGATGATAGAAGATCTCAAACATTGCACACATGTGTGATTTCCCCCGGTCAATCACATGGGTACTCTGAGTTTCACAGAGCATTATGTAGTCCGTTACAGTGGCTTCAAAAGGTAAAGAATGAGGTATTTTTATTGAATTAATGAATATTTGCAAGCAAGTTCTTTATGTTCTAACTTGAACTTATTGCTGTAAACACATCTACCTTAAGTACAGATATAGCAATGAAATACAGCTACTACAGTCTTTCAGGACCATTAATACCCTCTTCTTCACACAACCTCATTCCTTTCATTTTTTTTTTATTTCTTGGTATAAATATCATGTTCTCTGAGAGAACTCCCCAATACCCTTCTTTATATGACTACACATTCACACTTATTGCTTTGTGTAAAAACAATGATCAACAAAGCTAAATAAATATATCCTGAATTCATTTTCTAAATTTAATGGAAAAAAACAGTGATATCACTTAACCAAATTCAGGAAGTCCTTTCTTGGAAGGTACACTGGGGACCCTATTCATTGTAAGCTTCTTGAAGGCAAATTAAAAAAAACTAATCCATTCCTGTGATTTAATGTTCAGCAAATAAGGTGGATTATTAAATCATTACATAACAATATGAAGAAACCATGCAAGTATATCATCAATATTAGAGATTTAAACTAGCAAAATATTTATATAAGTATGTATTGCTAGAGACAGGAAACTTTTAAACAGAGGATACTAAAAGAAGTGGAGGATCCCATCCTTTGGGTGTATGTTACCACACCACAACCACCACTAAAATCATCTACCCATCTTCCTCTAACAGACTCAATTCTATAGTCATATTTCTAGGATTTGTTATTGGTTTGATTTTATCTGACCCTTTTTTTTTTTTTTATATTCCACATATAAATGACACTATCAGGGTTATGTCTTTTTCCTTCTGACTTATTTGCATAGCATAATACTCTCCAGTTGCATCCATGTATTCACAGATGGCAAGAGTTCATGTTATTTTTGTTTCTTTTTTATAGCTGAGAGGTATTCCATTGTGTATATAGACCATATCTTTCTGATCCACTCACTTGTCTTTGGGTACTTAGGTTGTTCCCATAGCATGGCTATTATAAATAGTGCTGCAATGAACGCGGGAGTGCATATAAAACAGTGCTTTTGCATTTGTTGGGTAGATACGTAGGAAAAGAATCACTGGTTCATATGGTAGAACATATGGTAGATCTAAATATAATATTTAGATAAATTTCCATACTGTTTTTCATAGGGACCGGATGTAAAACAGTCACATGGAAAATAATGAAACCTGATGGCTATCTCACATCATTCACAAAATTTAACTCTAAACGAATAAAATACTTGGGTATAAGAACTGAAACCATAAAACGCATAGAAGAAAGCAGTCCATTACATAAAGTTCAGTTATATCTGTGTGTATACATCTTCACAGCAAGAGAAACAAAAGAAAACATATATAATGATTAGGACTCCATCAAACTAAAAATCCTTTGTACACCTAAATAAACTATCACTAACCAAAAAGACACCCTACTGATTGGGAGAAAATATTTGCACAGCATACATCTCACAAGTGTCTGATATTGAATATCTACAAAGAATGCATACCAACTCAACAAAAAAGAAAATTCAATCAAAAATGGGCAGGAGACCTAAGTAAAGAAAACAAGCACATGAAAAAAAGTTATCACTTATCAGCAGGGAAATGAAAATCAAAACCTCATTAAGATACTATCTCATCAGGCCTCCCAGGTGGCAAGGGGTTAAGCACAGCAATATGAAGCAATCTGCAGCCTCTGCAGCACAAGTTCGATGACCTCTTCGATCTTGCCCACCGCTCCCCTCAACAGTGTATTTCAGTCTGTCTGTCTGTTCTGTTCCCCACTCTGTCTCTGGTGAATCCTCTCACCCAATCGCCACCCCCCCCCCCCGCATCTCTGGCCTGTACCCCAGCTCTTGTATGCATAAATAAATAAATCTTAAAAAAAGACACTATATCATATCTGTGAGACTGACCCATAGCAGAAAGACCAGGGCAAAAAAAGTATTGGGGGGGCCTCCCCAGTGGTGCAGCAGTTGAGCGCTGGGTTGCGAAGCTGCCCGCAGCTTCTGCAGAGCCGGTTCGATCCCCGGTTGCTCCCGGGCCACCTGAGGAGGGTCCCACATGGTGCGCAGACCTCTCCTGCCTCCCGCTGCTCCCCTCAGCAGTGTACTTCGGTCCTTCTGCCTGCTCTGCTCCCCGCTCTGGCTCTGGTGAATTCTCTCACCCTCCCGCGCTTCTGACTGTACCCACTGCTTGTATAAATAAATAAATAAATAAATCTTAAAAAAAAAAGTATTGAGGAAAATGTTAAGAATAAGGAAATCTCCTACACTGACATTCCCATTTTAGAAAAGAAAAAACTCCTTTTTAAAGTTATATTTCAATGAATGAAAAGAATAAACACTACTAAGCAATTTCAAATTTAGGCTAAAATAATCTCAAACAAGTAAGCAAGTCTGCCTCAAGGCTATTAGATATTTTTTTTTTACTAAATTACCAAATAATCGTTTAGATATGATAAGTATTGTAGATCACAGACACTCTTATGTAAGTCAGTAGGCAATCTATGATTTCATTTTCATCTAAATATCTGCTTCACTGCCCTCATTCACTAATATGATAATCTACCACAATTTATACATTTAGCTAGTCTAGACTTCTTGTTAAAGGTATCTACTGCCCCTCTCTTCTTTCCCATTTGACCCTCCCTTCTTTCCTTCCTCTCTTTGTTCTATCTCCTAATCTCTTTCTGTCTAAATAAATATAGTAAGAGTCTGATTAGTTTTTCTCTGAGCTTTAACTTATTCACAAATAATTTTGGACTTTGCTAGATTAATGCCTAATTTACCGCTAGTATATGACCCAATATTGATACCCACAAATGTCATATTTTATCTAGAAGTCAAAGAAATTAAGACAAATAAGTAATTGAATTCCTAATTTATGAAACAGATAAATGTGGCAACTTGTCTGTGGAAATACATTTTACAAGTTTAAATTTATAACATTTAATATAAAGTCAATGCCTAAGCACAAGTAGATTTGATCAGTGAGGACAGGTATTTTAATGTAGGGATCTGAGTTAATGTGACTAGTAGAGTTGAATATATAAAAGTCTTGAACTATGAATCAGATCTTAGTTGATATATGTCGCATGCAGAAATTTTTATTAGGCAATGATAAGAGATAAAATGTTGACCTCAATGGTTCTTAATATTTATAGGAAGAAGCAGAAAATAGATGAGTAAAGAAAAAAAAATAGAGATTGAGAATATTGCCACAACAAAAGGAACATGGTACTTCAGGAATGTAGGATTTCTTTCCAAAGAAGTAATATTTAGGCTTACACCTGAATTGTGAGAATTTTCCATCCACGATGAGAACATAAAAAAGCAAGAAAGGGCGAAAGAAAAATACCGGATGGTCTCACTCATAGCAGAAATTTAGAAAACCTAAATAAGGGACCAGGAAAAAGACTAATTATAATAAATTAAAAATAAAAATCAACAAGCAACTATAAACCAGAAACACACTATGGGGAGCAGGGTGAGGGGAGGAAGGATTAGAGACAAAATAGGGGGGGTGGGAATTGTATGGGGAATATAACCAAGATGGAAATGCAAACATTGTGCAAAAATGAAAAATGATCTAAAAATATATCAAATAAAATATTTTTAAAAAACAAGGTTTTTGAGTCTGACCATAAGTAGGTACAAAGCATTGTCACCATGCAGGAAGTAGACAAGTTCTCAGAGTAGAACAAGTCATGCTGGAAGGACATCAGTGAGCTGAATCCTGTATGAGTTCAGAGAAGAGACATTCCCCAGAGCATACAGCAAATGTTAAGCAATGGAAGGAACCATTCATGAGCTATGAGTACAATAGATGGGCAATCAATCTGGTTAAATTGTATTTAGACTGCTTTGATGAGAGTGGGTTGGGGAATGGAGAAAAACAAGTTCATCAGAGAAAGCTGTTCGGAGAATGGCAAAATGGAAAAGCTAGTATATGTCCTATCCCTATTGGGCATGGGCTAGTGAAGTTATTGAATTTCTATAGGTGTTAGTCTTCCTATTCAAAAAGTGGAGTAGTGAGACTTATGATAAAATGTTTACCTTAACTTTTTACATTACTATAACAACTTAAATAAAATTCTTCATTAAACATACACACACACACGCACACACACACACATATTACTCTGCAATTATTGTACAAAGATCAAAAGTCTGACATGGCTGTCATCCAGACAAAGAAAAGTGTCTACAAGGCTGCATTCCTAGTTGGAAGATTTGTTTCTTTGTTTATCCAGGTTTTCAGCAAAATTCAGTTCCTTGCATTTGTAGGACCAAAGTCCCTGTTTCCTTGCTGACCATCAGCTGAGGACCACTCTCAGCTTCTAGAAGCATCCTGCATTCATTGGTTCATATTTCCCCTTCAGCTATCTTCAAAACTAACCTTGTTTTGTAAGTTATCCCCAGGCTTCAAAAATCTCTCCTATCTCCACTTTCATTGTCACATCTGTGACCCATTCTTTTGATTTCCTCTTCTGCTGTTAAGAACATAATGATTAATTTGGGCCAACACAGAGAAACCAGGAAAATTTTCCTCTTAAAACATCATTGATTAGCATTCCTAAATCAATCTTTAACCTTAATTATTCTTGCCATATAATGAAACATACTCAAAGGTTTGGAGAATTAAGAAAATTATAGGTGAGTGAATTATTTTTCTTACTATAAAGTTTAAAAAAATTAGTTACTCTTAAAAAGAAACATAGTTTATCTGCATCAATTTGAATTTGACCTATCAATAAATCAATTTAGTGTTGTATTAGACATTGCTTAATTTTTTCATAAATAATATATGTACTTTATAAAATTTATAAATGTGCACATAAATTAGTGAGCACTGACCATTCCTTTTATTTTGTTGTATGTATGGAATTGGCTATTTCAAAGACATTGTGGTGAGATGCTTAGTTGGCCTTCATAATAAATTGGGTTTTCTTAGAGCTTATCAATGTTTTGGTGATTTTTTTTATAAAGCATACTTTTAATTATGAGGCACTATTGACTTTCCAGAGTAATAGTTAAATAACTGTTTCAATATTCTCATGGCTCAATTTTGTATGCCAATGTGACTTTTTAAAACATTTTATTAGTATATACAATTTCTTGATCTATCCCCAGCAATTTAATTATTAGAGAACTAGTTTTTAAAAGAGAAAATAAATTTCTTCATGAATCTTTTTAATGTCATTTTCCATAAAAACAGTCTATATATAATGTTTACTTTGGTCAACAGTCCTTCCCAGTAAGGTCTGTGAAAGCAGTATAAATGCTAATGCATCTTGGTCTAATTTTGCTTGACTGTATGAACAAAACATAATCAAAATTTGTTGTTCCTCTGAAGCTAATTCATTACTTGTTATTTCTTTCTTCCTCATGACCTTTGGGTAAGTAAACAATATCAGCAAGCTCAAGCAATCATGTAACGTACATCTCCAAATGAACAAGGAAAATTGCAGTGCATTTGTACAATCTCCAGAATTGGGCTTGAGTCCTTGGTGCTGGAGCGTCAGAGCACATTCTGCCCTTAACATTCTCAACATTGAACCAAACTGTAAATCATGTAGTTATTTTTATTGTTGCTTGTTCTTTGGGTTCAGTGACAACTTAATATCCTATACTAGTATTTGGCTATAAAATGGTACACATGATTGGTCACAGGCAGTAAAGGAAGCCCTTGTACTTTCTGATTGCTACAGGAAAATATTTTGTGCAATTTGTAAAATAAATAAATAATACAAAAATACAGCAACTTAGACCCTGCTGAAAAGTGAGTAGAAAATCAAATTGAAAGCCCATTTCTTCGCCTAGCACAGGGAGTAAGTGCTCTGCTAGACAGATCTGAGGGCAGGATTCTTACTGTATTCATCACTGATGGCAGGTTTAATTTTCTAGATAGTTTGATAGCCAGAGTATCACAGCACACATAAAATACTCCCCATCCTCAGGAGTCATTTATAATAATGTTTTTTTTTTTTCCTTTGTCTGTGGTTTCCATTTTAATAGTAATCACAGCATATTTGTTATCTACCTTATTTGAATATCCTCTCCAAGTGCTATAAACAACTCTGCTTTCTCCCAAATGCTTTTGAAATTTCATGACATTTTTTTTATATATATATTTTAAAGATTTATTTATTTATTTATACAAGCACTGGGTACAGTCAGAAGCGCGGGAGGGTGAGAGAATTCACCAGAGCCAGAGCGGGGAGCAGAACAGGCAGAAGGACCGAAGTACACTGCTGAGGGGAGCAGCGGGCGGCAGGAGAGGTCTGCGGGTCATGCGGGACTCTCCTCCGGTGACCGGGAGCAACCGGGGATCGAACCGGCACTGCAAAGGTTGCAGGAAGCTTCGCAACCCAGCGCTCAACCGCTGCTCCACCGGGGAGGCCCATTTTCATGACATTTTAATAGTATGTGCATTTTCACCTCACTAGTAAAACATACATGCATGCACACATACACCCACACCCACATACTCTTCCCTGATTTGTGATTAGGGCAAGGAGATCAAGGAAACCATTAGGTTCTTAGAGGCAGCTTATCTGTCACAAACTATTGTATAAAAGCTTTTCTGTCTTAGGAAGTCTTAGATCAGTATTTCTTGATTTCATTTGCTATCCGGGCTGATACTACTGTATTTAGGCCTTCATTTATCTCTGGTTCAAACACTACAATAATTTAAAATGTTCCTCTGACTCCATTCTTACCCAATAGCAAATAGTTGTCAAGTAGGTACTGGAGTTAATTTCCTACTAGGTATTTGATCACATTACTACCTTTACAATATTCAGTGGCTCCTAGTGGCTACATAATAAAGTGCATAGTCCTTAGGTAGGTAATTAAGATCTTCTGAGGTCCTAGGTTAATTTCTATGAACTTGTATTTCTCCTATAACAGACTTCATTCTTTCTGCTCACTCCATACTTCTGTATAAACAATTCTTACCCACATTTAAAGAGCTAATCCTTTTATCCTCTAATTGAATGGATAGTTTTTGCTTTCCTTTGAGGGAGAGATGTGCACTTTTATTTATTTTTACTTTTTATTAATAATATAATTTGGGGGTTACATTTTTACTATTCCATGTATACCTGTTCCACTCACCTGCCACCAAACCATCCCTGACATTGTCCTTTCTATCTCCCCATCCTTTCTCCCTCCCTCCTATTACCTCTAGTAACAGTACATTTTTTCCCTAGGCTCAAGATTTGGTTTTGTTGTATTTTGCTGGTGGTGTATGGGTTTTGTTTATTTATATTCCATAGATAAGTGAAACTATCTGATATTTGTCTTTCAGTTTCTCACTTATTTCACTTGGCATAATCATTTCAAGTTCCATTCACATTTGTTCCAAAAGGCATTATTGCATCATTTTTTAGACAGTTGTGTAGTATTCCTTGAGTATATATTCCACAATTTTCTTATTCATTCATCTGGCAATGGACACTGAGGCTGATTCTGTAATGTGGCAATTGTGGACATAGGAGTAAATAAGTCTTTTCCTATTAGAGTTTTCATTCTTTAAGTAAATGCCTAGCAGAGGTATTGCTGGATCATGTAGTATTTCTAATTTTATTTTCCTAAGAAATCTCTATATCATTTTCCATAGAAGCTGCACCAACTTACATTCCTACCAAGAGTGGATGAGAGTTCCTTTTTACCATGTCCTCACCAATATTTGTTATATAATTTTTTAGATGTCAAATAGTTTATTTGTGATACTTCTCATTCTACTTTCACAAAATCTTTTTGTCTAATGTTTTTTATTCCCAATAAAATTATTCAATGAAACTGATAAGGTAATACAAATGCACACTCAGTTTGACATAAAGCTTCCTTAGACAATAATGATTCACATTTTCTTTATAATAAGTGATGTTGAACGATTTTTCATGTGTCTATAGGCCATCTGAATATCTCCTTTAGAAAATGCCTATTTAGGTCTTTTTCTACTATTTTGATGGGGTTGTCTATTTGGGTATTTTTTGGTTGTTGGATTGCACACTGCTAAGTACTTTTTATATTTTGGAAATTAGCCCTTGGACAGATGTGTAATGTGCAAATATTTTCTTCCATTCTGCATGTTGTCTTTTTGTTTCTGTGATGGTGTCTTTGATGTACAATAGCTTTGCAGTTTGATGTAGTCCCACTTGTTTATTTTAACTTGTGTTTTCCTAGCCACTGAAGTTGTGTCCCCAAATACATGTTTGCAGCAGATGTCCTGTAGTGTGTTCCTTAAGTTTCTTTTAAGTATTTTATGATTTTTGTTTCTTAGTACCAGATTCTTAATCAATTTTGAATTAATATTCTGTGCATAGAGATAAGCATGTATCTAGTTTCTTTTCTTTTTTTCTTTTTTTTTTCTTTTGTTGATGAGGCAATCCATTTTTTTTTAAACACCATCAGTTAAAGAGTCTTTCCTTTCTCCACTGTATGGTCATGCTCCTTTGTTAAAACCTGACTGTCCAGGTCAAGTTTTAGGTCTTTTTCTAAAGACCCAGGGTATTTTTCCATTTCTCTGTTTCTTCTTTTATTTCCTTTATACAGTCTCATAGTTTTCAATGTATAGGTCCTCACTCCTTTGTTTTTTCCCCAGGCATTTTATTCTTTTTGATGTGATTCTCAATGGGATTATTTTCATTATTCTCCTTCTGCTACATCGTTTGTTAATTGAAATGCAACTGATTCTTGTCTATTGATTTTGTATCCTGCCATTTCATTAATTTATTTTGGATTTTTTTTTTTTTTGGTTTGCTATGTATATCATCATGTCATCTGCAAATAGTGACAGTTTCACTTGTTTTCTAATTAAATGACTAGCTAGAAAACCTTTCTCATACCTCTTTTTAGTATTTACTTCAGTAAACTACAGCTGACATTATTTCTCTCTCCCTTCTCCCTGTATTTTAAACTCAAGAAATATAGTAACCATTTGCCTCACATGCAGTTGTCACCCAGCATTTGATGATGTGTAAAATATTATTTTGGTTTCTTAGACAAACCTGATGTGAATCTCTCTGAAGGGTTAAGATATAGATGATATAGATATAGATGATAAATATATAGATTTATCTATATCTAGGCATATTATTTATCATATATATATATATATATAACTAAACATTCCAGGTATAAACAGAGAAATAACAGAAAAATACTGTATGTCTCTAAGACAAAAGTTTCAAAAGAATGCAAGACCTTTGAAAATAGGAATGTTTCACTCCAGCACTTTGAAGACATATCTCTGGCACTTTGAAGAGTGGCTGGCACAAAATACTTGCTTAATAATATTTGTAGCTATAACATAACTACCAGTCATTACTTGGGAAGTGTGATCTGCTGAAGGAAAATTCATCTTGTTGAGGATATTAAATATATAAAATGGTAGTAAGATTATCAATCTTATGGAATTAAATGAGTTTATGCTCACTTATGGATAGAGGTAATTAGAATAATGGCTAATTATTTTGACAAGACTACAATAAAAATATGAACTTAGTAGAAGTGGAATGGCCTCTACTAATATTTACTTACAGTTCTTAAATTGGATGCTTAAAATTGAGTAACTCAATCATTGATAGGAAATAGTGTAGAAAAATGAAGAAGAAGGTTCCTATTGTGCCCTTGTCCTTAGTTTAATGTGAGAGAATTCAACAGATATCTATCTATCTATCTATCTATCTATCTATCTATCTATCTATCTATCTATTTATCTATCTATCTATGCATTTGTGACTGCATGCCCGAGCTCGCGGACTGGTCAACGAGGTTCTCGAGGGGAGAGCAGCGACCTGAAGAACAGGGGTACACCACGGAGGGAGACACGTACACTCTTGGTTCAGCTATCGCAGGTCTCTTTTACTTTCGGTTTTCGGCGGGGCTTTATAGCTGGGGACCGGAAGCGGAAGAAGCAGGCCAACAGTGCCTAGCCAATGATTAAACACATAACCTTATTTGGTGCGCCAGAGGTCATCATGCGCACTGGGCCGAAAGGAGCACAGCCAATCACGGAAGGGGGAAGTATCCTGATGCCAAGAGGTAAGGCGCCAACAACTGCAAAATGTCTGTCTCTGTATGGTATGTGTATGAGAGAGTGAAAAGGATAGAAGTGGAGACAGAGACAGAGAATTAGTATGCATTTGGCTAAATATTCAGAAAAGAAAATTTAAAGTGGCTTAAATTAATAAAATTTACTTTGGTGAAGAACAGACTAAATGATGTTGGTGGCTCCAGGCTTACCATATATTTTGATAGCATTTTTACTCTGTCTTTAGGATTTCCTCAGTTTACATTATCTCACATTCTCAAAATACTGGATGAATGCCAAATACTGACACTTTATTGACAGGGAAGTAAGATAAAAAATAATGCTATTCATATCTCTTTTAGAATGAGAAAAATTGTTGCAACAGTTTTCCTTTCATCCCAATAAAGGAGATCACATCACATGCATCAACTATGGGATACTCATGGATAGCTAAAGAGGCTTAACCCATGGGTTGACATTAGAGTTACCCTCCCTCATAATGATACCAAAATAAAAAGGGATGCTTCTGTAGCAAGGAATAAATATACAACCAACAATGATAAAAACTAATTATTTTAGTTATGGATTCCTATGAATTATTCTCTATATTCATGATATTTTCCCTACTAATACAAAAAATGAAATTTATAATAGTATGTTTAAATGTTAGTTTTCAAATGTATACAATGTGTTCAGTCAGTAATATGGTGCAATACTAATTGGCTCTACAGGTGTATATTCAGAGCTGTCTTCAAATTTACGTTTGTATTTCACCCTAAACCTCACTCTATCAAATAAACAAATTAGATATTTTATCATGAAAAGGATCAATTTTTTTTTTTATTGTGGGTATGCAGCTGACAAAAACAGCAACAAAAGTACAGGTGCTTCCACTAAAATACCATATATGTGCTCCTGAAATAACTTCATTTTCTGTGAAATCACACACCAAAACAAAATCAGAGTTTATAAGGAAAATAGAGCTGGCAGCATAATAATCAAAATCTAAGCAACATTGTAATGGTGTGCTAACCAACACAATTAACATCTTAAGTAATTAGATAACACAGTTATCAAACAGCAGTCCTAATAAAGAAATGCTACATTGATGACAGCTATTGATCTTTTTTTTTAAAGAAAGAATGGTGATCCTATACCTCTGAATCATACACAGTATTGTCAACCAACTTTACCTCAAAATTAAAAAAAAATAAATGTTTTATGAAAGGTTTAAAAAAATTATTACTAAATAATAAAGTTTTGGGGATTTTAAAAAAAAATATTGTGGTACAATCTTTTTAAAATTCCAATTCAAATAAAAGACAGATGACCAGCTGAACCAGGAGGCAAGAGTGGAAGAGTGAGCATTCAGTTCACTTATGTGCAATTCTCCAGAGCTCACTGTATTAGGCCCTTCATTCCATGTAACAAAATGCCCCATTGCATTAGCAACAGGGAAAAATATATGAATTAGTATGAGGTCATTGAAAGACATCATTCTCCCATATACCAATTACATCTATGTCCATACCTCCATACCTATTCATCCATCTATGTATGCTATTCATTTGCTATATACAAGGTATATATATATATGTATATATGTATAGGTATATATATATATATATATATATACACACACACGCGCACACGCACACACACAATTCTTGTTACTGAAGCACAAAGTGACAAAATATAGCAATGCAAGACATAGTCAAATACATTTCAAATGGCTAAACTGACTCAGGATTACTGGATTGGTGTAGTTGCATATGAATTCTTGAAAAGCAAATACTTACTTAAATGAGAATAACCTGAAGGTATAAGAGAAATGATACATTTTTTCAAACAAATAAGTGCTGTAAACAACACAAACCTTTCACAAATACTTATCTTCATTATATATTTGGTTCCAAATGTCCTCGAATTGACAGGAATAAGGAAGACTGTTAGGAATTCTTGGAATTTATAAAGTCAAACCAGAACGACTACTCAGAAGAAATGCAGTTTTCTTCTGTAAGTTGTGATAGAGGGGGGCCTCCCCGGTGGCGCAGCGGTTGAGCGCTGGGTTGCGAAGCTGCCCGCAGCCTCTGAGGCGCCGGTTCAATCCCCGGCTGCTCCCCGGCCACCAGAGGAGGGTCCCACAAGGTGCGCAGACCCCTCTAACCGCCCGCTGCTCCCCTCAGCAGTGTACTTCGGTCCTTCTACCTGCTCTGCTCCCCGCTCTGGCTCTGGTGAATTCTCTCACCCTCCCGCGCTTCTGACTGTACCCAGTGCATGTATAAACAAAAAAAAAACAAACGAATAAATAACAAAAAAAAAAAAAAACACATGCCTCTTTAAAAAAAAAAAAAAGTTGTGATACAGGGAACGTGGTGTGCTGAATATGGTAATGTATTCATAAAATCCAGAGTATTTTGCTTTTTTTTTGAAGTTGTTGTCCAAGGATCCATATGTAAAATACAGAAAGTTTATATCATTTAAAACATATTTGGATGATGACAACAAATATTGTGCTTATGGTTGGCATAGTACAGGGATTAAAAAAAAAAAGGCTTATTAGCTAAATACTGGTTGCAGATTATTATTTATTTTTTAAAGATTTATTTATTTATTTGTTTGTTTATTTGTTTATTTATTTATTTATTTACTTATTTATACAAGCACTGGGTACAGTCAGAAGTACGGGAGGGTGAGAGAATTCACCAGAGCCAGAGCGGGGAACAGAACAGGCAGATGGACCGAAATACACTGCTGAGGGGAGCAGCAGGCGCAGCAGGAGAGGTCTGCGCGCCATGTGGGACCCTTTCCCAGTGGCCGGGGATTGAACTGGCACTGCAGAGGCTGCAGGCAGCCCCGCAACCCAGCACTCAACCGCTGCACCACAGGGGAGGCCCCAAGGTTGCAGATTATTAATGACTAATTATATATTCAATCATCCACTGACTCAAAGGGAAGCTAAATCTATCCTATTAAAATATTTGTCTCAAGCAGAATTGATTCATGGATTTGAAAGGAAAAAGAATCGCCATCGACGTGGCACAGATAAGCAATCACTGGTATTAGAATTAGAAAATATTTTCTGAGGTTTTGTTTGAGTCAATATATTCTGAGAGGGTTCTGTTTATTTTTATCAGGTTATTATGGAGTTAATTTGGGTTAATATATATAATTATCATTTTCAGGATCTGAACAAACATTCTCCATTAATATATACATTTTTATAAATGTGAAAGTTCATTATTAAAAAAATTACCTTTTGATTTCGTGGCAGGTACCCTATAGTTGCAATACCCATTGAAAAGAATCTCAATGTCATCACATTTAAAAGGACAAATTACTCTTAAAGTGGCACAACTGCAAAACTCAAGACCACTTTTATTTCAAATGTACAAGGAAGGGGGGTGTGTGTATCATAAAGAATGAACATATGAGTTAGAATCTGTTCATATATGAACCATAGTAACTAAGTTTTTATAATAATAAATTTTACATTTCCTTTATCTATAACAAAACAATTTACTATATATTCTTTATACATATTCATAACTATATGCAATTTGCATATATATACACATGCATGCATATATATGTGTGTACATTAAAAAGTTGTTTTTAAAATAAGCAATTTTATTAACAACTTATTAAAAATCAGTATACTTGATTTATGAGGGTAGCTGTACAGGATTGAGCTTTAGAATTAGAGATATTTTGTTTTAATTTCAAATTCTTTAATACACAAGTTACTTATCCTTTCTAAGGCATAGTAAAACAATGCTTTCTTCAAAAGATTCTTAGAGAAAAAAAAGAAAACCCACACAGAACACTATTAACTCAGTGTTTAATGCAGAACAATGGCTAAAAGTATACAAGCGCTAATCGTTTTATTTTTATATCATCTTGCTCTTATTGTTACTCTTATTGACGTTAACAACAATGTTACTACTAGAAGTAAGAGTAATAGATTTTCTAAAAAAAAAAAAATCAATGCATTGGGAACAATTGAACCAAATTTCATTTTCATTCCTTTCTGTCAAAAACTGGACTTTAATTCCAGATCTTATTGTCTAAAACATATGTGTTTTACCATGCTTCAGTGCTTTAAAATGAGCATCTATCTCCTAGTGCACTGCTTTATAAATTTTAAAGTGCACACAAATCACTTGGTAATCGTGTTAAGAGTCTGATTCTTTAGATCTGGGGGGTGGCCTGAGAGTCTGCATTTCAAAAAAGCTTCCAAGTGGTAAAGTCCCTCTAGTTCTCAAATCATGGTTTGAGAAGCAAGAAAATATATAAAACATTTTCAGATTCCTGGGCATATGAAATATGGAAATAGCACCCAGTGGTTTGAGCCTCAAATAGTGAAAGCTCACTGTCTTCAAACACTGACATTCAAAGTAATCCATGATTTCATAATTTCATTTCATGCTTCAAGCACAATTCACCTAGGGAGAATCACTTGGAAATAATGCTTCTGTCTTTAGTCATGTGTCCACTCTTATTTTTCTTAAACAATAAAGAAATATAAGAGCCTCACTCTCTTCATGGATATTTATTATGCATCCAAATATCAGAATGTTTCTTTGCTCACACTAACTTAATGTGTGTGCGTAAATAGTGTATACATTTTACAGATGTTTAAAAGTAATTTTTCTCTATAATACAATATATATCTTGATCATTTCTCTAGCTTTCTTCCATTTCAGAAGAATCTACATTTTACTCTAATTCAAACATTCTTTTCTATTTCTCTATTCTCTAAAATCAATGATCTCATTAGGAAAGCAAATTTTTGATTGACATTTCATATGAATCTCATGCATGCCTGAACATCCACACAGGATAGGCCAAAAACTCACTATTACTGGTTGAGTACCCCAAATCCTGGCAATATATGATAAGTGCTATTATCTGAATACTTGTGTACCTCCAGTTTCATGTGCTAAATTCCCAATGTCTAAGGTGACAGTATTAGGACCTGCATACTTTGAGATGATTAGGTGATGAATTCAAAACCTCAGTATTGAGATTAGATTATTAAAACATAATCCTGGGCCTCACTGGTGGCCTAGGGGGTTAAGTCTCAGCACCACCATCATGATAGCCTGACGCTGATGCCTGGCCAGAGAGCTAACCCAATTGGGACAGCAGACATTTCCCATCTTGCCCTCTGCTCCCCTCAACAGTGTATTTCAGTAGATCTGTCTGTTCTGCTCCACACTCAGTCTCTCGTGAATTCTCTCAGGCCCGCACCTCTGGCCTATACTCCAGTTCTTCTTTGCAAAAATAAATAATAAACAATATCTTAAAAAACACAAGTCTTTTTTTTTTAAAAAGATAAGATTTAAAACAAACAAAAAACAACCCAGAGAGCTTGCCTTTCCACTATGTGTAATTGCAGTGAGAAGATAACTATGTCAGGAAGCAAGTCCTCACTGAAATCAAATGCATAGGAGCTATAATCTTGGACACCCCAAACTCCAGAAGTGTGGAAATAGTTTTTATTTATAAACCAGCCATTTTTTAATTTTGTTGTAGCATCCCAAATGGACTAAGACAATAAAGAAGACCTTTATTTTTTATACCTTAAAGATATATTAACATTTCTGCAGTTTCAAGTGTGCAATAATTAACACTAATATGAAGATACTGGGCTACTTTGTTTGCCATAAACACATTTTCTGTATATAGAATATTATAAAATTTCTTTTCTTAGCAAGGATATTTTGAAGATCAAGCAACATAAAATGTGTGAAATCTCCTGAACAGTGAAAAAATACCAATACTACGTAAGGGATTCTCAATGTAAGAAACATAACCTACTTCAACCATTGTTGACTAGGATTTGATATATGTTCACAAAGATCAGTTTGTTTTTATCAAGATGCTATGATTTTGCTCTTAGTTTACTATATTCTTTGATGTCTCAGGGCATTTCAAAACCAGGCCCTAAATAAATCTCAAGGAAATGTAACAGAGTGTTGATATGATAAAGTTAATATTGATTTGAGTCCAGAATGTTCTCTTCTTCTTAGAAATCCCTCATTACACAATGAATAGAGTATTATAAATACCTAGGATAAGTAAATGTTAACTAAGAAAGCATATTGGGAAGTGACTCTTTTTCAGGACTGGTAAGTTAAAAGGTCTTTGGTGCATGTGTGATATCTAAGAAGATTGTATAGATCTTTCTGTTTGCAGCCCACTTTATAGGCTTAACCAAGCCAACACTACATATTTTCTAGAGAGGCCTCTGCTATCTCTTTCATGTGCTAATATCTGCAACTCCTTGATTCTCATCATTCATATCACTTAAGTTACTAAAGATATTTGCAGTTTAAATATTTGAAGTAATTTATATAGTTCAGTGAGAATGAAATATTTACTTTCTTGAAAAATAATGTTGAGAGGGTCAAGAAAATTTCAGGGAGATCTGACGCAGCAGGAAATATGGTGCTATGAAGAACTAAGGGCAAAACTGACTGGTATTAAATTTTGAGTGCTGTTTTTCCTCAGCGTTAACTTATTTGAACTTCTATGTGTCTTTGATAATATCAAAAGTGGGGATCAACTAAACGGTGAAGGATGGAATTGGATTCTTAGTGTATACAGATGTTGACTTAAAATGAGGATTACCTGAAACCTATAGAGTGTTTCAATGCAAAGTTACATAAAAAAAAAAAGTACTAAAAACTGATGGTTCTCAATTATAGTAACTTACTTAAACTTATTCTCTGAGAACTTCATGACAAAGATGGGTAGAAGTTTGGCTGACTGAAATTTATGCAGACCTTGCTCCCTATCCCGGGTTCCAGGTACCGATTGCAACAGAGAAAAACATATTACTAACAAAGTGAAAGACAAACTAGTAATCTAAAGTAAGCTATGCATTTATTAGGGGATTAATTAGCATGATCCAAAGGTGGAGTGGTGGGGAAAAATGACAAAATACACAGTATATTTTGAATCAGACTCTCTCTCTCTCTCTCTCTCTATATATATATATGTATATGTATATGTATGTATGAATGTATGTGTGCATACATATAGTCAGGTGTGTGCGTGTGAGTGTGTGTGTGCGTACAGGTCGGGGGGGAGAGAGAGAGAGAATGGGAAGAGAGAGATGGAGATTTAAATTATAATTTCAAAGTTGTATTTTTCTAAAGTCATTGTAAACACCTTATGTTTATTACCATATTTATCCAGGAATATATAGTAAAACATATTTCACATCCCTGCAAGATATTTGACATTTGTTTCTTTTCATGTTTTAATCTACTTGTGAGTTTGAAACTTAAATCCTTTTAAAAATTCAGTCCTTTGGGAAATGCTAATCTCAAAGGAATTTATTTCTGTTTTGGTATAAAAGTAATCATTCCTCTTTCTGAGCAAGTATATACCCCATTCTATTTTTATTTCTATTGCATTTTCACATTAATTTTATTCATTTCATACTCTAGTTAAGGATGCTGTCCATTTCCAATATTGTTAACACAAAGTGAAAAAGTATACTTGGGAAAACAAAAAGAATTATACTAAAATTCTATAGAAGCTTTTTCTTCCCTTTCCCTTTTCGCTTCAAAACACTGCACTCCAGTAATGCTTTTACATTTGAGGCTATGTCTGCAGCTCAAAAATATTGATTCTTTTATCTGCAGGATGTTCTTGGCCATAGCAGACAGCACAAACGAATGAAAATGCATGTACTTTCTTCCCTTTTCAGAAAAGACTTGCCATCTGCCGATGGCCTTTCATTACCAAGACAAGAAGTCCCTTGGCTTAATGTTACATACAGCATCTCTATAGAATGGTTCCAACATAAGGTTCATTTCAGAAATGTGAAAGGACAGAGGACTCAAAAACCTTTTGATAATGAGGAATGCCGTCAGATAAAATGGCCAGGAGAATCATGCATGCCCATTAATTTCTTGAAGCAGCTACTTTATTCATCGGAAAGGACAACTGTACTGAAAACATATTTTTCAAAACAGAAATTTGAGATTCCTGATGGACAAGGGGTAGAAATAGAGTCTTAGACTAGATACACAGAGACTTAGATTCAAGTTTCAATCACTACAAATTAAATTCTCAAATGTGAAGGAAAGTTCAAAACAACTTAACAGTGCTTTGGCAGTGGCCTAAGTAAGACAGTGGACATTTATTTGGTTTTTGTTTTATTACAATGTTGATTTTGTTGGTACCTATTTTATCCTCACCTTCTTTTAATATATCCAAGTAAATAAAATGATAATACTCATAACAGTAACAATGATAACAATATATATTTTTATGAATCTGATGAATACCTTTTTTCAAAAAAGCAGTTGTAATGATTGCGTTAGTTTCATTTTGTACTTGAAGGTTATTGGGGATTCACCAGTAAATTTCTAAGAATCTTAATTTTAAATGAATCAGGTAAGTGCTGTTGCCATATTATTTTTCTATGCCACTGTATTTCCTCACCTATTAAATCAATATAACTTGTTAATTAGAATATTTTTTACTTGTTCCATTGTCAAAAATAAGGATACATACTATTTTGAAATATTTCTGATTTTATTTTACCAGACATTTGTACTGTTCACTCATTATCTTATAAGCCCTAAATAGTCAAGGTAGTATTTATTTGTAAGGAATAAATAAATTAAATTGGAAGGAATCTCTTTCCTCAAATTGAATTAAAAGTGAAGACCTTAGGGCCTCCGGTGGCTCAGGCAGTTGAGGGCCACGCTGTGAAACTGTCCGCAGCCTCTGCAGTACCAGTTCTATCATGGCCGGCCAGCTAGGGTCCCACATGGCGCTGCAGACCTCTCCTGTCTTGCCCGCTGCTCCCCTCAGCAGTTTATTTCATCAGTCTGCCAGTTCTGTTCCCCACTCTGTCTCTGTTGAATCCTCTCACCCTCCCGCGCATCTGGCCTGTACCCCAGTTCTTGTACAAATAAATAAATAAAATTAAAAAAAAAAAAGTGAAGACCTTCGGTATACTGAATGATCATGGTTGCTAATAATTTTTTTCTGCCCATTTTAAGATGTAGCTACCAGAGTTCTAGGGTAAAGGGAGAAAAGAGAAGGGATATACAGGAAAGACAAAAAAAATGCAATTTTGGTTTTGCTTTGTGTTCTCTCTTTCTTCATAAGGCCTATTCAGAATATCCATTCGGAATTAAGTTAGAAACATCTAAGCGCACATTTCTATGACAACCAGTCAGGTATCTCTCAGGCAAGCCTGAGATAATTTTTCAAGTATAATTTTGAAAAATTCTCTGGGGTTCCCAAGCATTCTGGACTAAAGAAGACTAGGTTCTCTCATAGGTAGCAATTATTTTTCAAAATGGTGTGTGTTTGTGTGTGTGTGTCTCTCCCCCACAAACATGAACATGAAATGATAACTTGTAAAAAAATGGGTTGTTTTGTTTTCTCTTGTGATTCTAAAGTATATTGGCAAAAGTCAACATTTCCATTCCTAGAAAGTGTTTTATGGTTCAACAAGATAAGAACTGTGCCTCCTATGATTCATTGCTTATGCCCACTTAAAAATTTGTTGTACTGTGCTTACCCTCACTTTGGAAAAGCAGGATTAAAGTGGATTTCCTAGACTAGGACTAGAATAAGAACTGTTTAATATAATTTATGGGAATCCTTTCATTTGTTTAATGTTTTATCATCTAAAAAGTTCAGTAGCGCACATTATTATATTTGAATCATCAACCCAACTGAGAGGGAGAGAAGACAAATTTATTCTTTTTTTAGAATATAAGAAATTAACAAATATGTGACAAACTCAAAGAGCAGAACAAACTCAAATCCTTCACAAAGTCTTGCTTTAATTATTCAACTGCCATAATTCCATTATTCTCCAAATTTTCACAGTGAAAATTACAGTTACATGTATCACTACTTTTCCCACAGACTCCAATCATTATCAATAACAACAGCTAACATTTTATTTACCTGTATTCATTCATTTGTTCTTCCTAACAATTAAAAGTATTATCTCCAAATTACAAATAATAAAATCAAGACTCAGAATATGCTAACTTATGAAATATCACTCTATCAATAAGTATCAGAGCCAGAATTAAAACACAAACCGTGCTTTTTAAATACACCTCACCTTGTCACATATAAGAGAAAATACATTTATCTGTGTATACCTTAGAATGTAGAACATAATACTTAAAGAATACCAGTCACTAATAAATGCTTAAAGAATGAATGGACAAACAAATGAATAGGACTTCAGATAAAGAGAAAAAATATATTTCCAGGGAGTAAAACTTTACCCTGACGTATAATCAAAAGCCTCTATGTATATAAATGTATAAGGACCAGAGGTAGTTAATATTTTGTTAATATTAATATTTATTAGTGTTAATATTTTGTTTTCCTCAACAAAGAAATAGATCTGAAACGAAACATAATTCATGGAACAAGATAAAATATAAAGTCTGACAAATAACTGTATGAGGTTAAGGGCAAAGATAGTTATATAATGGTAGGAGCTCTGTCTAACAACATAAATGTGAAATACCGAAATAATTGATATATCTCATGAAAGATATAGACATTTAGAATGAACTAAGGCATTTTGCAATTGATTAATCTATATAATTTTAAGTTTTTGATTTCTCTGTTGCCAAGATCTAGGTTATTATTCAAATTCATGTAACCTCTACCTCAAAAGCTGTTTAAGAGAAATATGTCAGTAAATATTTGCTGAATTTTCAAATGGTCATGTCACCTTACCTTTAAAAATAAGAAAATAAAAGATAACATGAGAATGTAGCAATATACTCATTCCTGAATAATACAAAGGAGACATATATTTTATTGATCTTATTTTTTTCCTGTTTTTGATCATCCGTTATTATTGCTATTAATTTGATAAGGATGGTTATAGCTATTATATTATACTTCTCGTCAGGTAGATTCTGCAACTCTGCTGGATTGAGGCTTCTCTCAAGATTTTTTGCTCCAACATTTGTGGTATGTTCTTATGTCTCTTTGTTTTAGTTTATATGCTTTGTACTCTATTCTTGTTTTGATCAGTTGGCTTTACACACCTCCTATAAATAACTGGGTATAATTTTATATTTTTTTACTCAGCACCATTAAGTGTTATTTTATATTTTGGTGTCTTTGTTCCCATTCAAATGACTGGGGCACTGGTGCTTAAAATGGGCAATAGTTTGGAACAAGGAGTTTAGGGCATCAAAATGTCACCTCCAGTGAGCATTAGGAATGCAAATTACCAAAGTGTTGCAGGAACCTAAGTGGGGACCCACAGTGACCCTCTTCCTTAGGTCAACTCTTCAGCTGAAATATCTTAAAAAATATTCATTCCAACTTCTTCACTAAGCTGTGTTTGAGCAATAAATGTAAGCCCTGGGTGGGGGTTATAGTTGACACAAAGTTCCAAGTTGGGATCAGAGTGTGTATTTTGTTTATTTCAGCTTTGGATATGGGTGGTTGTAAAGCAGGTATTTCTTATATTGTGGCCACACACAGCAAACAACAATCTCCTTTGTAAGCATATACAGCTGATCTGATCTAACCTTCCCAAACATTTGGGTTCTATGGCTCTCATTTGTGAACCAGGGTCCAAGCCAACATTCATCATTCTGCACCTTCATTCCTATAGTTCCTCAGTAGTGCACCCCCTGTCCTGCATGCAAATTATGCACGCCCTTCTCCATGTAGTTCTTGGTTTTAAAAAACCTCATATGGCCATGCACCACTGAGTCAGAGGGACTTCATATACAATAGACCTAATAAGGTCAGAGGGGCATCATATACAACTGTTCCTCTCCTCACTTTCTAGGTATTTCTCCAACCTCAATTTAATTTCAGGTTTTCCTACCCTATTCCACTGTACCATCACTCATGGTGTATAAAATAGCAATCCAGTCATCATTTAGGGGTTGTCTTTGTTTAATTGTAATTTAGTTGTAAGCATGTGGAGGGGGTTGGGCACAGTGTCTTCACTCCGCTGCCATCTTGCTGGGCTATATTGCTTTGGGCAAACACTGCCATGCTGATCCTTGACATCTAGCTTGGCTCTGTTAATTGCTTGGAAATGTGATGATAATACATATGATACAAACAGAGGCTAAAAATATGCTTAGGAGTTTGAATGTTTCCTTCAAAGCTGCTGCATTCAACATAATATGAACATTCTCCTTCTCCTTTATATCACAGATACAAAATAAACACAGATACAAAAACATGTAGCTGACCTGACCCATACTAGCCTGACTGCACCATTAGAAGCAGGAACTTCCTAGTAGAGTTCACCCAAAACCTAAAAAACCTCAGCCTACTGATAGATTCACAAGCTAGAATAAATGACTGGTTGCTTAAAATTACTGATTTCTAAAGTACATCCTTACAAAACAAAAGCAAGTAACAAATCAGTACTGTTGTCTGTTAAAAAAATAAATAGCAAACTTTTTATTTGAGAATATATATCTTCTTTATTTGAATAAATGAGTTTTGAGTACTTAATTCTGTTTGGTGAAATAAATTCTGGAAATATGTAAATATTAGACATAAAATGCTTTGAAATGTGATAAGAATGTCATGGGTATGGGTGAACCCATAATGCTTTCTTATATAAGAAAATCTTTATAGATATAAGCAAAATATGCTACAACATGAATACATGCAGTCTTCTTTGAATTTCCACATATAATGCCATGGCATGAACTCATTTTCTTAAGAATCGTAAAGAACCCTTTGACAAGACATCACCTTTCCAGAAACATGACAACAGACTGATGCTTAAAATGTCCTTAAATTTGAAAGTAGAATATTTCCGTGTGTGGTTTTCTCCCCCCACCTTTTCCCCCTGATAGTATTTCTCTAAAAAGTGACATTACATCTTGCTTTGTAATAATTTATATCATAGACATGAAAAAATACTGGTTATAAGTAAACACAATTTATTGAAGATCTTTGACTAATAATACTGTCTGTGATTTTTCAGTATTTTTCCACATTATAGACCTTATCTATTAATACCAAAGCCATAATGAAGTGTTTTTTTAATAATAAATTTTATTTTTATATTCCCCATATAATTTCAACCCCCCCATTTTGACCACAATCCTTCCCCTCTCTCCACCCACCCCCCAAAAAATGTCTCTGGTTCATAGATTTTTGTTGATTTTGATTTTCACTTTCTTATAGTTATTCATTTTCCTGGTCCCTTATTTAAGTTTTCTAGATTCCTGCTATGAGTGAGACCATCCAGTATTTTTCTTTTTCTTTCTGGCTTATTTCGCTGAGCATGATCCCTTCCAGCGCCATCCATGTTGCTGCAAGTTGCATGTGTTTATCTTTTTTGAATGCTGAGTAATATTCCATGGAAAATATGTACCATATCTTCTTGATCCAGTCATCTATTTTTGGGCATTTGGGCTGTTTCCAAAGCTTAGCTATTGTAAACAGTGCTGCTATAAACATAGGGGTGCAGGTGCTCTTTGGAATTGATGTTTCTGTGTCCTTTGGGTAAATACCTAGGAGTGGAATTGCTGGATCATATGGAAGCTCTATGTTTAGTAGGTCCAGAAATCTCCACACAGCTCTCCACAGTGGTTGGGCCAGTTTGCACTCCCACCAACAGTGCAGAAGAGTTCCTTTTTCTCCACACCCTCGCCAACATTTGTTGTTGCTAGTTTTTTTTAATATGTGCCATTCTCACTGGTGTGAGATGGTATCTCATGGTAGTTTTGATTTGCATTTCCCTGATTACAAGTGATGTTGAACATTTTTTCATATGCCTGTTGGCCATTTGCATTTCCTCTTCAGAGAAGTTTCTTTTTAGCTCTTCTGCCCATTTTTTGACTGGATTATTTTCCTTGCTGTTGTTGAGTCTCATCAGCTCTTTGCAGATTTTTGTGATCAATCCTTTATTATTAGTGCTGTGTGCAAAAATGTTCTCCCAGTTGGTGGGGTTTCTCTTTGTTTTTGTTATTGTCTCTTTAATTTGATGTAGTCCCAGCTGTTTATCTTTGCCTTCACTATCACTGCTTTGGGTGATGTGTCTGTAAAGATGTCTTTGATGTGCAAATCACGTAGTGTTTCGCCTATATTTCCTTCTATGTATTTTATGGTTTCAGGTTTTATGTCTAGTTCTTTAATCCATTTTGAGTTGGTTTTTGTGTATGGTGTGAGGTAGTAGTCAAGCTTCATTCTTTTGCATGTAGCGGCCCAGTTTTCCCAGCACCATTTATTGAACAGACTTTCTTTGCTCCAATGCATATTCTTTGCTACTTTGTCAAATATTAGTTGACCATAAATCTGTGGGTTAATTTCTGGATTTTCTATTCGATTCCATTGGTCTGTGTGTCTGTTCTTGTTCCAATACCATGCAGTTATGATGATTATGGCTTTGTAGTATAGTTTGAAGTCTGGGAGTGTGATGCCTCCATTCCCTTCTTTTTTTTTCAGTAGAGCTTTGGCTATTTGGGGTTTTTGGTGATTCCATATGAATTTCATCAATAATTGTTCTATTTCTTTGAAGAATTACATTGAAATTTTTATTGGAATAGCACTGAATCGGTATATTGCTTTTGGTAGGATGGCCATTTTAATAATGTTTATTCTTCCAATCCATGAGCAGGGGATGTCTTTCCATTTCTTTGTATCTTCTTCTATTTCTTTTAACAGTGTTTTCTAGTTTTCTTTGTATAGGTCCTTTACCTCTTTTGTTAGATTTATTCCCAAGTATTTGATTTTTTTTGTTTCGATAATAAAGGGGATGTTTTTTTTCATTTCTTCTTCTTCAGATTTATTGTTAGTGTATAGGAAGACTTCTGACTTTTGCATGTTGATTTTGTATCCTGCCACTTTGCTGAACTGATTGATGAGTTCAATTAGTTTTTCTATGGATTTTTTGGGGTTCTCTATGTATATTATCATATTATCTGCAAATAGTGATAGTTTGACTTATTCTTTTCCTATTTGGATTCCTTGTATGTCTTTCTCTTGTCTTATTGCTCTGGCTAGGACTTCCAGTATTATATTGAAAAGCAGTAGTGAGAGTGGACATCCTTGTCTTGTTCCAGATCTTAATGGAAATGCTTTCAACTTTTCACCATTGAGAATGATACTGGCTGTTGGCTTGTCGTATATGGCCTTTATGATGTTGAGGTATGTTCCTTGTATCCCAAGAATTTCAAGGGCTTTTATCATGAATGGGTGTTGCACTTTGTCGAAAGCTTTCTCGGCATCTATTGATATTATCATATGGTTTTTATATTTCTTTTTGTTGATGTGTTGGATAACATTGATTGATTTTCGGATGTTGAACCATCCGTGTGTCCCTGGAATGAATCCTACTTGGTCGTGGTGAATTACCTTATGGATACACTGTTGGATTCTGATAGCTAAAATTTTATTGAGGATTTTTGCATCAGTGTTCATTAGGGAGATTGGCCTATAGTTTTCTTTTTTTGTGTTGTCCTTGTTCGGTTTTGGTATTAGTGTAATGTTGGCTTCATAGAACGTGTTAGGTATTATACCTTCCTTCTCAGTTTTTTGGAAGAGTTCGTGAATGATAGGCACCAATTCGTCTCTGAATGTTTGGTAGAATTCATTTGTAAATCCATCAGGTCCTGGGCTTTTGTTTTTGGGGAGATTTTTGATTACCATTTCAATTTCGCTCATTGTAATTGGTCTGTTTAGGTGTTCTATTTCTTCTTTATCTAGCTTTGGGTGATTGTAGAGTTGTAGGAATTTGTCCATCTCCTCTAGATTGTTGAACTTGTTTCCATATAACTGTTCATAGTAGTTATTAATTATTCTTTTGATTTCTGCTGTGTCCGTTGTGATTTCTCCTTTTTTCATTTATTATCCTATCTGTGCTTTCTCCCTTTTTTCCTTTGTGAGCCTGCCTAGGGGTTAATCTATTTTATTTATTTTTTTGGAAGAATCAGCTCTCAGTTTCATTGATCTTTTGGACTGCTTTTTTAGTTTTGATTTAATTTATTTCTGCTTTGGTTTTTATTATTTCTTTTCTTCTACTGGTTTTGGGTTTTTTTTGTTGTTCTTTTTCTAGATCTTTGAGCTTCGAGATTAGGTTGTTTCTTTGAGTTCTTTCTTGTTTCTTGATGTGAGCATCTATTGCTATAATTTTCCTCTTATTACTGCTTTTGCTGCATCCCATACATTTAGAAAATTGGTGTCCTCCTTGTCATTCAATTCAAAGAATTTTTTAATTTCTTCTTTTATCTCCTCGTTAGTCCAGTGGACTTCCAGTAGTGTGGGTTTCAATCTCCACGAGGTAGGAGAATAACTTGCCTTCTTTTTATGGTTTATTTCTAGTTTGATGCCTTCATGGTCAGAAAAGATGATTGGTATGATTTCAATCTTGGTGTATCTGTTGATGTTTGTCTTGTGCCCCAGTATATGATCGATCCTAGAGAATGATCCGTGTGTGCTTGAGAAAAATGTATACTCAGATTTTTTTGTGTTTAGTGTTCTATATATGTCTGTTAAGCCCAAGCACTCTAGATCCTTATTTAGAGCTTTAGTGTCTTTACTTATTTTTTGTCTTGTTGATCTATCCATTGTTGATAGTGGTGTGTAGAAGTCTCCCACTACGTATGTGTTTTCTCTGATGTCTGTTTTCAGAGATGCCAATAGTTGTCCGATATATTTTGGTGCTCCTTCGTTTGGTGAATGTATGTTAATGAGTGTTATTTCTTCTTGAAGTATTGTCCCCTTGATCATAATGTAATGACCACTGGGGTCTCTTTTTATCTTTTTAAGTTTGAAATCTGTTTTATCTGATATGAGTATAGCTGTTCCTGCCTTCTTTTTTGGTGCATTTGCTTGTAGAATTGTTTTCCATCCTTTAACTTTGAGTCTATTTTTATATTTTGCAGCTAAATGTGTTTCCTGGAGACAGCAAAAGGTTGGGTTTTGTTTCTTAATCCAGCCTGCAACTCTGTGTCTTTTTATTGAAGAGTTTAGTCCATTTACATTTAGAGTTAGTATTGATATGTTAGCATCTGTATTTGCCATTGTGTTTGTCTTTCCTTTGATTTTATTTATTTATTCTTTTAATAACTTTCTTTGGCCTTCTTTTGTTGTTATTCGTCCCTCTGAGGTTCTGGCTTTATGACTCCTTGTAGTATTTTTTGGAGTGGGGGTTTAGTTGTAATAAAATTCCAGAGTTTCTTTTTGTCTGGGAAGGTACTTATTCTTTCTTCAAAGAGGAAGGAGAGCTTTGCGGGATAGAGTATTCTTGGTTGGCATCTGTTTTCTTGGAGTCTGTTGACTATGTCCCTCCACTCTCTCCTTGCCCGTAGTGTTTCTTCAGAGAAGTCTGATGTCAGTCTGATTGGTTTCCCTTTGAATGTTATCTGTTTCTTCCCTCTTGTTAGTTTCATTATTTTTTCCTTGTCTTGGATTCTTGGGAGCTTTACTATTATGTGTCTTGCTGTATTTTTCCTTTCGTCATGGAAGTTTGGTGTTCTTCTTGCTTCTTGTATATCAATTTTCAGCTCCTTCTTCGCGTTTGGGAAGTTCTCTTCAATTATATCCATGAATATTTTCTCTGTTCCTACATCTCTCTCCTCTCCTTCTGGGATTCCTATAACTCCTATATTTCCTTTCCTCATGGAGTCAGATAGTTACCGTAGTCTTTCTTCGGTCTTTTTCCTTCGTACTTCTCCTTCCTTTTCTGTTTTAGTTCTTTTTATTTCTGTGTCTTCAAGAGTACTTATTCGTTCTTCCATTTCATCTATTCTGCTTTCATTGCTTTTCCCAGAGTTCTTTAGCGTCTCCATTAATTCTTTGATCTCCTGCATTTCTTTTTCTTCCCTCTTTAGGGACTCAATTTCATTCTTCTTGTCATTAATTATTTTCCCCTTATCATTGTTTTCCTTTATGACTTCTGTCAGTTTTTTAATCACAGCAATTTTAAATTCTCTATCTGGAAGGCTCAGAAGTTCTTCCAAGTTACTGTCGTTGCAATCTGGTAGATGGTTTTCTTTTTGCGGTGTGCTTTTTTGCTCAGGAGTTGCTGGGTTGCATGTGGTTTTTCTACTCCCTACTGCCTGTTTTCTAATTTGCCGTATTCCTTGAGACACTGTGTTGCTGGTACTGGCCGGCATCTTGGGCGACCTTCCCAGCTCACCACTGGCTCCTCTGGGGAACTTCTGCTGGGTTCACAAGTCTCCAGCAAAGAAAGGTCCCTGGTGCAAAATGGCGATGCGGGAACGTGCTCCCCTGCACGCCGGTCTGCCCCAGCGGTGGGTGCTGCTCCCCTCTGGGCTGGGACTGCAGGCTAGAAGGCCCCCGGCATGGGCAAGCCTCCCAGCTTACCTCTGTCTCCTCAGTGAGCCTTCTGCTGGGTTCACACAGTCTCCAGCAAAGAAAGGTCCCTGGTGCAAAATGGTGATGCGGGAACGCGGTCCCCTGCACGCCCGGTCTGCCCCAGCGGTCCATAATGAAGTGTTATATAAAATTTCAGTAAAGGCTAAGTAATGAACAAAAATAAAACTGATATCCTTAATGAACAGGCAGCATTTTTAATAGAATAATTTGCTAATTATTTTTCTATACTTTGCATGTTAACTGGATATTGTTATTACTCCAGCTATTCAAATATGCACTAGACAGATTTTGCCACATAAAGAATTAAATACATAAATAAGTGACGGGTTTATTCTTTAAGATTTATTAGCAGTGAATGTCTCTTTAAAGTGACCATATACTTTTGTGTGCTTTTCAATGTGAAACAGATGATTTATAAAAGAGAAAAACATTTCATTGTTTGAGCTTTTGGAGACCATAGGGATCATTTGTTTAACTACAATAATATTCAGTAATTTCACCAGAGTTAATTATGTTAATATCAGAAAATGTCAGGGAATTCACATTTAAAGTATTTTAAAAATCCCAGTATATTAAAGCTGCTTGGTTATTTCTTTTTTTCCCCCAAAAGAACTTCACCCACACACTTGGAATTATGCTTAAGTTACTGTAATTTATTAGTATGATGCATTTTGAGTGAGATCTCGCTTCTGTTTTTTTTTTTTTTTTTTTTGGTATAGTTAATTTGTGGGGTTTTTTCCTGTATGATTGCTCTTGTTTATTTCATCGTAAAGTTCATACAATGACTTTTTAAAATATTATTTTTTTATTTATTCATGCATACAAGAACTGGGTGTAGGCCAGAGTTGTGGAGGGGAGAGGATTCACCAGAGGCAGAGAGGGGAACAGAACAGTTGCTGAACAAAACACTCTGCTGAGGAGGGCAATGGGGGAGACAGGTGAGGTCTGCTGTGCTATGTGGGTTAGCAACCTGACCTGGGATAGAATGCATGCTTCAGTGGCTGGCAATAGCTTCATAGCACTGAGACTTTAACCCCTACACTACCAGGGGGCCCCACATTGACTTTTATTTGAAATCTGAAAACACCTTTTTCTCTACCTCATGAAAATGTGATGTACATTATAAAGTGATCACATTTTTTAGGTGATTATTTTCTTGCTTTTCTTACTTTCACTTACATAAAAGTGTATTATCTGTATACTCTACTTTCTACTGATCAAAAGGTATTTTTTATAATAGTTTAATAATTTAATGGAGTTCATCTAGCATAATGACATACAAATTTTTCAGGAACTATTCTAATTGTTATATATATATATATTCTTATCTACATAGTTCTAGAAAATTGCTGAATAATAAGATACTTTCAGGAAAATAAGGATTCAAGAAACAATAAGCTAAATAATGTATATATATAACACATGTATAAAATATGTGTAAATTGTATACATTGTACATCATATAAAATATATGTATGTGTAATACAAATAAACAATTTATTTTTCAGATATTTAAAAGACACTAAATTCTCCATTTCATAGCATTATTGTTTCATAACACATGGATTGATATTGAGATGGCTCATATTTTTCTGAACATAGGTATCTTTCTAGTTATATTTCATTTTTTCTATTCATATCCATATAATCAGTTTTCATCATTTGTTCTAAGTTACTCTTATCCCTGACTCCATCCTGTATTTCATTTGGCATTTGGGTTCACTCTATTTCAAAAACATATATTTGTATGATATACAAAAGAAAAATGAAAGTACAAGGAAGAGAGAAAAAGAGGGATTAGAAAGAAAGCATATATAAAATTCCCACATAGCAAACAAAAATAATTTCTAATTGACAGTACATGATGTATAGCAGTATTTCAGAACTTCCCCTATGTGATGTTCAATGTATTATTAGAGGTTTGGTAACTCTGTCTTCAGACAAGAAAAATCTAGCAGTTGTTAAGAATAAAACTTAAAAAAGCTATTTACTCCTTCCACAGAGGAGCCTTGCTAATAACAAATCAGACTGTGCCACCTTTCTTCTACAACCATTTTAATCTCATTGCCCTTCAAAATGAAAACAAATTCACCCTCACCTATAATTAATAATTGTTTGACATAGCTCCAGGACTAACTTTTCCTACTCATTAAACTCACACAAGTTATTCTAGCCCACAAATGATCTCAATGAACTTTCATGACACTTCTGTTTGTTAACACAATATTAAGTGTTTAATTATTCTCAATTAATTGTCTGTGCCTTGAGTCTTTGCACAGATCATAAATAACAGAGGCAGCACTCAACATCCGTTGTGTAACTAGTTCTTTTCGTTTATTATCTATGCTTATTTTCTCTTGCTTCCAGATTCTTTATATACTCCATTTTTTAAGTCATCTGATCCCATCAATAAATACATATGGATAATAGATATACACTCTTTAGAAATGGCTTGATTAGCTAGACCTTCACTTTGGATATAAAACAAAATGCATTCAACTCCTGTATTTCTAAACATCCTGTATTTCTAAACAAAAGATGAAGATCTTTTGTTTCAGCAAACAACTTTAACATGAAAATACCTTGCTTTCCTCCTTCATGGATCATTAGGGTTTTGTATTATACTTTTTAAAGATGATTACACTCTCGGATTGCCAATTTTCAAACAAGGCATTGATATTATTTAAAAGTTACAATAAAATTAGTATTTCAAAGTGTGATGATGATTAATAACAAAGTGTGCTTTTCTGAATATTAGACATTTTGTCATGTTAACATAAACATACCATGTATTACATACTTTACAGTAAAACCCTAAATGGTTGCTTGGTGAATAATTGGGGACTTTAATAGTTTGATATCACCTGTTATGCCAACATATGAATTATGCATGCTTTGAAGCTTAAATGACATGTTTTATTAAAATAATCATCAATACTGTGAAACCAAAATCAAGCATAGAAAATCCAAGCCATGATTAGGGGTTTGTTGAATTAATTAATTCTGAGTGAAACTGTAGAGTTTTACATGTACAGTTTTACATGTCTGTTGAATACTTACTGACCAAATATTAACTCAGTTCCAGTAATAATACAAAAACTCCAATATTTAGCCATTTTTGTGTTCCTTAATTAATTAATTCATACTTTTTAAAAGATTTATTTATTTATTTATACAAGAACTGGGGTATAGGCCAGATGCGCGGGATGGTGAGAGGATTCACCAGAGACAGAGCAGGGAACAGAAAAGCCAGACTGACGAAATACATTGCTGAGGGGAGCAGCAGGCACGACAGGAGAGGTCTGCTGCGCCATGTGGGACCCTCACCGGACGACCGGGATCGAACCGGCACACTGCAGAGGCTGCGGACAGCTTCACAGAGTGGCGCTCAACTGCCTGCGCCACTAGGGAAGGCCCGATTCATACATCTTTAAAAGTGATGAGCACCAATAACTGAACCAGAAAGGTATGCAGTGCATATAAATTACCCGACAGATCTAAACTTGATTAATTTCAGGTCAGTGATAGAACTAGTTGTCATGGTTAGTAATAACAATAATGTAAAATTGAATCTTATGGTGGTTGTATGACTGAGAATATTCAAAAAATAATTAATTGTACATGATAAATATATACACTATATATCAATAAAGCCATCACTATCAACAAAAATATCTAAGCAACTAGCTTTTACTTTCACTCCACTGCTTCTAAATAAAAATAACTTTAGACTTGTCAGAAATGTGAAACTACAATTTTTTAATACATTCTTGTGTGGAATTTATTTTTATGATTATAATTAGCTGCATTTATTAAAAAAAATCTTCAGTTTAGGGAGTTCATTAAAATATTAGTTCACGGCTGTCACAGACTAGATTGTATTAAACAGACTTTCTATAGCATTTGCTATCTTATTTAGTCTTTCATTTCAATTCCCTTTGTGTTTACTGTGCATTGTTTCCAATTTCTTGATGCAAGAGTTCTTTAGAACTACCATAACATTGGGGAATACTGCCAATTTCATAAACTCTACATGTGTCTAATTCACAAGAGTATGAACTGTGTTTAGCTATCCCCACTTCCTCTTTCAGCACTCTTTGTGGCAGAACACAATAAGAATTAAATATTATCTTGTTTAAAATGTTCACAGTATTTTTTTTAATTCATTCCCCTCCCTTCCTCCTTAACATTAGTGAGGTAAAAATATCAACTGCTATCTGGCTTTTGTTCACATCTTTAATAAAAAGCAATAGATAGTTTTTGTCATTGTAGAGGAATTATACAGGCACAGGAAAAAAATTCCCCCAGCCCACTTCAGTTCTTCTGAGAATGAAAGGATGAATAAGTTAACATCAAACATATTAGGAGAAAAAAACAAAACAAAACAAGATTTAATAACTTCCATAGGCAGAGATTACATAATTGTAAGTTTTAAAGAGAAAAATAGAGTTAGACTGAGATCTTCTGTATTCAGAAACATGTGATATCAAGGAGAAGGTTAGGGGAGACTTCATATGACAGACAAAAAGGGTTGACCTCATCTTCATTCTGAGTCTAAAGATAAGCTTGTCATATAAACCTATACTTGGGTGATACCCCTCAAACTATGTTCTTCTAAATAGAGCAGTGATTGTTTCTTCAATTAGGAAATAGGCAAGGGAACAAATATTTATAGGGATTTTAGTGAAATTAACTTAAAATAGTCTGCATTATTGAAGTAATGGTAACCACCTTCCAGAGGCTCACATTTAGTACATATCAAGGTACACTTATTGGATAAGGTCTGCTCTGGACATAAAAATTAAAGACTATCTGACTCTTTCAAAGAAGAAAATTTGCCCCCCCCACCCCCGCCAACATATCTATCTTCATAAGGGCATCTACCTACTACAAAGAAAGACCTAAGCTCCTTAATTATCCTCAATGGAGAAAGCAGAATTTATTTTTTTAAAGATTTATTTATGCATACAAGATCTGGGTACAGGCCAGAGATGCCAGGGTTGAGAGGATTCACCAGAGACAGAGTGGGGAACAGAACAGGCAGACTGACTGAAGTACACTGCTGAGGAGAGCAGAGGGTGAGTCAGGAGAGGTCGGCTGCGCCATATGGGTTTCTCTCTGGCAGGCTAGGGTTTGAACTCAAGCTGCAGAGGCTGTAGATTGCTTCATAATGCGGTGCTTAACCTCTTGCGCCACCAGGGAGGCCCAGAAAGCAGAACTGAAATCTGAACAATGGCTCTACCTTTGTTTATAGTATCTTGCCTGGTATCCTTTCTGAGTTTTCACTGCTTCTCTCCCATAGTTTTTTGTTGTGGTAAAGGTAATTTAAGATGACATCTAAAGTAATCTGGGCAAGTACTCAGGCTCACTGAGTCTCTCCATTTCATATAGAAGGCTATTCCATCATTATTAAACATCTTTTGACATTTTTTTTTTTTAATGAACTTGTTGATACTTACTAGACTACTTGGCAGCCTGGAAGAACCAAGAGGAACATAGCATGATTTCTTCTGTGTACCTACATCATGAACAAAACTCTCCTTGTTTATAGGAGGCAGCTTATTTAAGAGGAAAATATAGTGTCTATATAAAAATATTTTGAAATGTGAAATAACCAGGTTCAAAGAATTTCTTTATTATTTTGGAAATCATTTTAAAGATTTATTTATTTATTTATTTATACAAGCACTGGATACAGTCAGAAGCGTGGGAGGGTGAGCGGATTCACCAGAGCCAGAGCAGGGAGCAGAGCAGGAAGAAGGACAAAGTATACTGCTGAGGGGAGCAGCGGGTGGCAGGAGAGGTCTGCGTGCCATGCGGGACCCTCGCCCGGTGGCTGGGAATGGAACCAGTGCTGCAGAAGCTGCGGGCAGCTTTGCAACTCAGAGCTCAACCTCTGTGCCACTGGGGAGGCCCTATTTTGGAAATCATTTTAAAATCAACAAAAAACCTGATGTGAATGGATTCAGCCATTTGACTTCCACTTATATTTACTCCCATCCATAACTTAGGTTTCCATACTAATTTACGCCAAATTCTTAATATCTTTTCTTCCAGAACTTAAGACTAAAGGATTGTTCTCCACATATCCATAGCATCATGTGTATTTAAGTCAAGGCTTTATTTATTGTTTACCTCTGTGGCAGTTTCAACAGTGTGTTTCCAACAGATGAGGACAAGGTGAAATTTATTGAGCTTTTGTTTAGTTTAAGGCAAATATTCCACCGTAAGTGTTGTTAAGATTGGAAAAGATCATACTATAATTGCTTTTGCTTCTGGGGAAAAACAAACTTTGATTTTGGAGAAAAAGCAAATGTCTGAGGCCAAGAGGAAAACAGTATAGGGATTCACTGATCTCTTGATGGGTTTTTAATTCCGGTTCTATATTTTAACAATATAGACCTGCGGGCGCAGCAGGAGAGGTCTGCACGCCATGTGGGACCCTCGCCAGCGGCCAGGGATTGAACCGGCGCTGCAGAGGCTGCACCACCAGGGGAGGCCCTAAAGATTAATTTTTTATTAATACAATAGCTGGGCTACAGGCCAGAGGCACAGGAGGGTGAGAGGATTGACCAGAAACAGAGTGGTGAGCAGAACAGGCAGACAGACCAAAAGCACTGCTGAGGAGAAGAGAGGCGGGACAGGAGAGGTCTGCCAAGCCATGTGGGAATCTCCCTGGCCGGCCGGGAATCGAACCTGTGCTGCAGAGGCTGTGGGCAGTTCACAGCACTGTGCTCAACCTGCTGTGCCACCAGGGAGGCCCTAAGGGATATACATTCTAAAAAGGGTCTTGTTATCTGCATGCACAAAGGCAAAAAAAGCAAAATCATACTGTGAAAGATCTTTACTTTGTGTACATAGGAAGAGAAGAAAGAGTAAAAAAGATGTTCCTGTTAAAAACTAAAAATAACCCATTCACTTATTACATAAAGATCTAGCCAGACTCAGTCCAAAGCAAGGCAACTGACGCCAGAAAGCTTGCCCAAGTCCAAGGCATATTCTGGTAATGAAACATGAAAAGGTTTAGGCAGGTCCCAGTGAGCTGGAACAGAAGACCTGGAATTCAAAATGTACCATTTAGTGCACCATGAATTTAAGATAATGACTGTCATTGTTTCTGCCACGGGCCTCACCACATACCTCTTGCCCACTCTTCTCCAAGTACCCATCTTCCTTTGTGTCTCCACCCCATATGTCTTTTTCCTCCTTTTTTCCACTTCAAGTTATACATACAACTCTCTCCTTCTTAGCTACCTCTCATTCAGAAATTCTGGTTTAAGGCATGTTGGGGGTTGTCCAGTCAGGTAGGTGTAAATGGGAGCAAGGGTAACAACACCCTTTCATTATACTTCAACCTCATCCCCTTTTCAGGAAGATGCTTTCTGTAACATCCATAGAGACGGAGCACATCAAATTCTTTGAGTCAGATTATTACTGAGAATTAAAAGCACAGAAGAAATTATTCTTTTTTTATTGTTTTGGTGAAGAACACACAAAATGAATTGAGTGAGAAATTTTCAGAGAAAAATGATAGATTGAGGGCCTCCTTGGTGGTGCAGAGGTTAAAAGTCTCAGCACTATCAAGTAATCCCCAGCCACTGTGGCACAAGTTTGATCCCGGCCAGGGAGATAACCCAGATGGTGTAGCATATCTCTCCTGTTTCCCCCACTGCTCCCCTCAGCAGTGTATTTCAGTCAATCAACCTGTTCTGTTTCCCACTCTGTCTCTGGTAAATCCTCTCACCTCTGGCCTATACCCCAGTTCTTGTATGCATAAATAAATTAACAAAAGAAAAATGATTGTTTAACAGTTACTATAAAAAGGAATAAATGAAGGCTTATTAATAAAAATATTATATTTTGAGGAAAGTATAGTAAAAATGTAAGTTAATCACTAAACAAAGCAAAGGAAAAATGTAAAACTTAGGCAAGAATGTGGCTGAAAATAAAAAATGAAATAATTAAATCATACTCATGGAGTGATTGTTGAAAATCAAATTTAAGTAAAAAAGACATGAGTAAGTTATATTTGATCATTTGATTTCATCTGACGCTATTTTTTTAAATTAATAAATATATAATTCACAATCAATCAAAATTATGATTAGGAGTCCAGAATCTATAGACAGAGCTTTGCAAAGTTACAATTCTATTTCAGTCTTAATTCTGTCACTTCCTAGTTATAGCAAATGAGAAAACTGCAGTTCTTCATTTTGGCACACATATGTATGTGTGTTTTGTAAATTTGGGAAAAAATAGGAAAATAGCTTTTCAGGAAGATGGCACTAAGGCAAAGAATGATGACCCTGCTCCTCTCACTGCCAAAGTCAAAGTCAAAGCTTTGAAGGCCAAAAGAGCAGTGCTGAAAGGCAGCTACAATCATACAGAAAAAAAAAAAAAAAGAAGAAGATTCACAGATGACTGAAATTCTGGTCACCTGAAACACTGCAGCTATGAAAGCAACACAAATATCCTTGGAAGAGCACACCTAGGAAAAACAAGCTTGACCCTATGCTATCATCAAGTTCTCCTGACCAATAATACATTATGAAGAAGATAGGAGACAACAGCTCACTTGTTTCATTGTCATGACAAAACAACAAGCACCATATCAAACAGGCAGTGAAGAAGTCTATGACACTGATGTAGCCAAGGTCAACCCCCTGATCAGACCTGATGGAAAGAAGGAAGCCTAGGGTCACCTGGCTCTTGACTAAGATTCTTTGGATGTTGCCAACAAAACTGCGATTATCTAAATAGAGCGCAGGGATCTCCCTGGTGGTGCATGGGGTTAAGTAGAAGTACTATGAAGCTATTCACAGCCACTGCAGCATATTTCAATCCCTGGCCAGAAAGGTGACCCACATGGCAGAGCAGACCTCTCGTGCCCTGCCCGCTGTTCCTCTCAACAGTGCATTTCAGTAAATCCACCTGTTCTGTTCCCTACTCTGTCTCTGGTGAATCCTCTCACTCCCCACACCTCTGGTCTATACCTCAGTTCTTATATACTTAAATAAATAAATCTTTAAAAATAAATGAAAGAGTCCAGCTGTTTAATTCTAAATATAATTTTTTCACCATAAAAATATGGGGGGATGTTTCTTTAAATAAGATTACATACATAAAGTGCTTATCACCATATTAAATTCAGTAAGTTTTTTGTACATTTAGTTCCATTATTTCTTTTAATATTTTATTATATATGTTTATAGTTTTGAGGTGCAAATCAGTTACAATTAACAGAAACAAAATAGAATTCCCTCTAAAGAATCAGGCTACGGAAATCAATCATAATTTGATTACTCTGTTCACAGATGTAGGACTAAATACCCTTACCTATAAAAATCTCATGTTATTAAATTACTTAAAATGTTTTATATTCATCTTTGCCTATTTATGTTCCAATGGTAGTCATTTAATTTTGAATTTCTAAGAGAATCAGGCAACACTGTGACACAGCTGTCAAACCAGAACTTCAGAAGGCAGGAAACAAGTGGTTAAAAAAGATAATTCTAGAGCTTCAGAATCCTCAAAACAAAGACTTAAAACCCTCAGTTGTTAACTCACAGCAGGGCAGTTAGGATTTAGTAAGAGTTACACACACTATTTGACTAATTTATGTTAACTCCTCCATAGCATCTCAATTTCCCACCTGTTTTACTTTAGGATGAAAATACCTCTAAGCCACTCTTTGATTTACTTAGAAAGATGTTTAACTATACCATGTATTTCAGTGTGTCTAGGTAACCAGATTTCAACCACCTCTGTCCAGCTTGAGCAGCCCTTAAAGAAAAAAATAGTCCTTAAATTCACACCCAAGATTCACACAATAACAGGGTAATCCCCAGGGAAAAGGGAGACTCCAGGTTCCTTGCATCACCCTAAGGAAGGGTGCAGCTAACTTATTCTTATAACTGTGATTATAATACTAAAAACCTGCCTGGGGAAGAAGTTGAGCCAAACTTATCTGACCGTGCAACATAGGCAGAAACATGAACCCTATCTGAGCATGCTCAGACCACCAACAAATGACCAGCTATACCCCAGTACCTTTCAACATTGAATCACCAAAATCTCCTGTTTCTCCCTACTGCCCTTTTGCCTCCATAATGAATTTTCTAAGCTTGGACCCAGAGAGACAGTGTGTGGAGGATTCATATTCATTGTTGCCTCTATGGCAAATAATTAACTTCTCTTTCTTCAACAAAACTTGGACTGCTCTATTAGGGCATTCTAAAGCTACAAACATTTTGCATTTAATAACAATGTCAACACTGGGGAATTTTCTAATCTAGCGCACAATAACTCAGTGTTTGGATAGGGAGATGCATAAAATATGACAACATTAGGAGGATATAGTGAGGACTCAGAAAATTTTGCAAAGGTGGAAAAGTACATTTTTGAAACAGAGGTACATACATATACTTTGTATTCTTGTCCTCTCCTTTCCCCTGGGGTCTGGTTAATGCTCTCTCCTTGGTTTATTTGACTAAGAATGACATTTTAAAATCCAGGAGGAGTAGTACTCACTCAAATGAGGCCTTTGAATTTGCTAAAAAAAAAAAAAAAAAAACTTTTGGTGGCATGGTTTTGTGGGTTCTTATTAATCAGCAATTATGTGCTAGTGACGGGTGCTCAAAGTTGTAGGGAATTGTTTGGATGTTACAGTGTAGGGTGAGGGGCACCCCAAACCTGTCTTCTCTAAATAGTTTCTGTTGCCAGCTGCATAAAGACAAAACATACAGTACTGTGCAAAACCTTTAATAGAAGTTAAATTTAATACAATTTGTGTGTAATAAGGAGAATAGAAAAGAAAGAATATAAAATAAAAAGAATATAAAATATTTTTTCCATGAAATCCCAAAATTACCCATCCTCTTGTGGGTTAATGCCCAGTCAAACAGGGTTGGCCCAAAACAGAACAGCTGAGGCCCAAAAGCTTGCCACAAGTCTAAGGCACCGTATGGTGGGGATCCATAGGAAAATAGCATAAGGGACCAGGTGAGTCTGGGATGAAATAAGCATTATTAAACTACAAGATAAAGGCTGTCATTGCTTTAACCTTCCCACAGTTCTCTCATGCACATCTCTGTCTCTTTCAAGCGTCTTCTTCCATGTCCCCCAAATCCCTGGTACAAGTTGAAGGCCAAAAGGAAGCACAGCTTCTTCATATGTACCTCTGCTCCATGTGCCTTCTCCAGGTCCTTCTCTTGCTCTCCCCTTTCCCTGTCTTCTTTAGCTTCTCCTAACTGCCCAGCTCCACCTTCCTTAGGGTGGGTCAGGCAACTTGGAATTTTCCTACTCCCTGGCGATTACCCTGTTCAGATAGACATATGGGTATGAAACAAGATATAATAATCTCAAATCACATGAAGTATCCTTTGATTTAAAAGTGGTTTAACTTGTATCACATTTTGGACTGACTCTATATCATGTGTTTAGAGGATAAACTACAGGACCTTTCAATGTTGAGTGGGGTGTGTGGGTATTGTGGTCTGCTGGAGAATTATTTTTAATTGTTTATGGGTAACAAAAATGGAATGTTACTATTGTAGCCTGCTATGGAATCATCTTTTCCTTGCTTACATACAACAAATCTCTCACAACACACCAGGATGCAGAAGGAGGAAACTGAAAAACACAATCTGTTAAAGCATCAGCTGATAGTAGAGTTTGCAAAAGGAACATGGAAGATTGGAATTGGTGAAATTTACTTAAGAAAAGAACACTACAGCAGTAGAAAGACAACATAAATAAAAATAGCAACAAAAAATCTCGCGATCACAATTATCTTCATATGTGTCTCAAAATTCAGTGTATATAGAATAAATACCTCAACAGCACTCTCTCCCTCTCTCTTTCTCTCTTTCTCTCTCTCTCTCTCTCTCTCTTTTTCTCTCCCCCCCGCCTTCAACCATGCCATAGTGTTATTAAATAAGGCTAAGGGCCAAACACACTCAAGATCATTCCCAAAGTGGGTAGAGTGGGTCACATTTTCCAAATGCTTGTCAAAGCATACTATGAATTTGTATGTAACTATTTCAAATAATTAGAGAAATGTATGGCATATGATTTAGTAATGGGAAGGAGGAATAAAGCAGAAACAGATCTATGTTGACAAGGACAACTTCACATATCAGAGGCTACAGAAGTATAATAGATAATATAGTTTCCAACTATAGTGTAATAAATAATCCTTACAATGGATGAAAATGCCAACAATAAATTATCATACATAAGATAACAGTTAAATATAAAATGTTTTTCAAAAATGATACTATAACAGAGGAATAAGCCAGATAAAGAACAATGAAGAAGGTGATGAGTACATGGATAAATGTTCATCATTGCTTTTAATAAAGAAAATGCAGGTCAAAATCACAATGAGCTACTATCTTACACTTGTGAGAACATCACATATTAATAAAACCCCCTAACAATAAAGGCTGGAGAAGATAGAGGGAAAGTGGAACCCAGTTACACTATTCTTGAGAAAGTAAACTGGTACAGTCATTTTGCAAAGCCATCTGTATTTACCTTGAAAAACAAAAAATAGAAAAATCATGTGATTTAGCAATCGCAATCTTGACCTTATTATCTGAAAAACTTAACTCAATACAATGTTTATTGCAGCATTATTTACAATAGCTAGGACATGGAAATAAACTAAATGCACACTGATAAAGAATTGGGTTAAGAATATGTGTTATAAGGAAAGATAAAATTTTACCATTTAGAGTAAAACAGAAGGAGTTAAAGGAAATTACCTGTAGTAAAGCAAATCGGAATAACAGACAAATATAGGATGTTTACATAATGGACAACTGAACAAAGCAAACCACTCTTGAAAACTAGTGAATTTTGGGCTTCCCTGGTGATGCAGGGGTTAAGACACAATCTATCAAGCTATCCGCAGCCACTGCAGCACAAGTTTGATCCCTGGCCAGGAAGCTACCCACATGGCACAGCAGACCTCTCCTGCCTCTCCTGCTGCTCCCCTCAGCAGTGCATTTCAGTCAATCTGCCTGTTCTGTTTCCGATTCTGTCTCTGCTGAGTCCTCTCATCCCCAGACACCTCTTACCTGTACCCCAGTTCTTGTATGTATAAGTAAATAAATCTTAAAAAAAAAAAAAAACCTAGTGAATGCTAATTAAAAAGTAAAATACTGAGTTGAAGGGTGGGAGAAAAGAAAGGATCAAAGGGTATAAGGCATGGTAATGGGGTATTTATATCTGTATCTGTTCCTTTATCTACATGTATAGCTGCATCTATCCATTTATATTTATACACTTTTTCTCTTACACTTTTAATATTGAATGTGAAGAGAGTATATACTTTATTTACATTTATAAATCATAGAGAGGAAGGAAAAGGGCATTTTATAAAGGAAGAATGGACAGTGGAGAGAGCATCAGTGCTTTTCAAGGATCGTCATGATCCCCAGTATGCAGCCCTTAACAGCTAGGTAACCAAGTTGCCTGACAACAATAATACAAAAAGCAATAATAATATATCTTTCTGAACAAGGCTGTGAAGAAAGTGCTCTTTATTTTCTATAATCTCACATTCTCAGTATACAGATGGAAGCAATTTATTCTGTGATATGGCAGAATCGCAGGACAGAAGACACTTTACGATCTTAAATTCCTGATTTGCCACTTAAAGAGAATACTGAAGTGAGCTGCATTAAATTGGACATGAACAACAAATACATATTAGTGCTAATCTATACATATATAATTTATACATATAACTGTTATTACAGCTTGAGTTTCTAGTCACATTAAGCATACAATAAAATATAGGTTATTGTATGACAAGTATTGAAAAATCAATTTCTGTTTTACCGACATAATTATATTTGTTGATCTAGTCCAATCTAATAATATATGGTCACTTCTAGGAATCTGACCAATAAAGTGTTGATAAGAAATATTAATAAAGAATGCTGTTTCATAATCTGAGCTCTTTTCTAATTTCATAAATATTTATTGATTTGTAATATCAAATGTATAATGTCAAAAGTTAGAGCATAAATTATCTTCTTTACTGTTTGCATTCTCTAAGCTTATAGCAATAGCTGACAATAAAAAAAATTGAACAAATAAACATAGATTATTGAATAAATAAATAAATAATTAAAATGTAATTCTAAATAGAAGTGAAGAGAATAATTGGCTAGATAATGGACTCTGCTGGTAAATATTAGTGCCTCCTCTGAACAAAAGTAATCCTTCAAATTGTAGTGAAATATGCAGTTATAACTAGTTATATATGATGAAGGTAAATATGTGTCATTTCTAGTGAGTATGATACATCTTAATTCCTAATGATATACATATATATATAATTAAATGTCAACTTTTTCTTGACTCTGCATGAATACAACCATTAATTGACTTAAACCTGCAGAATGTAAGATCTTCAGTTCCCTATTGTCATGAGTGCACAATATCATTACTAATTTGATAACCTAGTTCTTTACACTGGGAAACAATGGCAAAGATTACTGCAAATGTTTCTGAAAGTGTACTGTTATAAAAATAGGCATTAATATTCTTCTTTATTCATCCTCCAAGTTTAAATAATGAGAATTGGAAGACATTACAACTCTAAAACTCATTCACCCTTTAGATGGGTCAGTAGAATTCCAGAGTAAGTAAACATTTGGCTACTGCAGGAAGACAGGAATTGCAACTTCAACATGTGTGTTATTATAATGATTCAAGCAAATTGTTTTCACTTGGAAGTTACCTACAAATCTATTTTAATGTTCTTTTCTCTCTAGTTATATATAGTTATACATAAAAAAGGAGTAAGGACCAAGATCATATACATAATCTTACACAGTATAATTATGTCACATAGAGCAGACTCCAGAGCATTTATTACAATAACACTTCATTTTAATTCTTGTGTTTGAATCCTGGTCTCAGCAGTTGTAGGCTTGTGACCCAAGAATGTCACTTATCCACTTAGTTTAAATGTTTTTAACCCTGTTGAATGCAAATCAGAATAGTAATTCTCCACTGAGGATTAAATGAGATGGTATATGTGAACATTGTTTTGTCATCAGTGAATGCCTTCCAAATATGAGAGTGATAATCAATATTATCCAATGTTGATAATGCACACACATGGGATACCTTTAATAGACCAGCAGTAGGCCACATAAGATGAGAACATTCTGTGGATGGGCTATACAGAGGGGATATAACTGTATCCACTAGAAGAACAAGTACCATCTAATATCTATTCCCTTTAGTCATTTTTATAAAATAATTAGTTTGGTCTGCCAGATAATAAAAGTTGCCCAAGTATTTGTTAGAAATTTTATTTTCTTTTCATAACAAAGAAGAACTTATATATTTTTTCTAAATAAACCCAAAGGATCATGTATAAAACGCAAATTCTTATTTTAATATGTATAAATTTGAAATAACTGTAACCAAAATATGAAGTTAAATAATTAGATTACTCACAATTGGCAGCCAGTTATGGTCAACTATATCAGGCAGATTTGGAAACAAAACAAGAAATGTCATAATTCAAATTGAATGGCATCAAGGAAAATCAATGTATTAAGCCACCTCTACAACAGAGTTTACTTCTGGCAGAACATGAACACTCTAACTTTACTGGCTATGGCTCTCTTCATATGGACAGTGCTAAATTGATCACTGCTTCTCTTTGATTTTATGACCCACATTTTCATGTGTCTGGGGGTGCTAACTACTCATCAAAGTCATATTCTCTCTTTAGTTGTGCTGGTATAAAAATGCATCCTTTAGATTTGAAAAAGTCTGCTCTATCACAAAGTCTTTCATTTTAAACTTGGAACTTTAGGAAGAGATGTAATAAAATTTGCACAGGCAAAAAGAGAAATGATGGTCATCTCAATCTTCTATCACCGATGCTCAATTTTTCAAAATGAGAATGTCTGTTGTGATAAATCGAGTCCAAAGCCAGTGACCAGGTTTTTGGAAGGCTTGGTTTTATGATTAACATATAGTAAAGAACAAAATCATCTCCTAATTTAAATTTGGAATTTCAAAAAGAGCAGTCACAGACAACTATGAAGTTGATGCATTTCACATGATGCCCAGCTAGGGTCACTAGCTAAGTAGAAATTAAAATCTGTCTCACTTTAATTGCCATGATCAACCTTGTTAAGAACTTGCATCCTCCCAGAAAATGTCTAATTTGAACCAAAATGCCAAAGAGGGATGTAAAGATGCTAACAGTGAAAACTGTATGGGGATTAAAGAATGTGGGTGGATGTAAAATCAAGAGCTCTACTTTTTTCAAACTTTGGGAAAATCGTAGTTATGTGAGTGGACAGGTTATCTCCCTCACCCCCTTGACTATGATTCAGCAACACATGAACTGGGGGAAGCAGTTAGATGAGAAGAGACATTGTCAGAGCAGTTAGAACATGTGTCATACTCTATTTTCAATAAGTAACCTTGTGGCTGACACTGGATATTCTACTGTTCTCTTTTCAAGAAATGTCAAAGGCACTGAGATGACATTGTATTGTTAAACACAGAGTTTCTTCAAACCACTCCTTTCCAACTGTCTGCCCTTGCTGAGTCTTTAGATCATTTCTAGAAGCAGCCTTATATTGGTGACAATTTTTTTCTAGTGGCAATTGCAGCATTTTCTGCCCAGCAGTTTTTGAATCTGAATTCCAGCTCCTGTGGAGAAGGAATAAGCAGTATTGTGTTTTATGATTTAGCACCAGGGTTAATGATTTATGTCTAGAAATACGAGTATACGTGGAGATACAATGCATTAAATGTCAGTTAATGTGAGTTCAGGGTAGTGTGTATATTAAATTAACTGTTTTAAAACAAGTTACCTTGTTCTTATTGTAGACTGATGAAATATATCAAGTTAAGATAAGAGAGGGAATCTAATTATATGAGTCTTGCAAATCAAATAGCCTTTCTTATCACTTATGATATTATTTTCAATATTTATGACTCTTTTTTATTTGCTGGGGTGTGGCAGGTTGACATGTTTTCAGATATCTTTTGTAGATTCAATTATCAAGTATTACAAGACATCTACCAATAAACTTGGCATTTGCAGTGCACTACATGATCAAGTGTCAAAAACAATAGACACTACTGTTTGTATTTTCATGTTATGTAATTTCACCTTGAATAGCTCAGGAAGCAGACAAAATTTAGGACCCTTCTCTGACAGTAATTAGTAACTGCAAAAGAGTGTCTCATTTTAGACTGAAGCCATGCTGGTCAGTTAGAGAATTAGATTGCAAATTGATTCCTATCAAATCAATTATTTACAACCGTTTATTTAATAAGATACACAATATATAGTTACCACATTATGATTTTTAAATGCACAGCTCAGCAGACTTAAATAAACTCATAATGTTGTGCTAATATCACTACAATACATGTATATTCTTTCATCTTGTAAAACTGAAACCAACAAACAAACTCTCCACCCTCTGATTTTCCCAACTTCTATGAACCACCATCATACTTTCTGTATCTATCATTTTGAACATTCTAACTACCTCATGCTATTTGAATTAGAGCACTTTGCATATTTTACTTAACATAATATATCCAAATTTCATCCATATTGGAGCACATGTCATAATTTCCCTCATTTTTAAAAATAAATAATAGTGCCTTGTGTACATTAAGCTTACAAAATGTATATTAAATCTACAAAATAAAAAAAAAAAGCTGAACATGGAAATAGATGGCACCAGAGAAATAAATAGCAGGAACAAGTCCTTACATATCAGTAATCACACTAAATATAATTTTACTGAACTCACCAATCAAAAGGTACAGAGAGGCTGGTTAGAGCAGAAAACAAACCCCAACTTTCTGATCCACGAGATCCATGAGTGACAGAGATACAGATAAGTTCAAAACAAATGGTTTGAAAACAATCCTATAAAAAATGGAACCTCAGAAAAAGGCAAAAGACAGCCATACTTACTTCAGTTAGAACAACCTTATAGCCAAAAAATATAATAAGATGTAATTATTATGCAATGATTAAGGGATGAATTAATCAGAAATACATAATACTCATCATTTTAAATATACCAAAAGAAGGAATAGCAAAATATATAAGGTGACTATTAATAAATCTGACAACAGTTATTAGCAACAAATGAATTTTAGTAGGGGACTTTATCACCCCACTTTTGTCTATGAAAAGATCAATGAAACAGAAAATCAACAAGGAAAACTGTAGCCTTAAGTGACAAATTAAACCACAAGGGCTCAATAGACCTCTAAATAGCCCTGAAAAGCTGATTCTTTTCAAGTGCACATGAATGTTCTCTAGGATAGATCACATATTTAGTCACAAAACAAGTGTAGATATGTTCATAAAATTTGAAATAATATGAAGTATTTTTTCTTATCGCACTAGCATAAAACTAGAAATCAACCACAAAAAAACAGGAAAACAATTATGTGGAGACCAAACAACACACTACTGAATAACTATTGGGTTAATGATAAAATCATAGAAAAAAAAATCCTGTAGACAAGTGAACATGAAGGAATGAGCTATCAGAATATCTGGAAAAAAGCAAAAGCAATACTTGGGTAATTACTTATCATCCCACAGAGAGAAACAAGAAAGAGCTCATATAAATAATCTAAGAAAATAGACATCAAAAACAGTGTCCAAAATATCAATTAAACCAAGAGCTCTTTCTTTGAAAAAATAAGCAAGATAGATAAAACTCCAGCTAGGTACACACACAAAAAAAAAAGGGGGGGGGAAGAAAACTCTAGTAAATAAAATCAGAAAAAAATGAGGTGAAGTTACAACAGACATATCAGTAATATATAGGTTCACAAGAGACCGCTGTGAACATTTATCTGCCAATAAATTGAATAGCCTAGAAGAAATAGACAAATTGTTAGATGTATACAATTTTCCAAGACTGAATCAGGAAGTAATAGAAAATTTGAACAAGCAAGGGAATTGAAAGAGTAATCACAGTCTCCCAAAAACACAAAAACCCAGGATGTGATGGTTTCTGGAGTTAAGTTCTACCACAGCTTCAAAGATCTTTCTCAAACTCTGCCCAAAAAATTGAGAGAGGGAATGCTTCCAGGTAAAATTATTTTATAATTATTTTGAAACAACTCCAATTCTTTCCATTTCATAAATAGAGCACACTGAAGTGGTATCACTTTTTGGCGTGTCTCATGCTATGCTCTATAATTATCACTGACTATATTTGACACTATATTTTGACAGATTGATAATTACTTAAGTATCTTCATATCAAAATCTTGAAATCAGTGCTATTATTCCATTACTCAATGGATAAAATTCTAAGAACATTAGCCTTTATTAAGAAATTAGTAAGAAGGATTATCTTTGAAAAAAATGAGAAAAAATTCTATTAAGGGAAAGCACACACAAACATCAATATTTAAGAATTTATTTGAGGGTGTTTTAAGATGAGAAAAAAAAGGTCATTAAGAGAATCTCCTCCCTTGTCCTATTAACCAGCTTGTAAATAGCAGCATTCTGATTTGAACTTAGTTGATCTAACTTCAGAATTTTCACTATGCAATGTTACGCTATTTGCTATCAGTAACAGTAGTAGTCATAAATATGCCAATCAAGTAATTAATATTTGTCTGATATTCTAAATTCTTTATGAACATGTTGGAATTAATACAATGTGATGTGTTCATTGATGTTAACATTTCATCAGATCATGCAGAAATAAAATGAAAGTACAAAGGTTAACATAAAGATATTGTACATCTTGCTGAATCCTTAAATTTTCTAAATCAGTTTTCCCATGCTATATGAATTTCATGGTTGAACTGTTGATGGAACTGTATATTTCATCACACAGTTGTTTTGAGTTATTCTGGAAATATGGGATGCTTGAATGCTCATGTTTAGATCCATTTATATATAGATTTTCTAAACAGATGAAATAAACTTACATTACAGATAAATGCAGGATAGTATTATGCTGTAATTTATCTTCCTATGATTTATTATTTTATTTTCTCATGTTTATTTTATTTTAAGAATATAGTATAAAATACTTAGAGTTTTGAAGGAATCAAGAGTTGTACTGGGATGTTTTATCATGTGGTCAGTGTCCCCAAACCCTGCTATTTTCAACTGCAGTGCTGTGTAAGTGTGAGAGCCAAATGAAATTTAAAGAAAAAAAATTATCTATCAAGGATTCATGAAAATAAAATAAATCAAATTTGTTATCATGTCCATGTTGGAAATTTTTACATTTTATTATATATTCATTCATTGAGTGACCTTGATGCTTACCCACAGAGAAAGCTGGGCTATTGGGAAAGTTAGAAGTCATACTTGACTTTGAAAGGCACACACTTACACTGTGGGGATGGGTCACATAGATATTTAAGATGCTGAACTTTTTTGCCTTGTTTTAGGTTTAAAATATACTAATACCAGCAACAATATAATAATTCTCAAGGATTCTTTATACTGCAGCTTTCAAAAATGAACAGGAGCAAATGAAGAAACTACAAGACAAAAGTAGTTCAGTATTGTTATTGAGCCCTTCTACTTCACAAAGAGAAACCTGAATAAAGCAAAGCAAAACTCGGGACAATAATTATTCCACAAATTTTAGGGCTTTATGTCCTTTTGGCCAATTAATAAACTTGCTGAGAAGGGGCGAACTATGTAACTAGTACTGGAGGAAACATATTTACCAATAATTCACCAGATGATTTAAGTGAATCCCTTCCCCATTCTACCACTGGCCAAGAACTATTGCAGCTAAAACTGCAGATGGCTCAGGCATGGAACACACAATGTGTTGAGTTCCAGCTGGCCATGAAAACCTTAGAGAATATCAGTGTAGAATCCACATGCCAGAATGCTACAATTTCTCCTTCATTTTTCTAATTTAAAAAATATATTTTCAAAAAGAGCAGAATTGCTTGAGCTCATTGGCAGTGATTATAATCCTTTGGAATTAGAAAAATCAAAGTAAATTTGGAAATTCTAACTATTTTTTTCTCATTTTCCTCATGTTGAACCCTAGTTCTGTTTTCTATTCTGTATTCTTCATAGGCATAAGGGTTTTGCTTAATCGTCACAAGGCCAAGCAGGCTATAGCTCTCAAAAATATTAGGATGAATAGTTCCTTGAAGTTTCTGCTTATCATGATGATGTATCAGAGTAGTTCAATAGCACAACAATTAGGCCTTGAGTAGTTTGCTTGGGGAGGATTTGCAAGACATAGTATGGTCTAATCTAATCTAAAACTTCCCTGACTACCATAACTTTAAATTAGTAAATGATATTCTATCCACACAATCTTAGTTTTGAATCAAGACTTACAGAAATCCTATAACAAAAAGCACTAACAGGAAGTGTGGGGAGGTAATAATATTTATTGGAATCCCGTTAAAAACAAGTTTGTTGCTAAGGTATGTCTCACAGTTTTCCACTCTCATATTTCTGCAAAACATAATTGCAAATCTTTAACTAGAACTAGGAAAGGGAAATCTGAATAAAGCAAAGCAAAACTAGTTCCAATAATTATTCCACAAATTTTAGGGCTTTATGTCCTTTTGGCCAATGAATAAACTCACTGAGAAGGGACAAACTATGTAACTAGTACTGGAAGAAACATATTTACCAATGATTTACTTAGTCCTGCATTTAATATAATGCTTGATTTGGCCCAATTGTTTCACCAAAAATTTCTTTGGCAATTGCAATTAATAATGCTCAAATTAAAGAAATGAGAGTTTAATATTCCAACCAATCACACTTTGCAGCAATGTGTTTTTAGAATTGAACCTTGGGAAGTTCACTAACTGGTGAATTAAAGTTGGGATCCTGATGTTGATCCTGACTTAGCATTTGGCCCATTTATTGACCTCTCTTCTTTCTACCATTTCAAACCCAGGGAAATCTTCTTACTGTACCCATAGTTTTGTTTTTTTTCAGAATATGACATGGTTTGAATCATATAGTATGTAGCTTTTCAGACTGGTTTCTTTCACTTAAGGTTCTTCCATGTCTTTTCATGGTTTAGAATTTGTTTTGTTTTTAGTGTTTAATAATAACCCTTTGAAAGCACCACAGTTTGTTTACCCATTATGACAATCTCTGTTCTTTAATTAGCATATTTAAAACATTCACTTTCAAAATGACTATTGATATAGTTGGATTAATATCTACCACATTTATTTATATTTCCATGTGTGTCTTATGTTCTCTATTTTTTTTTTTTTTTGTCTTACTTTTGTCCCCCTGTCTTTGGAGGGTTGAATTATCTGAGGATGCCTATTATCTTTCATTTTTGAAGGATGATTTCACATGTTAAAGAATTCCAGGTTGGTGGAATAGTTCTCTCTCTATTTTAAATATTTCACTCCATACTTTCTTACTTTCATGGTGAAGAAATCATATGTAAAAGGTATCTTGTTACTCTATACGTAAGTAATTCTTCTTCAGTGGCTTTTTTCAGGATTTTTTTCCTTATCTTTGATATTCTGTAGCTTGAAGATCACTTACTCAGGTGATACTCTTTTGGCATTGATCCTTTTTTGTGTCTCTGACCTTCCTGAATCTTGTGCTTTGAAATTAATTTGAGGAATTCTCAGTCATTATTTTTTCAAGAATGCCTTCTCTTCCTCTCTTTCTCCTTTACCATTCTCATTATGTGCCTGTTATACCTTTTGTAGTTGTCCCACAGTACTTGGGTATTCTGTTCTCATAATCTTCTCTTGCAATTGGTTTTAATGACTGTATTGGTACCACCTCCAATTTAGGGTTGTTGGTTTATTTTTGACCCTCAGCTGTATTCAAACTCCTGATAAGGCCAACAAAAGCATCTTTCATTTATTTTACAGTGATTTTTGATCTCTAACATTTCTTTTTGGGAATTTCTTAAGATTGCCATATTTCTGCTCATATTTACCATTTGTCTTGCATACGGTCTACTTTAGTCATTATATTCTTATATATATATATCAAATTTATTATATAAATTATAATTTTTAAATATCGAGTCAAATACAGTTTACCCACTGATACACTATGACTCCCATTTTTGCCTGTCTCTGGAAACTTGTGGGCAGTAATTTGCCTAGTGTCATGACCTCTCTTATGGATTTGAGGTGAATTATTGATATCTCAGCTTGCTGAATTTTGTATTTGTTGTGTGAAGTAGTAACTATCAAGCTCCATGCATGGAAAAATAGAAACCAATAAAGTAATTATATTTTCAATAATCATGTCTTGAAAATAATTCAGACCTTTCACATTATTGGAAATATTTCTAAATATTTACTCAAATTTTCAAAAAGGGCTTTAGTAATGGAAATTTCTCAATAGGAATTTTCTTGTGTATTTTGGTATTCTTTATAGGTTTTCTCAGTGTACCCTAAGTATGATTTACATCCATTAGACCTTAATAGATGGAGTCTGATCCTGTATCTCTAACATCCAGTTAATCAAAAAGTTCCTTTATAATTTAAAAAATGATTACATCTCTCTAATATGTCCATCTATCACTATGCTTAAAACACCTTCACAATTACCTTTAACCCCCATTATAACAGCTATTTCTTTATTATTTTGCCTGCCTCCACTCTTACTTTGTGCTAACCATACTTTACACTGAACCCAGAATGGTTTCAAACAATTAAAATAATTATTTTACTCCTCTTATGAAAACTTATCCATGGTTTCTCACTATCCTAAAAAATAAAAAGTCAAAACTATTTAGCAAAATAAACAAGATTTCTAGACAATCATTTTCCCAATGATGTCTCTTGCCACTTATTTTCTTTCCACTTATTTTCTTACATGTTCTTTGCAAACAATAAGCTCATACTTCCATTATCTTGTAGTACTGACAACCCTGCAACCACAATCCTTTCCTTATGGGTTTGAGAGTGATATCTTCTTTTTTTTTCTTTCCTTACCTAATAAATGTCTTCAATTTTTAAGATAATTCTCCTTTTTCTCCATCCATGCTCTATAAATATCAAGTTGGACAAAGAATTTAGTTCCACCTCTGCCATTGACTAAATGTGGAATCTGGGTATGTCACTTATAGCAATGAATTTTTGTTTCCGCACTAGTATTAAAAAATTTAATAGTTTAGCTTAAGCCATGGGGTTGATGTGAGGATCTAATAAGATACATAAAATGTTACCTGATCTCTTTAATGTGTTCTGCAACTAAGAAATAATACAAAGATGCTATTGCTAAATAAATTCCTCTGGTGGTTTCTCTTCTAATTCCTCTTTCCTTCTCTGCTTTATTTATTTTTTTGGAATGAAGTTTCAGTAAAGTAGGATAAAGAGCAGTAATTTGATAATCCTTCAGAGATGACTGCAGTGCATGGCTTCATTATATCAAATGTGTTTACATATTTAAAATGATTTGCCAGTGGGGACTTTTTGAAAAACAAATCCTAGACATGTAATATTGGAAATTTGAACAAGATCTGATCATTTTCCTTGGCCTGTGGTTATTTTCAGTAAGTTTTTTCCTTATGAGGAATAAATTGTAAGTTAAGAGAGGCATGTTATCATAGAGAGGAATGTTCATTTTTCCTTCTCTCTTTAAAATTATGGCCCAGATAAATAATGAGTATCAGAGAACCATAAATTATATTCTCTTAATTTTAATTGCTTTAGATATTCCTTGGTACATGTTTTTGCTCTGGCACTAATAAGAAAATTAAAATTTAATGAAAAATGGTCAACACCACCAAGAGCAAACTTTAATGTAGACAACAGACATTGGGGTGAATATGATATGTCAATTAAGCTTCATCACTTACAACAAATATATCACTTTGTTGGAGAATGCTATTAACAGGAGGCTATGCAAGGGTGATAGCAGAGGCCACATGATAAATGTTTGTGACTTCGACTCAATTCTGTTGATGAGAATATAAAACTACTCTTAAAAAAATATTCTGGCCTATTACTCCAGAATAGTAAAAAAAAACAATAACACTCTCTAAAATGCCTAAGAGATTTATAAAATGATTATTTCTAAATTAATGAATAGTGTTGCCCTAGATTTTTGATTAAATATCAAATTAAGAATTAGGGTCCTTGTTTGTAAGTCACTTAATAGTCACAGGAGTGAAATATGCATTTATATTGTTACTTATTACAAAATAACAAGGATTCCTGATAAGGGAGTTTTGAAATGCACATTCAGTTTTATAACAATTTATAATCTATATACTGATTTTACTTATAGTAGCCTGTTGAATTTTTCCCTAAGTAACTGCTATGAAGTAGGTTGTTGCTAATCTTTTTTATTAAGAATATTTACTAGAGTCATATAGCCAGTATGTCACAGATCCAAAGTTAAATTACAGGGAAATTACAGGAAAAGGGAAGAAAATTGGCCTCAATTTTCACATGTTGTTTCTTTCAAAGGAAATCAAAGAATTGTTTAAAGTAGACCAAAATTATTAGCTTATTCTACCACTGTGGATTGGTCACATGAATGGTAAATTTGTAACACTGTGGATTCATTTCTTTCTCTCATCTACCTAAGAATCATTGCTGGCAAGTATAAATGCATCATCAACAATGTTTGAACCAACCACTACGAATTAACTTGGCATATGAAGGGAGCTCCTTTTTTTGTTTTACCTCACTGTAAGATTCTATGCCTTTAGCCTTCAGTTTGTGGGGGAAAAAAAGCTTAAAACATTAATGTTTGAGTTTATATTTTAAAATCACCATTTGTAGCATATATGAGCCACAATGTATGCTATCTTTCTCTGAATTTGCTTACTTTTCCTCTATAGCTTACAACTTGGATCTGGTAATTAATGCCAAACTGGGGGATAATGTGGCCATTTCGACATAATTTCTTATATTCTAATTTAAAGAAGTGCAAAAGGGGCATGATATTTCAAACATGAGGAATAAGAGATCATCAAGCTACTGAAGATGTGTATTATGAAAACCAAAGCAAAAAAACACATGAAAACCTACCTGTGTCAAAATCAAGTCCCCTCAATTAACAGATGGCTTTGATCACACATTTCTTCAGCACTATAATGTAAGAGCTGAGTTAACCCAGTTGTAGTTGCTTTGGACTCCATACCCATATGTCTCCAAAGACCTCCAGATATTGGCAAGACTCCTTTTATCAGACTGCTTCTCTGCCTGAAAAGCTGTTTCTTATTCCACCATAAGCTGATGATGCCTTAATGAAATTCTGGACCACTGATTTCCAGCTCATTCCTGAATCTTGTCTTAGTGGTTTGTACCTTCTGCACCCCCCACCCTACTATTTTACTTACAATTGAATGGCTTGCATATAATACTGTAATGTGAATTTCCCCCCCCCCCCAATAAACTAGGCAGGGAGAGAGGTAAAGACAGAGGGAGAAATAAAATTGCTTTTACTTAAAGATGACATGATTATCCGTACAGCAAATTATAAGGAATTGATGACATTTCTTGGAATTAAGAAGTCCTTATAGCAAAATTTCAGGATATGATATTGATGCACAAAAATCTATTGTTTTTTTTTTACTAGTAGCAAAAAACATGCAGTCTAATATTAGTAGCAACATTTAATAGGATTGAAATTAAATTATTAGGAAAAATCTATAAAATATGTGAAGGGTGTATATGTTGGATATTATAAAAACTCTTATGATAAAAATTAAATGACCTAAATGCAGTGATATTCCTAGTTCAAGTCATCTCATAATAGTCCAAGAAAACTTTCCAGTTGGAAGACTCAATGCTTCCAAATTGATCTACAGGGTCAATAAAAAACCAAATTAATTCCAAAAACTATTTTGTAGATATCTTTGAACTAGATTCTAAAATTTATAAGACATATGATGCAGAATAGAGAGTATAATACAGGCAAAGGCATAAGCTGAATGAATGATATTACCACTCCAAGCTTACTAAAAATCTGGAGCATGACATTAACGAAAGAATAGCCAAACAGGACAATAGATCAGAATTAATATCCCATAATTAAAAACTCCTAAATCATCTTTGACAAATGAGAATTCAATAAAGGAAAGATGGTCTATTTGATAAATGGTTCAATAACAAGTGCATATGTTTGTGCAATAATATAAAATGAATCTAGACAATTACCTTACAATTTTCACAATCGTAACTCAAAATGGTCATAGACCTAAAAGTGAAATATAAATCTATACAACCTGTAGATAATGACTTAAGAAAAACACCTAGGTGACTTTGGGTTTGGCAAGAGTTTTTAGATATAACACCACAAGCACAATCCATAAAGGAAAAGAACTGATAAGTTGAACTTTATTAAAATAAAAAATCTTCTGATTTGCAAAAGATACAGTTAAGGAAATGAGAAGGCCAGGAATAGACTAGAGAATTATGTTTAAAATATTTTGTAAAAACCTTCATCCAAAATATGGGAAGAACTCTTAAAAAAACAAAAAAGAAAACAAATAAAAATGGTAAAAGAGAAAACAAATAAGAAAACAAAATAAAGAAACAAATAGAATAGGAACAAATAAGAAAACAAATAAAAACGGTAAAAATATCTGTTAAAAATTCTCTAATAAAGAGTTGATGAAAAATCGGCATATGAAAAAACATGTTTAACATCATTTTTCATTAGACTATTGCATGTTAGAACAACTAATGTCATTGTACACCTGTGAGAATGGCAAAATTAGAAAACATTGACAATACCAATACAGGAAAGAATGCAGACCAATAGGAATTTGGAATGAAAATGGCAGAATCACTTTAGAAGACAGTTAGGCAGTCATAAAAATAAGTATAATCTTATACAGTCCAAAAGTAATGATTCTAGGTACTAACTTAATTGAATTAAAGGGTATGTTCATGCAAAAACCTGCATGTGAATTTTATAGCAGCTTTATGCATAATTGCCCCCTAATAGAAGCAACTTAGATATTCTGCAATAGATGAATTGATAAACAATCTTTATACATTTATAAAATTGAATATTCAATGATAAAAACATCAATTGTGAATCTATGAAAAAAGTTGGAGGAAATTTAAATGCATATTGCTAAAAATTCAGTGTAAAAAATGCTATATACTAAATAATTCCAACTATATGACTTTCTGGAAAAAGGTAAGTCTCTAAAAATAGTCAAAAAGTTCAGGGCCTCACTGATGGTGCAAGGGGTGCAAAACACAACCTATGAAGCTATTCGCAGACACTTTATCATGAGTTTGATCCCCAGCCAGGGAGCTACTGACATGGTGCAGCAGACCTCTCCTGACTTGCCCTCTGCTCCCCTCAGCAATATATTTCAGTCAGTCTGCCTGTTCTGTTCCCCACTCTGTCTCTGGTGAATCCTCTCACCTCCCACACCTCTGGCCTGTACCCCAGTTCTTGTATGCATAAATAAATAAATCTTAAAAAAACAAAGATCTGTGTATGTTATATGTGTGGGGGCTGATGAGAGGAGCAGTAAAACTGTTCCATGTGATACTATAAAAGTAATTTATTTATTTAATTATTTATTTTTAAAGATTTATTTATTTATAATTACAAGAACTGGGGTACAGGTCAGAGGTGTGGGAGGTGAGAGGATTCACCAGAGACAGAGTGGGGAGCAGAACAGGAAGACTGACTGAAATACACTGCCGAGGGGAGCAGCAGGCAAGGCAGGAGAGGTCTGCTGCTGCATATGGGAAGCTTGCTGGCCAGGGATCGAACTCCTGCTGCAGTGGCTGCTGATAGCTTCATCGGTTTCATCTTAACCCCCTGGGCCACCAGGGAGGCCGGGTATAATAGTAATTTAATTATATGCATTTGTCAAAACTTATAGAACTTTATAACATAATGAATGTACAATATATATAAATTTTAAAATCATTTAGGAGCTTGAAGGAAATATGCAAATTATGGCAAGAGAATCTATCTGTATCAGCAATGTATGAAATAATGTCACTGAAGGGGATGTGACCTATGTAACTTTGTAAATGAGTGGATTGAAGGAGATAAAGGGAAGTGTATGTACATAGTGATTTTTAATCACTGAATTGTTTTCACAGGGACATGGGTTGAAAATTCTGATATTGGCATGCACATCAAAAGAAAGAGGAGACAACTAAAGTAATATCCAATTGCCAAAGCTGAAAAAATATGACAACAAAATAAATAATGTAGTACTTGAATATCACTCATAATATTAAATAAATATAAAAGGTCCATACTGATATGATTGATTAAATTTATATACATACACACATGCACATATATATAAATGCATTCATACACATATTATGGAAATGTGGTTATGGATAGGGTACTTATTCTAAAAATACAGTAATTTTATAGTGGAGACACCTGACAAACAACTTTACTCATGTGCTAAGGTCAACACTGGCATTCATAAATCTTGCATCATAAAAATAACATGACCTCATTCTAATGTGATTAAAATGAAACTTTACACCATGATTTTTCAATAAAATACATGTAAACCCACCTAATCATGAGAAACATATCAGATAAATGCTAATAGCAGGGCATCCTATTTTATTATATATCAAATTATTATTTTTCAAAATTATCATGCTCATAATAAATTAGGAAAGTCTGATAAACCTCCACAAAAAGGAATGAGACACATATACAAATGTAGTGATGGTAGCTGATAAAACCATGGAACAGAGAAAAGACATTAGGTATAAATTCAGAGGTCTGAACAAATTAAAGACTTTAGTTAATAAAGTTTCATAATATTAATGTATGTTGTTATTAATAGAAGAAACTTCATGTGTGTCACGGGTATACACTTGAGGGTGTGTGTTTGTATATAAAACTTTAATTTGTCAGAAAATATACAACTATTTAAAAATGATTCTATTTATGAAAGAAAAGGTTTTGGAAAATAAAATGAAAACCTATGCACACTTAGGTAAATGTATTTCAAACTGCATTAACATGACACATAGACTAGTTAAACTATTAACCCTTCTATCACAGCTCTCTGTAAGGGAAACCTGCTAAATTTCTACTGTTTGGCTCCCCTACTGCTATTAACTCTCATACTCAGGTAAACTCTCTGATTGTATTACCTTACATTTCAATGTAATTAATTTTATTTTGTTCATTCCTGTTAAGAAAAATATTGTCTAGATATTTGAAAAGTATAAGTTATTCTTGACATTTCAGGAAATGTTGCCTTTTTTATTTACTTTACCTCTGATCTGATTATTATTCTTAAGTCTCGGTAGTTTGGTCTCCAACTATCCAATATATTATGAAGTGCATTCATAGCCCAAAGTTCTGTGAGAATCACAAACAAAACCCTGATTGGACTGTATTCTTACAGTATGAAAAATATGACTTAAAGCTGTGGCCTTCTAGAACATGCCATGAAGACAATGGTTTGGAATATTCTTTAGGAGAAAATTCTTTAATTCCTCAAATCTGAAACTAGACTAGAGTCTTCATTTTCATTTACGCCAATGTCAATATGCTGATTTTGATGCATTGCTTCACTTGACTATTTAGGTGTTGTGATTGTGAAATTAGATGACTTGCTTTAATGCTAACAAAAAAATAATAATAATCTCTCTTCCTTGCATTAATATAAAAGAGTGCCATAGCACATGTCTGTAAATTAGAAGATACAAAAGTGAGACAGAACTTTAAAATTACCATAAACATGAGCCAGTTTCTTAGTTTTTGATAGCAAGCTAACTAATTAAGAATGTTGACAGAAGAGTAATAGAAATATCTCAGGATTTACCATATTAAATAAGGCAATCTGTGTTTGTAAAGTCTAGGCAAAGGGTAACATAAACAAAATGTTAAACACAAAGTATTAGAAAATGAATAGGTAATTTTCAGTGACTTAGATTTGTCCTCTAATATACTTTAGGATTATGTATTAAAATATGGTTACTTTGGTATTTTCACTAAGAAATATTTGCATTTAGAATTATGTCCTTCTTGGCTTATCCTGATTTGCAGTTATTTGTATATGAAGTCATTATTTTCATTTCACAAAGTTTTCTTCCTGATATTCATGAACCATGGACATTGGTGTCATTCTCATCTTTAAGCAGCAACTATTTCATGTAACACAGAGAGGTTTTAAAATTTTATAACAATTTAAAGATGAGGTAGAATAAAAACATAAATAAATTTAACAGAATAGAGAATTGAAAAATAGACCTCAATTTATGGAGACCCCAGATTTCTAAAAGAAGATGGCACAATACATCACTGGAGAAATATCATGCTTAAACAGTGCAAAGGAAAGCAGATATCTATGAAAAAATGGTCTGCTTCGACCAATTCTTCAAACCATGCACAAAATCCCATTCCCTATGGATACTGTGTCAAGTTATAAAGGCTCAGAAAAAATATTAAAAAGCATTTAGAAAATTACAAGCTTAATAATGTTGGATTAGGGGGTATTTACTTAATTACATGAGAATTAAGTCCATAAAAAAGTCATTGGCAAATTTTGCTACACAAAAAACTTGAAATTATTTTTATTAACAGTGAGAAAAGAGTAAATAATTGCATGCTTATTTCTATTTACTATTATTATTTGAATTTCATTGCTCTCATACTTAGACATAATTCCACTTGGAAAGTAGTACTCATTTATATTTTAAGAACTATTTCTAATTTATTGAGTACTTAAAATTATTTGGTATTTATTTAAGTGTATGAGGAGAATATGATTCTAAATTAAGCTGGTATTTTTTACTTCCAAAATCTATAATTTATTAGTCCAAATCAATTATAGATCATTTCCTTTTACTTAATTTTCTGTGATTTTACAACACAGAATGAAATTACAATTATAAACACAATTTTTTTATGCCTATAGATAGTATTTTAAAATACTCTTTGTGGCTTTAGATCTGTTTATCCATTCATTCAGTTTTCTTCAGGAATTACAATAAATTGATAAAATTATATTAAAATTATATAAAAATCATGTTGAAAGAATAAAACACACTTGGGATATTCACACTATAATTAAATAGTTACAAAATTATAAACAATTTACTTGCCTTCAAGTATTATGATGGACAGAGGAAAAACATATTTTTCTTTTTCATTAAATGTATCCTGAAATAAGAAGAAAAAGCAGCGTTGTTAAAAACTCTATCTACACTTCTTATCATAAGTTCAATCAACAAATTCAAAGCTGAAATAGATCTCAGAAACAAGAGAAAGAGATGAGAGAACACATTCAATAAAGAGAGAAGTCATTGGCAAAAAGAAAATAAATCATTGTTTTACAGAGAGGCAAAAGAAAAAATAAGTCACCCCGAGCACACTGTATGGGATTTGAAAATAAATGGGAATAACTATGTGCACAAAGAAGAAAAAAGATCGAGGATGGAAAAATGATTGAAGACATGGATAAATATCTTCCTATACTGACTCAATTATAGGAGCTTTTCAAATTTATTAATTTTATTGATGCCTGCTGGAATCAACTCATATATCCAAAGGAATCTATTTAACCATGCTTTTATTATATTTATGTGTTTGATTTAATTATTTTGAAAGGAAAGCATGTTTAGATTCTTGCTTATTCTGGTACTTAACAAATCTTATTTTACAAGGATTATTTAGATAATAGTTTTATAAAATATTTAATCCTCTTTTCTTATAAATTTTCAATTACATGCAATGAAAAAAAGATAAAAATCCACTTCCCCAATCCATTCCACTGTTAATTCCTGCCTAACATTTTATTTTAGATATTGAAATCTGAACTAAAGGAGGGCCAAATTGTGCCCATGAAGAAAACATGTCAATAAAATGAAGACTAAAAAACACAATCTTAAACATACAATTAAAATATGAGAAATGTATAATCCACAATAGAAGGTACTCACTAGAGTGAAAGAAAATTGATAGAGCCTGACCATTACTGAGACATTGCTGCATAGGCAAATTACTATATATAAAATAACAAACAATCATAGCAACCTACTAAGATTTCTTTTTGATTTATAAAGATGAAAATCACTCAGGCAGCAGACTTTTCCACAGCATTATTCTGTTTTGCAATGATTTAACCATAATAGTGTAATTTCCACAGAAAGGGGAGGTTCTAGTTTCCCTACCCCACCCCAAGAAGGGTGCAGCTGAGCAGAGAACAGAAGCTGAAGAGGACTATGAGAATACCAGGGAGGGGCACACAGAGCAGAGAGGCATGTAAAGAAGCTGTACTTGCTTCTCACCCTTGGACTTGTACCAGGGATTTGAGGGACCTGTGGGGAGGCTGACAACAGCAGTTTTTATCATTTTTTATTTTGATTTAGCTCTCTTTCTTGCAGACTTGCCTGGCCCCTTCTGCCCCTTTCCCATGGGTCTCCACTAGACCTGCCTCAGACTTGTGGCAAGCTTTCAGGCCTCAGTGGCTCTGCTTTGGGTCAACCCTGGTTGGCTAGGCATTTACTGGCCAGGATACGGGTCATTTTGGGTGTTTAACTGGAAACTAATTTAAACTATATTCTTTCTCTTCTCTCTATAACACACTAACAATTCCTTTCTATTGAAGGTCCTATGCACTAGATAGAGTATGTTTGTTTTAATGTGGTAGATAGCAGAACCCATTTAAAGCAGGCAGGTTTGAGGGTACTTGGCTCCCCCTCATCTGCCCTCGAACAGATTTACTATTGCCTGGAATAGGGCCAGTGACCTATTAGAAAAGCAATAAATATTGTTGGATGGATATACAAATAAATTAGGGAAGACTAGGAGAGGGGTTTGATGCATGCTAAGTCTTGAAGAAAGAAAAAACTGACTTATGACATTTATATGAAAGCAATCATTGCATTTTAAAGGAAACTGAATATTTTTTTAAATAATAAATTATATTTTTATATTCCCCCATACAATTGCAAACCCCCCATTCTGACCCCAATCCCTCCCCTCCTGCCCCCCACCCCCCAAAAAGTGTCTCTGGTTCATAGTTTTTTGTTGATTTTGATTTTCACTTTCTTATAGTTATTCATTTTCCTGGTCCCTTATTTAAGTTTTCTAGATTCCTGCTATGAGTGAGACCATCCGGTATTTTTCTTTTTCTTTCTGGCTTATTTCGCTGAGCATGATCCCTTCCAGCTCCATCCATGTTGCTGCAAGTTGCATGTGTTTATCTTTTTTGAATGCTGAGTAATATTCCATGGAAAATATGTACCATATCTTCTTGATCCAGTCATCTATTTTTGGGCATTTGGGCTGTTTCCAAAGCTTAGCTATTGTAAACAGTGCTGCTATAAACATAGGGGTGCAGGTGTTCTTTGGAATTGATGTTTCTGTGTCCTTTGGGTAAATACCTAGGAGTGGAATTACTGGATCATATGGAAGCTCTATGTTTAGTAGGTCCAGAAATCTCCACACAGCTCTCCATAGTGGTTGGACCAGTTTGCACTCCCACCAACAGTGTAGAAGAGTTCCTTTTTCTCCACAACCTCGCCAACATTTGCTGTTGCTAGTTTTTTTAATATGTGCCATTCTCACTGGTGTAAGATGGTATGTCATGGTAGTTTTGATTTGCATTTCCCTGATTACAAGTGATGTTGAACATTTTTTCATATGTCTGTTGGCCATTTGCATAGGAAACTGAATATTTTAAGATGGAGAGAGAAGCCCCATAAAATATGTTTAAGGAAAACATTAATGATTAATTTTAATTTGTCAAATGATCAGCGGGCAATCTAATAAAAAACTACACAGAAACTGTTGGCATCCCTTTTTTTTTTTTTTTTTTTGTGAGACCCTCGCTGGCGGCTGGGGAATGAACCGGCACTGCAGAGGCTGCAGACAGCCTCACAGTCCAGCGATCAACCACTGCGCCACCAGGGGAGGCCCTGACATTCTTTAAATATAAGATTTGTGAATTAAATATAATAGATGGATATAGTTACCAAAGTGTTTGTTGTCCTAAGAGGCATACACAATAGAACTGGAACTACAAAACTTGAGAAAATAGAAAAAGATAATACTTAAAGAAATGCAAACAAAATTTGGGAGAACAAGGAAAAGAAAATATGAAATATGATGCAATTATTTTTCTCATTTTTATTGTAAGACAGAAAGGGAATTAAACATATTTAAATATAATAATTATGATAAAGATATAAACAAAAATATAAAAATAAAATATCAAACATATGTGATATTTAAAAATATATAACTGGGGCGGAGCAACATGGCGGTGAGGAGACGCTGCGAGTAAGATCTCCCATTAAAAAAAAAGTTAATAGGGAGGAAAAGCAGCAGGTCCCAGTGAGAAGTGGGACACGGAAGATAAACGGGTGACTCCAGCAAACTGCCCGAAGAAGAAAGTGGCCATAAAAGAGGACCAGAACAGAGGGAAGCGCAGAACCCTGCTCCCCTCCCCCGCCCACAGAGCCAGCACTCTCCAACCTGCAGAGAGGAGGAAAACAACAAACTAAAACGACCAACAAGAACAAACGACGCAGCAAGCGGGACTGTGAGTGGAAAGGAACTATTGCAGCCACCACACCCCATGAACGAGAGCTGTGGAGAACCCTGCAGGATTCGCCAAGGCGGTGAGCGAATGGCTCTGGGCGCCATTAGAGAAGAACAAAGACCCCGGGAGATGCGCACACAGCCCGGGCTGCCGGTAAGCTTGCGCTGAAAAGCGCTTGGCGAGCTTGAAAAGCAAACGCGGACCAGGATCGCGGCTGCCCAGGTCCCCACGCCTGCGACCTAGGCTTGCGGGGAGACGCTCGGAGGCCCTCACGGGGGGTGAAAGTCCCTCACTGAGTAAGCAGGAACCAGGCGCCCAGGCACGGGAGCGGGGTGCAAAAGGCACCATTCCCGCGCCACTGAACTGGGCTACAGCCCGCGTCCTGGACCTGAGGGCTTTGAACTGAGACCTGGGGCACGAAATTCTGGGCGTGGGTTCTCCACGACGGTGGGGCGCAAGTCAGACACAGCACACCAAAGCTGTTGAGGTTTACCCTACCATTCTCGCTCTCTGTTCCCTGTCTCACGGGGGTGGGGGGGGTTGAAAAACAGCCCCCCAAGGACAATAGGAGAGATCTCTGGCGCCACCTAGCGACCAGAAAAAAAGTCACTAACACCCCATAGAACAGGGAAATTTCTTAAGACTTCTTGAAAAGGGCAGAAGGCTTCTGGAAGACCCAGTGGCCAGCTGGGAAGTTAGCCCACGCCAGGCCCCTTCCAACCAGCAGTCTGAGCCCACAGAGGGAGCAGGCCGGGCACGCAGAAGTGTGTGCCTGAGACCGGATGTACAGGGACTGCGTCCCGCTTCGCCAGTTTAGAAAAGGGACATTTCTTTAGTAAAGACTTCCTGAAACCAGCAGAATGCCCCCCCAGAAGCCAGAGATGGTTCCTGGAAGAGCAAGAGGGGAGCAGAGAAGTTCACCCAAGATGCCGGCCAGTCCGAGCAACACAGTGTCCCAATGCATACGACAAATTAGAAAACAGACAGTAGGGAGTAGAAGAACCACACACAACCTAACAACGCCTCAGTAAAGAAGCACACCACAAAAAGAAAACCACCCTCCAGATTGCAACGACATAACTTAGAAGAACTTCTGAGCCTTCCAGAAAGAGAATTTAAAATTGCCCTGATTAAAAAAGTGGCAGAAGTCATAAAGGAAAACAATGGTCAGAAGAATGAAATTGAGTCCTTAAAAAGGGAAAACAATGGGCAGAAGAATGAAATTGAGTCCCTAAAGAGGGAAGTAAAAGAAATGCAAGAGATCAAAGAATTAATGGAGGAACTAAAGAACTCTGGGAAAAGCAATGAAAGCAGAATAGATGAAATGGAAGAACGAATAAGTACTCTTGAAGACACAGAAATAAAAAGAACCAAAACAGAAAAGGAAAGAGAAGTACGAAGGAAAAAGAACGAAGAAAGACTTCGGGAAGTATCTGACTCCATGAGGAAAGGAAATATAAGAGTTATAGGAATTCCAGAATGAGAGGAGAGAGATGTAGGAACAGAGAAAATATTCCAGGAGATAATTGAAGAGAACTTCCCAAATGCGAAGAAGGAGCTGAAAATTGATATACAAGCAGCAAGAAGAACACCAAACTTCCACGACGAAAGGAAAAACACAGCAAGACACATAATAGTAAAGCTCCCAAGAATCCAGGACAATGAAAAAATAATGAAGCTGACAAGAGGGAAGAAACAGATAACATTCAAAGGAAAACCAATCAGGCTGACATCAGACTTCTATGAAGAAACACTACGGACAAGGAGAGAGTGGAGGGACATAGTCAACAGACTCCAAGAAAACAGATGCCAACCAAGAATACTCTATCCCGCGAAGCTCTCCTTCCTCTTTGAAGAAAGAATATGGACCTTCCCAGACAAAGAGAAACTCCGGAATTTCATTACGACTAAACCCCCACTCCAAAAAATACTACAAGGAATCCTAAAGCCAGAACCTCAGAGGGATGAATAACAACGAAAGAAGACCAAAAAAAAAAGTTATTAAAAGAATAAATAAATAAAATCAAAGGAAAGACAAACACAATGGCAAATACAGATGCTAACATATCAATATTAACTCTAAATGTAAATGGACTAAACTCTTCCATAAAAAGACACAGAGTTGCAGCCTGGATTAAGAAACAAAACCCAACCTTTTGCTGTCTCCAGGAAACACATTTAGCTACAAAAGATAAAAATAGGCTTAAAGTTAAAGGATGGAAAACAATCCTACAAGCAAATGGACCAAAAAAGAAAGCAGGAACAGCTATACTTATATCAGATAAAACAGACTTCAAACTCAAAAAAATAAAAAGAGACCCCAGTGGTCACTACATTATGATCAAGGGGACAATACTTCAAGAAGAAATAACACTCATTAACATATACTCACCAAACGAAGGAGCACCAAAATATATCAGACAACTGTTGTCCTCTCTGAAAACAGACATCAGAGAAAACACATACGTAGTGGGAGACTTCAACACACCACTATCAACAATGGATAAATCAACAAGACAAAAAATAAGTAAAGAAACTAAAGCTCTAAATAAGGACCTAGAGCATTTGGGCTTAACAGACATCTATAGAACACTAAACCCCCCAAAAAAAATGGAGTACACATTTTTCTCAAGCGCACATGGATCATTCTCCAGGATCGATCACATACTGGGGCACAAACAAACATCAACAGATACACGAAGATTGAAATCATACCAACCATTTTTTCTGACCATGAAGGCATCAAACTAGAAATAAACCATAAAAAGAAGGCAAGGAACTATCCTACCTCATGGAGATTAAAAACCACACTACTGGAAGACCATTGGACTAACGAGGAGATCAAAGAAGAAATTAAAAAATTCTTTGAATTGAATGACAAGGAGGACACTAATATCCTAAATGTATGGGATGCAGCAAAAGCAGTAAAAGAGGAAAATATATAGCAATAGAAGCTCACATCAAAAAACAAGAAAGAACTCAAAGAAACAACCTAATCTCGAAGCTCAGAGATCTAGAAAAAGAACAACAAAAAAACCCCAAAACCAGTAGAAGAAAAGAAATAATAAAAAACAAAGCAGAAATAAATGAAATTGAAACTAAAAAAAACAATCCAAAAGATCAATGAAACCAAGAGCTGGTTCTTTGAAAAAATCAATAAAATAGACAAACCCCTAGCCAGACTCACAAAGGAAAAAAGGGAGAAAGCACAAATAAACAGGATCATAAATGAAAGAGGAGAAATGACAACGGACACAGCAGAAATCAAAAGAATAATCAGTAACTACTATGAACAGTTATATGGAAACAAGTTCAACAATCTAGAGGAGATGGACAAATTCCTACAACTCTACAATCACCCAAAGCTAGATAAAGAAGAAATAGAACACCTAACCAGACCAATTACAAGCAGCAAAATCGAAATGGTAATCAAATCCTTCCCAAAAACAAAAGCCCAGGACCTGATGGATTTACAAATGAATTCTACCAAAGATTCAGAGACGAATTAGTGCCTATCCTTCACAAACTCTTCCAAAAAATTGAGAAGGAAGGGACAATACCAAACACGTTCTATGAAGCCAACATTACGCTAATACCAAAACCGAACAAGGACAACACAAAAAAGGAAAACTACAGGCCAATCTCCCTAATGAACACTGATGCAAAAATCCTCAATAAAATTTTAGCTATCAGAATCCAACAATGTATCCATAAGATAATTCACCACGACCAAGTAGGATTCATTCCAGGGACACAAGGATGGCTTAACATCCGAAAATCAATCAACGTTATCCAACACATCAACAAAAAGAAATATAAAAACCATATGATAATATCAATAGATGCTGAGAAAGCTTTCGACAAAGTGCAACACCCATTCATGATAAAAGCCCTTGAAATTCTTGGGATACAAGGAATATACCTCAACATCATAAAGGCCATCTATGACAAGCCAACAGCCAGTATCATCCTCAATGGTGAAAAGCTGAAAGCAATTCCATTAAGATCTGGAACAAGACAAGGATGTCCACTCTCACCACTGCTTTTAAATATAATACTGGAAGTCCTAGCCAGAGCAATAAGACAAGAGAAAGACATCCAAGGAATCCAAATAGGAAAAGAAGAAATCAAACTATCACTATTTGCAGATGATATGATAATATACATAGAGAACCCCAAAAACTCCACAGAGAAACTAATTCAACTTATCAATCAATTCAGTAAAGTGGCAGGATACAAAATCAACACGCAAAAGTCAGTAGCATTCCTATACACAAACAATAAATCTGAAGAAGAAGAAATAAAAGAAAACATCCCTTTTATTATCAAAACAAAAAAAATCAAATATTTGGGAATAAATCTAACAAAAGAGGTAAACGACCTATACAAAGAAAATTATAAAACACTGTTAAAAGAAATAGAAGAAGACACAAAGAAATGGAAAATCATCCCCTGCTCATGGATTGGAAGAATAAACATTATTAAAATGGCCATCCTACCAAAAGCAATATACCGATTCAATGCTATTCCAATCAAAATTTCAATGTCATTCTTCAAAGAAATAGAACAATTATTGATGAAATTCATATGGAATCATCAAAAACCCTGAATAGCCAAAGCTCTACTGAAAAAAAAAGAAGGGAATGGAGGCATCACACTCCCAGACTTCAAACTATACTACAAAGCCATAATCATCAAAACTGCATGGTATTGGAACAAGAACAGACATACAGACCAATGGAATCAAATAGAAAATCCAGAAATAAACCCACAGATTTATGGTCAACTAATCTTTGACAAAGGAGCAAAGACTATGCATTGGAGCAAAGAAAGTTTGTTCAATAAATGGTGCTGGGAAAACTGGGTCGCTACATGCAAAAGAATGAAGCTTGACCACTACCTCACACCATACACAAAAATCAACTCAAAATGGATTAAAGAACTAGACATAAGACCTGAAACCATAAAATACATGGAAGGAAATATAGGTGAAACACTACATGATTTGCATATCAAAGACATCTTTACAGACACATCACCCAAAGCAGTGATAGTGAAGGCAAAGATAAACAGCTGGGACTACATCAAATTAAAGAGCTTCTGCACAGCAAAAGAGACAATAACAAAAACAAAGAGAAACCCCACCAACTGGGAGAACATTTTGCACCCAACACTAATGATAAAGGACTGATCACAAAAATCTGCAAAGAGCTGATGAGACTCAACAACAACAAAGAAAATAACCCAGTCAAAAAATGGGCAGAAGAGCTAAAAAGAAACTTCTCTGAAGAGGAAATGCAAATGGCCAACAGACATATGAAAAAATGTTCAACATCACTTGTCATCAGGGAAATGCAAATCAAAACTACCATGAGATACCATCTTACACCAGTGAGAATGGCACATATTAAAAAAAAAAACTAGCAACAACAAATGTTGGCGAGTTTGTGGAGAAAAAGAACTCTCCTGCACTGTTGGTGGGAATGCAAACTGTTCCAACCACTATGGAGAGCTGTGTGGAGATTTCTGGACCTACTAAACATAGAGCTTCCATATGATCCAGCAATTCCACTCCTAGGTATTTACCCAAAGAACACAGAAACATCAATTCCAAAGAACACCTGCACCCCTATGTTTATAGCAGCACTATTTACAATAACTAAGCTTTGGAAATAGCCCAAATGCCCAAAAATAGATGACTGGATCAAGAAGATGTGGTACATATATACCATGGAATATTACTCAGCATTCAAAAAAGATAAACACATGCAATTTGCAGCAACATGGATGGCGCTGGAAGGGATCATGCTCAGCGAAATAAGCCAGAAAGAAAAAGAAAAATACCGGATGGTCTCACTCATAGCAGGAATCTAGAAAACTTAAATAAGGGATCAGGAAAAAGAATAACTATAAGAAAGAGAAAATTAAAATCAACAAAAAACTATGAACCAGAGACACTTTTTGGGGGGTGGGGGGTGGGAGGGGAGTGATTGGGGTCAAAATGGTGCATGTGCAGTTGTATGGGGGAATATAAAAATAAAATTAAAAAAATAAAAATATATAAAATTAAGATAGCATAATACACTTTATCAGGTGCCAAAATTAATAATTATGAAACTATACTCACTTTTATAATTTTAACCATATGTTATTAAAAGTGCTAAAGCCACTACCATGCTCACAAATTAGTTTCACCTCATTTTTGTCAAAACTTATTTCTGAAGGTAATGTCTACATTTAAGAATAGGTTTTGCAATTGTATTTATAGACACAGGATAAATATCCCTGGTCTATATCTCCCAATGTGTCTATATCTCCCAATGTGTCTATATTTCTAGACATTGTTTGCATCTAATTTTGATAGATTCATTTTTAATAGATTCATATTGAATCTATTATTTTGCAGTTAAATGATATCTTTATGCAGTTATTATATTTTTCCTTATTGAAACATACATTAATTGAAATATATTTAACTGCAAAATCTATTTTGCAGTATGAATAAGTGATATGCCATTTCCCTATTCCTGAGAGTTTTTTCTTTTTTTGCTGTTACAAATAAGCATATTTAAAATACATCATTTAAAATATAAACAAAGAACCTAATTGCTGAACTAAAAAGAAAACATAGTGCTATATTTAAGTGCTAAATTCAAAAAGGGAACTGAAATCCACAGCAGTGTTCTCAAAAGCTAATACCTCAGGGAACCACAGTTACAGAAAATTCTGTAGAGCCCTTATCCTATAGTAGTTGTCTTTCTAATGCCTCAGGGAAAAGCTAGCTTTGCCTTGGTGTTGTACAAGGAAGTGAGCTACAATTGAGAGCTTGACAAAGTGTTAGAATTGTTGCCCTCTGAGAAAGAGGGAAGGGGAAACATAAAAATGTGCCCACTAACTCAACAATCAAAGAAGTTGGTTATTGTGCATGTCTCCCATCAGACTTAAAAGGCAAAGGCCACTGTACCTTTCCAAGGAAACTGAGAATACGTTACCTCTGAGGTGTCTGTACTTGCCTAGAGATGAATTTATATATATTTTATATATAAATTTTGTTGGCAATTATGCATTTTTTAATTTAATTTATACTTATTAAATAGGGAATGTACATAATTTTTTGAGTGCTAAATATTTGTAGGAGTTTTATGATGATAAAGGGTTTCCAATCGATCTCATCATTTCACCCACGGTTTCTGCTGGAAGAAATCACTTTAAAATCTTTAAGCAATAGTTTTATTGGTAATTAGTCCATATTTCAGAACAACTTGTTTATATCATTACTTCTTGATTTTTTTCATTTGTTTATAGTATCTGTTGAATTATTTATAGAAACTTGAAGTTCAGCTTTCAAATACCACCCCTTCTAGCAACGCATCCAATTTCTTCCCAGACATTTTTAGCAAATGTGTATTAACCAAATATTTACCATTTATACTATAATTATTACATAATTATTATTCACAGATGAATAAACTATTTTCTTTTTAGTTTTATTTTTCTGGAATTCAGTTTAGCTACTTTGTTTATATATTATTGCTTTTATATGAACTTATTACAAAAGCTAAACTCTACAACAGAATTGTAGACCTCTAGGTGCCATATTTTTGTTTATTTATTTTCAATGAGGTACTGCAATTCTGACTGAGCCACCATATGCAAGGCCAGGGATATCAAATGAATTCTTCAATTACTTTCTCTTTCAGTATTCAAAATTATTACATTAAAAAGACAGGCAAGGTTCTTATATATTTTCACATTTCAGTTCCTAAAAAATACTTGTTACATCAATGTTATTCCATTTAATACCAGTAAAAGTGATTGTTATTCCCATTGTGTAGCTGAGAAAACTGAGGTTTTACTATGTTCATTTAACTCTGAACGACTGAAGACAGAATTTAAAAACAGGAGTTCAGCATTGAAGGTCAGGGTTTCATACAACAGGAAGACTTAAAAATCTGAGAGACCCTGTATTCCAAAAAGTCTTGAGGCTGGTGACCTATTCTCCTTCCTATCTCATGTGACTTCCATTTGCTCTTTTGTCAAATGGCATCAATGCAATAAATTAAAGAAAACAGATGGAGAGCCACATCAAGTCAGCAGTACACAATCCACAAAAGTAATTAAGCAATTACTTGCAGAAACACATTCCTCCCTCAAATATAATAATGTGTAGCATTATCAACATTTTTCTTATAGAGGATTAAGAGCATTAAGAAAATTAAGAATCATTAAAAGGCTTGCCATGAAATTACATAGTAAATTATTAAAGTTAAGCCCATTTTTGATTCATCAACATATTTTTGTTCTTTTCTTTAGTGAGGATCAATTTAGTGGAGAGTAAAATACAGAGAGGGGAAGATGGAAAACCAAGGAGACTGGCACAGGCTTATCATGCCAAAGGAGATTAGTGGCAAGTTTCCAACCTGGTGCTATAAAAACCTTACTTAGAGGCTTCTTCTCAATAAATTATCTAAGAACATAAACTGGAAAGGGAAAGAAAAAGTACAGAGAGACTCATCTGTGAAACCTGTGCTGATGCATAAATTCCTTTTTAGTATTCTCCAAAGGTAGCCAGCAACAAGCTAGCAGCTGAAGTTCATCTGTCACATGCACACGCATGCGCGCATACACACACACACACACACACACACACACACACACACTGTTTCATCTCTGCATTTCATGAGCAAGGGAAAGGACTGGGTAAAAACAATTAGTTGTTGACAGATATGGTAGCGCAGCAGGACATAGGAAGCTGTCACTTGCCTCTATTAGACTATTTAGGACTTAAATTCCACAGCCAGACCAAGCCAGATGTAAAGCTGATCCTCACTTATGTGCCCGAAAATGATTAATAAACCTATACATGTTTGCAAAATTATACTGACACATTTGTAGCATTAACATGTGTATGGCCACTTCTAACACATTTACAATTTTCTACAAACACACATTTTATCACATGGGCAATGCCATTTGCTCCAAGAGGGGAAAATGGGTTTATCAATTTAAAATTAAGTCTATTGGTCATGGTATCTCACACAATATTTAAAAAATGTAGTATCTTCTGATGAGAAAGTATCTTTGTGACAAAAATGTCTCTATATAATCACTTGTTATTCTGGATATCAGTAATGTAAGAAATAGTTTAGGAGAACTCACATAAATATTGAACTTGGGGTTTCTGGACAGAAGATATGTATAAATGTAGATCTGAATGAAACCCATTTACCCATACTCGCAGCACACAATTCTACCAGTTAGACTACTGAGAGGAAATTTTTGTGAAAAAAATAGAGATTAGAAAGTTTGAAGAAAGGGGGGCTATCAGTGTTCAGAGATGGACTGCATTGTATAATAATGTGTGATGGAAAACATGGAGAAATAAAGTATTTTTGCCATCTTTTTCCTCCCTTACTCTCTCCCTTCCTTCCTTTTTTCTTTCCTACTGAGGTAATATTAGGATATCCCCATTAGGTATTATCACCATAGCCATCCACCACCAAATCACCAGAGTCAAGCCCATAATCCATTGTGTATCCTTCCTTCTTTGTTCTTAACCTTCTCCCACCCCTACCATTTGCTTTAGTTCTATAGTCAGTTTTCAAAGGTTAGATCTTCAGCTTGTCCTTATCTTAGTTTGGTTTCTCTGCATACCACATATTAGAACTTGGCAGCTTAATTTTTTGGAGGGTACAAAGTACAAAATCAAAGTACAACAATCAGAATTTAAAAGAAGTGGCTCAGGGCCTCCCTGGTGGCGCAGCGGTTGAGCGCTGGGTTGCGAAGCTGCCCGCGGCCTCTGCGGCGCCGGTTCGATCCCCGGCTGCTCCCCGGCCTCCGGAGGAGGGTCCCACATGGCGCGCAGAACTCTCCTGCCGCCCGCTGCTCCCCTCAGCAGTGTACTTCGGTCCTTCTGCCTGCTCTGCTCCCCGCTCTGGCTCTGGTGAATTCTCTTACCCTCCCGCGCTTCTGACTGTACCCAGTGCATGTATAAACAAAAAAAACAAACAATAAAGAAAGAAAGAAAGAAAACGTGCCTCTATATAAAAAAAAAAAAAAAAGAAGTGGCTCAACCAATGATGAAAATATAGTTCCATGGGTTTGCAGCACTAGAATCATTATAAAACTCCATAGAAACATGCATTTTTGGTTTCTAAACATCTTCAAGGTATTCAGTAATTTGTAAATAAGGACCAGAAATCAAAATAATACAATTCCCAAAATAAAGGCTTTGCAGACTGCAATTTGGGAAATATTGCCCTAGGCCTTTTAATACCAGATCAGTGGCTTCATTGAAGAAAAATATAAAGAAAAATATAAAAATGGCAGGATGTTCAGAGAAGGCATAGATGAGCCATTTTCATTACTTGGAAGAACAAAAGGGACCAGAAGCTCTGATTTTTGTAGCTTTGAAATCTAGGCCTATAGAGTATAAGGACCATCCTCTATCATTCAATTTGATTGAATTACTGTGTTGTATGGTCACATTATATTTCTCCCAGATTACTTACATAACTGATATTCATAGTGGTATTGTTTGATTACATATAGAATATCTTTACCACAAAAACATTTTCTTGTGGTAACACTATCGTAGATACTTTTCCTTGAAGTGAATTTGAAGGGATTTTGGTTATAGTGGATGGATAAAAAGGGTTGGGGTTTGACTGAATTCAACTCTAAACACTAAGTTTCACATAGAAAAATCAGACAATTTCTACATTATGAAACCTACAATCAAGTTGCCTTTTTTTAAAGGTCTAAATGTTATAATTACTTAGCTAAAATGACTAAGTTTTAACTGTATTCATCAAGGTGATAAGTACAGAATCGCACAACAAATTGGACCTGATTTGATTAAAGACCATCCACAGTTCCTGTTACTGTTAGCACCTATCAGGACTGATCAATTGATATATTGTTTAAACTTTTACGTTCATTTTGACATGCCACATTTGTATATATTTGAAGGACCTAAACAAACAAACATAAAACAACAACAATCAACATGTAACTTCAGCATCTCAAATCCTAAGTTAACAATTGCAATTAAATTTTAATATGCCCAAATGCAAAATAAATTACAAATGCATCTGGAAATACTATGAAATACCATTAATTTGTCTCATTAATAAAATGTTTTAAAAAAATCAGTCTTGTAAAAAAAATCATTTTATGAATTATCTGTTCACCTCAAAATACCCTTACCCATCCAAGATTAGGTAAACCTTGATTAGGTAAGAAAGGATAAGTTTGCTGCAATAAAACACAATCCCATTATCTCAATGGTTTGAAACAAAAAGTAAATTTACTCCTCACTCACTTCACATACTCATTATAGCTTAGCTGGTGTGCCATCATCAACACATTCATGTAGAAATTCAGGCACAGGGCCTCCCCAGTGGTGCAGCGAGTTAAGCACAGCTCTGTGAAGCTGTCTGCAGCCTCTGCACTGGCGGTTCGATTCCCCGGCCAGCCACAGAGCTACCCACATGGCATGGCAGACCTCTCCTGTCTCGCCGCTGCTCCCCTTGGGGGTGTCTTCGATCTGTCTGCCTGTTCTGTTCCCGCTGTCTCTGGTGAGTCGTCTCCCCGCCCCCGTGTCTCTGGCCTGTACCCCAGTTCTTGGATAAATAAATATTAAAAAAAAAAAAAGAAATTCAGGCACATAGAGAAGGCATCATTGCAAATGTAGCCAACTTCCATGTCAGAGGAGAATTCTAAAGGATATTGCGCTAAAAATAGCATACTGAAGTCCAAAGGTATCATATTGCATGCATACAGTTCATTGGCCAAAATGAGTTTGAGGCCCCACCTTAGTACAAAGATCAGAGAAATCTCAGGAATGATCCTGAAATATCTATGAGGCATATGTGTGAGGACCTTTTGGTTGTTAGTAGTAATGACTACCATATGCAAATGTTCTGAGCTTGGGATGTAAGACAAAGAACTCAGTAGTAAACAAAGTTTAGATTAATTAAAAGAATAGCATAATACCTTGTATTCTAAGTGAAAAAATAAAATCTCTATGAAATTATTATTAAGTTATGTCCACTGAACTGATGGCAAGGAATATCTGTCTCAGATTCTATATTAAGTAGTCTTTTTTATATGGACAAACAAAATCTGAAAGGCAGGGCTGTTCTCTGTGAAGTAAATGTCTCTTCAGAAACTTTATTGTCATAGGAATTTGAGGGATTATGGAGAACCCTCACATTTTTGGCAAAATAATTCTTTCAAGTTCCTGTGGTTTATGTTTTGGTTTACCAATGAAATACTCTGAAAACATTTTATAACACCTGACATGTATAGCCTGAGCTCTTGTTATGTCCTATTTTTTATATTTTATCTTTTCTAATACAATTGAAGGAAAACTATTTCCAGGTGTGGTATCAGGAAAATAATGCATGTAGGAGATTCTAATTGGGCAAAGACCAGAAAAATGTTATTGTCATAAATAGTAAATATATGCTAATACAGAGCAAGAAAGAATCTAATAATAATGTTCTTTGATGATGAGAGTAAAGTGTAACTAATAGACAAAGATCCGGTGAAGGTTTCTTCCCACAATAAACATAATAGTACCACACATTTATCAAGCATTTACTAAGAGGCAGGGCCAGTGGAACATTATTTACATGCAATTTTTAATGTAATACACTGAAAACTCAAGGAGAGTTTTTAAAAGGTACTGCACTTTATAAAACAGAATACAATTATGCCTAACTAGATAATACATGAATAATGATAATAGCATTTAAATATTGCTATGGTTTTATATTAAAATCTCTATTTTCCTCTCCCACTATTAATGTAAGAACATAGTTGCCAATCCAATAGTTGTTGTCTCCTGGGGGAAGAATTGACTGGAAATGAATATTAGTGATATTTCTACAGCTATAGGAATATTACATATTCATAGGGTTATGTACATATGCATTCAGCAAATGTTAACTTCCATCAAAATGTAGACCTGAAATCTGTAGTTCTATATATAAATATGTCTGCTATCATATATGTAGTTCAATGAAATAACAAAATGAAGAAAAAGGAACTAGAAGGAAAAATTGAAGATAGTGTATATAGATGAAGATTTTAAATTGAATAGCTGCATTAGCAAGCAAAGAAATAGCCCACTAACTGTGAGAAGAGGCAGTACCATCAGAAAACATTCATGATGATTTTTTTTATAAAATGGAATATACACTTTTATAGCATGCATATATACACATTCATATATTTTCTAGCTCTGGGATGATCCACTAGTGAGGGGAAAATGAAGATACTCCAACAGTGTTCTTAGTAGAAAAGAAAGGAAAGGATCTAGACACCATTGGTGGAATTGTTTGTAAATTAGAACTGCAACTTTCACCAAAATAATGGAAAAGAAGAGCATCTGGATGCAGAAACTGGTTTAAGTGTGTAGGTCTATTGATTGGAGTTTATGGAATTTATTTTCTGTTTGATGCAGCTTTTTCATAAAATTAGGAAGAGTGGTCTTTTTCTGGAGTGCAAAAGGAGGAGGATGTGTTTAGAGATTGCAAGAAGAAGAAAAGGGAGGAAACAGACAGGAGAGTAGAAAAATATAGACTAATACTTAGCAATCTCAAGGCTCCAGTTGAGTTTTGAGTTATGGGACCAAAATTCAATATGTCAAGGGAAGAAAGCTGAATGTTCTGTGGAAGAAGAGTAAATGTCAGAATGATGCAATGTCAGAAAGATTCAACCTACCATTGCTGGCCTGAAGATGGAAGGAAGGCATGCAAGAATAGCAGGCAACCTGTCTAAACTGAAATAATGAATAGATTCACTTAGAGACTTCAGAATAAACAGAACCCTGCAGATGCCTTGATTTTAGCTAGTCCGACACACATCACATGCATTCCACCTCCATAAGTATAAGAGAAGACCTTTGTGGTGTTTGAAACCAATGTTTAGTAGTAATTTGTTACAGTTGCTATAGAAAACCAGCACAATTTCTCTTGTAAAACTTTAACAAGGTTTCCAATACACCACTCTTAAAATTTTGTCTCCCTTTACCTCATTCTTCACTTTGCAGTTTCATTTGCTCATACTTTAATGCCACCCAAGTGGCTAACTGTGAGAACTAGACTTCATTTTCTCTATCTATACTCATTGTTTACTTTACATTCTATTGATTTTAGAACCATCCAAATGCTGTTGACTTCCGAAATTGTCTTTCTAAATAATGTACTTTCAATTTACGTATATGCCTGCTTCCTTAATATCTCAATTTGAATGCTATTATGATATCATATTCAACAATTCCAAGATACACTATACCTTTCCTCCTACCCTCCATCACCATCCATATGCTCATGCACTGTCTTCCCGATCTAATTAAATGACATATTCATTTTCCAGTTGTACAGCGCAAAACACTGTTGTAGTTATACTGATAACATTCAAATCATATATATAGACCATCAGTAAATCATATCAACTCTCCCAACATGTTTCTAATTAATATGCTTCCACGTTTCTTCTTTCACTCCTGAACTCTTGTTATTACCCATGCAAACATTCTTCTGCATTAAGGTCTTCTTATTTACTTTTTCAATGGTTCTATATAAACCCATTCCCCCACATATACCACATGGATTTTTCTTTTACTTCCTTCAAGTCTCCTCTCCAATACACCAAATGAAAAAGATTTTTCTACGCATCTCAGTGTAGCACATTCCTCTTCCCAGGAATATTTTGCACCCATTCCTCTGCTTTATTCTACATGTAATACCTATTGAACTCTCTTGCACTTTATTCACTCAGTGTATATCCAAACCATAATATATGCTCCATGAGGATAAGCCTTTATTTTGTTTATCTCTGTATGTACTCTGCCAAGAACATGATGTGGCAGTGTGCAGATACTCAATACATATTCAAGGCTTTAACAGATCAAACTGTGAACATAACTTTAGAAGAATGCTGCATCTCACCAAACACACAGATGCAAAGTTTTCACCCCACCCTTACATTCACACAAAGACTATGGTTGTGTTCGGTTTGGGGGATGCTCTACTTCCGATATTCCGTGTTTCACGGCAATATTAGTTTCTTCTAAAAGTAGTAAACCCGGCATTTTCTTTTTTTAAATTTATTCATTTATGCATACAAGAGCTGGTGTACAGGCCAGAGATGCGGGAGGTGAGAGGATTCACCAGAGACAGTGCGGAGAACAGAACAGGCAGACTGACTGAAATCCACTGCTGAGGGGAGCAGCAGGTGAGACAGGAGAAGTCTGCTGTGCCATGTGGGTTGCTCACTGGCCAGGGATCGAAATTGTGCAGCAGAGGCTGTGGATTGCTTCATATTGCAGTGCTTAACCCCTTGTGCCACCAGGGAGGCCCTGCATTTTCTATTATATTAGTATCAAATAAATAGTGAAACTGAGGAATATGGAGACACTACACACATTGCCTTTATAAAATATATTTTCTAATCTTCATAAATGAATAGGATTAGATATGACACCCAAGAAAAAGTGGGGAGAGGAGGACCTAGAATTGATTGTATTTATTACATAACACAGACATGATTTAATTAGACAAACTGCCTGATGTTGAGCCATAGAATTTCCATCATCATTAACTTTCCTTCTCTCCATCCAGCGTCTTTTTCAGTCCAATAATAGTGACTTAGGAGAAACTTTCTGCCTGCAGTTCACACACACACTCGCACACACACATACACACACTGGTAAAATATCATAAGGTGTTACCATTTCAAGAAGGGGTGGGACAACATGGAAGGGGAGCCAGACATGTCATAATTGTGATAATAGTGTGCTGTTGTCTGATGAAATGTGCTTACTTTTGAAGTCTTTTTTTTTTTTGGTATCATCTCTAACAGCTGAATTTGCTCACCCTTTAAAATACAAACACCCCAAATGTAGCTGTTGGCAGCAGCTGTTGCTAGGCAAACAATTTACTTAGCTACTTTGCTATGGCATATTTCACTTGATTTTAAGTAGTAACATTGTACAGAAATCTGTTTCAGGACAAAAGACTTGGTGTGAAGATAGCCATTAATAGCACCCCCCTTCACAATTCTGTATATTTACATCAACTCACATGTTATTCTTTATAAAGCATGCATTCTTCTGCTCTACCAATGTGAGCCATGTTCTCATGTAAGTTGCATAAAAATATGTGCACCTAAGAATATATGGTTTTTAGTACTATAAAGTATAAATGACAGAATATCTAAACTTGCTACTTCTCTTAGAAGTACTTGTATTTTAACAGGAGAGACTGGATTTTTTTCCAGATTTTTTTTTAATTGTTTGCATCATTGTTCATTTTTAAACACTATTTGTTTCCCTCCATGCCCTCAGGTGTAGTCCCCATAGAGTTTCCTTCATCAATGCACCTGTGCACCATCACCTCAGTCTCCTGTCCTCCTCCCTGCCCCCTCTGATCCCTCCCCTGCCTCCTCCCCTGCTTGTCTCTGATTTATAATTGTCTGTTTTTGCTTTGTTGTGTTTTGTACTGTTATTATTTTTTACACTGATGTCTTATTTGGTTCCCCTATATTCCTGCTATAAGTGAAACCATCTGATATTTTTCTTTTTCCTTCTGACTATTTCACTGAGCATAATTCCTTCTAGCTCCATCCACGTTGCTGGCATAAGTTTATCTCTTTTGATTGCTGAATAATATTCCATTGTGCATATATACCACATCTTCTTGATCCAGTCATCTATTTGGGGGCATTTGGGTTGTTTCCAGGTTTTACCTATTGTAAATAGTGCTGCAATAAACATAGGTGTACAGGTGTTCATTTGAATCAATGTTTTTGTGTCCTTTGTGTAGATCCCTAGGAGTGGAATTGCTGGGTCATATGGTAGCTCCATTTTTAGTAAACTGAGGAACTTCCAGACAGCTTTCCATAGTGGTTGGACCAGTTTGTACTCTCATCAGCAATGTAGGAGAGTTCCTTTTTCACCAAATCTTTGCCAACATTTGTTGTTGCTTGTTTTTTTTTTTTTTTTTCTGAACATATATTTACTTATATATTTAAGAGCTGGGGTACAGGCCAGAGGTGTGGGGGGTAAGAGGATACACCAGAGAGGGGAACAGAACAGGCAGATTTACCAAAGTACATGGCTGAGGGGAGTTATGGGCGAGTCAGGAGACATCTGCTGCGACATGTGGGTTGCTCCCTGGCTGGCCTGGCCGCTGGAGATGGAACTCATGCTGCAGAGGCTGTGGACTGCTTCATAGGTTGTGTCTTAATTGCTTGCGCCACCAGGGAGGCCCTGTTGCTTGTTTTTTTGATATGCACCATTCTTACTGGTGTAGGGTGGCAAAGATAGTCAAGGAAAAGATAAACACCTTGGATTACATCAAACTGAAAAGCTTCTGTACAGCAAAAGAGACATTAACCAAAACAGAGAGACACCCCACTGATTGAGAAAAAATCTTTGCACTCCATTCAACTGATAAGGGACTGAACACAAAGATATACAAAGAACTCACATGACTCAACAAAAACAAAATAAACAATTCAGTCAAGAAATGGACAAAAGAACTTAAAAGACATTTCTCCAAAGAGGAAATGCAAATGGCCAACAGGCATATGAAAAAATGTTCAACATCCCTTATCATGAGGGAAATACATGGATTTATTTTTTAAAAAAATACAACGCTAGGGGAAAGTCAGGTATGACATCATGCATATGATTGGATTATATAAATTATACTAAGCAAAATACAGTGTTGTCAATCACTATGCTAATGCCAATTTATTTATACACATATTTTTATACTTGTTACTAATTTAGCAATAGGGAATTTCACCTTCAATTTGCTTAGACTAAATGGTTATCCTAGATGTGTTTATTTCTTTCAAATTTCACATCCCATGTAATATTTAAAGGTGAGCAATTTCACCACCTCCACATGTTTTGTTGATGGCATAACTCAAGGGTCTAGAAGAGATCCCGGAAAGTAGTATCCCTTCATAAATAATTTGTGAATGGATGTATTAATAATTAAACAAATAGGTGAATGATTTTGGAGAGGTATTTGGAAACCTTTATTTCCAGAGATTTCTCTAGTTCCCACAGGTAAATATAAACAACCAAAATCAATGTTGGGCAAGGGGTGCAGTTAAAGGGAAGAGGTGATTAAGTGTGAATGGAAAAAAGAAGTTTATATAAATTTACAAAATTTCTTAAAATGATGGAGATTTTGGATTTCAGCCTGGACATAGAAGGAAATTATGTGGAATTGGCAAGAAAGACTTTAAATCATACTAAGAGTTAATCTGAAATAGTATCTCCTAACAAAAAGCTGAATTTATTATTAAAATTCCCTCATTAAAAGGGGCAATCTTAAAATTGCAACCTTGAAAATACTGAACATTGAATTATTTAAAATGCCACCTGGTTCTTAAATCATATTAATAAGAAACAATGTCAAATACTTTCATTTTGCCTAATGGTCATCCTAATTAAAATATGTACAATGATAACTTGAAAGTAAATTTTCTCAGGCTTAACCAGGTGATGTCAGCAAAAATTACAAAGATGTAAAAACAGAAATACTATAGCATCTTGAGTATCAATGTCTGAGAAAGTTGAATAAATTCTTTGGGATTAAAAGTACACACACACATAAACAATATACTTTTTAAAAATCACATGATTCCATTTTCAAAATATTATACAAAAGAAGATAAAGAAGATATTACTTATGTTCCATGAGTGTAACATAATCATTTCTCCACTCACTTATTAAATACATGGATTCTGTAGAACACTCAAGTTTAAAAATATGTGTTGAGTACTATGGATATTACAAGTAAGTATAAAGATTCTTGACTGTTTATCATAATGTTCACTTTGTCCCTAACACCTATCACTGCATGGTTTTGTCATATAGTAGTTGCCCCAAAATAAATGTCAAAAACACTGAGAATTTCATTACTATAATACAATATGCATCTGCAAAATTAATTGGAATTCTAATTAATTGGAATTCCAATTAATTGGAATTACTCATATTTTGCATGATACTTAGAAATTTTCCAAGTACTTTCCTAAGTAATTTCATTTCAACAGCTCCTCAGCCTAAAGCCAATTTTATTCACTCTCTTAAGACAAATCAAAATCCCTTTCTGAATTAGTTTTCTCACTAACCTTCCTTAAACTTTGAATCATTTTTGACTCATCCATATGTTTTGCTTCCATTTATTCCATCTCCATATATATTCAAATGGTTAAGATTTCTGTATCTGCTATGGCCATTGCGTTTTTACCTTTCATCTAATACGAATCCCCATTGCCTTCATCAAGCACTTACCATTACACATCTCAATTAGCATGAAATATGCCATTCAAATTCTCAACTTCCAAACCAATGGTACATATATTTCTCTGCTTATATTAAGATGTTTTCAGACAGATTGAACATTTAATCATACCTTGGATCTCCTGTTAACTCATCTCTGAACTCCAAAAGTAGATTTCATTTTAGGAGGGAGCCTAATCTGCCTTCTTTTAGTTTCACAAAAGCCTTTGACACTTTTTTTGAATAGTGATCTTTAAATTATAGACTCTTCAAGGCTGCTGTGAGCACACAGAACATGCCCTCATGTGCTGGTTGGAAAGTGCATTTATTAACATTAATGTATCAATTATTTTAATTAGTTCATAGAACTCCTTTTTCACCAATAGTAAAGTCATTAGCTATAATTTGCAAATAAAAATGATCACACTGTTTCCCATGCCCCCAAATAATAGAGCTTCTCATTATCTAACCCAAGAAACCACTGACTATTTTCCCTTACTTTAGTCCTTTTCTTTTTATCTGTTAGCCCAATAACCTGTGGAATTCTTAACAATGTGGTAAAAGATTCCTAATTGCTCCTTTCTACCTCCTACTGACATCAGGGTGAATTTGAATCTTCTTTATTCTCTTTTCTAGTTTATTTTTGTATGACTAGAAAAGCAAAGCACATTTTAAAAATCCTGCTTTTCCACATGCAATTTGCAGCAACATGGATGGCGCTGGAAGGGATCATGCTCAGCGAAATAAGCCAAAAAGAAAAAGAAAAATACCGGATGGTCTCACTCATAGCAGGAATCTAGAAAACTTAAATAAGGGACCAGGAAAATGAATATAAGAAAGTGAAAATCAAAATCAACAAAAAACTATGAACCAGAGACACTTTTTGGGGGGTGGGGGGCGGGAGGGGAAGGATTGGGGCCAGAATGGGGCGTTTGCGATTGTATGGGGGAATATAAAAATAAAATTTATTATTTAAAAAAAAAAGAAAATAAAAAAAATAAAAATAAAAATCCTGCTTTTCGATCTCACAACAGTTTTGTGTACAAGGGTGGAGAGGAGGAGGAAAACCTTTTAACTTTTAACTTCTAGATCATTTAAGAGAGTCAATGGGTATAGTTTTTTATTTGGAACAATTCTTTACATGTTCAGTTTAAAAGTGATTAATTTTAATGCCATTTTAATATTTTTAAATCCATTAACAAATCCTAGAGGAATTACTTTGCAGTTGGTGCATATTTGAAGCAGAAGATAGCATTATAAATGTAAACCAGGACTAAATCAAATGAGAGTCTAAAATATTAAATTGCTCTCTATAAAAAGGACTAAAATAAACCTGTAAATCAATTAACAATTGGTTCACTGAGCACCTTTTCAACATTCAAAATCCATACTTAAATCACTGAATTATGAACCAAGCCCAATTTACAAGGATTTAATTTGTTAAACTTAGTTAAGAGTAGTTTGAGTGAAGCAATATAATATATTGTTTATATGAATAAGTTAGAATACCCAAAAGTCTCAATTGAAGTTTTATATTCACATTTTTCATTACGATGCAAAGCCACTACACATATGTATATGGTATCAAATGTTATTTCAATGTCCTTTAATTCATGCTCCTTGTAAGCAATTTTTTTGACAGTAATTATAGGTTACAGATAGGATGTCTTACATAGGCAATTGCCATAACCTGGACTATCTGTTCACATGAAAATTAAGATAAAGTTAACATTCAAAATACTAGATATTTCACATTTTAATTTCTTTATTATTTACATTTCAAAGCACTTGGTATCTCATCAATCTTACAATACCCTCAAAGGACATATATATTAGCTATTATTTTGCATTGAATACATACTTCCTCAAAAATTTTAAGTGGTTTCATCAAGGTCAACAGATAATTGGTAGACAAGACTAGAATGGAACTCTGATTCCTTTTTTCCATCACAATGCGGCTCTTACAATGTCATGTCTAATAGCTCAGATTTCAGATTAATCTAGTCAATACAGATATTGACTGATGTTTCATAAGCTACATTTTACTAAAAGAAAGAATACTGAGAAATATATGTCAATGATCTCATAGAGAAAATTGGCACAGATATACAATACCAGGAAGGGTAATCGTAATAAAAATTGATTGGTTTCAATTAGAAAAAACATGGAGAAAGCAAAAACAGGGAATAGGGAAAAAGGAATGAGCATTCACACAGCACTACTCATATCTGCCCTGTGCATTTTTGTGTTATGTGATTTTTACATGTTATTTATATTACTACTCACCAGATTGAGGTAAGTGTGCTTGCAGATATGTTTACAGATGTAGGATACCTTAGATCATTTAGTGAAGGTACCAAGATCACAGAGCATGGAAAGTACATTGGTAGGCTCTGACTCAACTAACTCTATTTTGCATCAAAACCAAACTGTTGATGCTAATGAATGTGAATAATAAAGAAGTGAGTTAGCTGGAACAGTCACATATTTATTTATTTATTTGTTTGTTTGTTTATTTATTTATTTTTTGAACAGTCATATATTTAATACTTTCAAAACTGGAAAACATTCAGAAATAATGGAGATTGAAATCATTTGGCATCTAGAAATAATTTAATATACATCACTGTGAAAAGACATACATTCTAGAAAGACCTCCTATATTCAGACTCACAATCAATCATTCATTTAATCTGTCCTTTATCTTTTCTTTAGTCAACAATTATGCAAGTAAGTCTAGTTAAACATTAGACTAAATAACTAAATTTAAGCACTGGATAATTTCCCCCTCCCCATATATCAGGAAATACACCAAATGTTTTATGAAACATTACTTCATTCCATTTTCATTGTGATACTGCAAAGTTTTATTGGTTTATCCCTGAAGCTCAGTAAGTAGTCAGGGTAATAGAAATACAAAAATCTAGTGAACACATATTTTTTTCACCTTCTTGATGGAAGGGGAAAATTACAGAGTGATTTGGCTCCCCAAGATATGGTAATATACCAGGGACCCTGTATTTGTCATTGCTATTAGAAAATGAAGGCTGATTGGCTTTAGAGAACTAAAAAATAGTGCTCATTACTCATTTTATGAACTCATTGTCCACTAGCTAATGAGCCTGGCAATACTGGGAAGGAGACTAAGGGAAATTCACAAGGTTATTAAAATTTTTTTTGTACAGTGTGAGACTTTACATGTGGGTCATGTAGAATTTCATGGTCTATATCATACTGAAGTGTTAACTTTCATATTTCCTCCTCAAATGTCTTTATGGCCATTTCTCTACTTTTTTGGTTCAATTCCTTAACCATTTAAGCAATGTTTATCATAGTAAATACACCTCACAGAACAACTCTTCTACCGGATATAATGGACAAAAATTACTGCCTACTTATACATTCATTTTCTGAGTAGGACTAGGATACCCTTAAACTAGCGTCAATATGGGATGCCACCTCTAACCCAGGTTCACTTTATTTTTCTACCTTAGTCAACTGGTAGTAGGAAATGTTCTACAACACTAGCATTACAAGCTTCAAGAACTTTTTTAAAACTTTGTCTTCAGCATCAACATATTGTTCAAATGACCAGTTTAGAAAGTAAATCCTTAGTCTCTGTACCAACATTGTGTACAGGAATATATATCTTTTAATAGGCCATTGTTTCACTTGCATTTGTATTAACTTATCCTGCACATTGATAGAACCCTGCATACTAGATTGGACATGGACGCCTTTTACATGTAACTTCAATCCAAACTAAGTTAAAATGTATACGCCCTCCTCTTTCAGAAAAAAAAAAAATAACTAAACACTGTAACATTCATTCTATATACACAATGCTAGTCTAAGTGAATTGCCAGAGTTATTTTTTTGAGCAATCATCTCTCTTTAGGATAAACTTTGCATTTGAAAGTATGGGGCAATCTCTGATGCAAGTTCAATTACAGATATAGTGGTAAAAACTAATAGGGATATTATGCATACCTCTCATTCCTACAGTAGAGCATTCCCTCAGGTGAGGGGACTGCAGCATCTCCAGCAAAAAAATGAAAATACTAAGGATCAACTTGTTCATATGGAAAGGAAGGCAGAAGAGATAGCTTCAGACTTAAGGGAATCCAGATCCTTTCAGATAACAATATTTCAACATTTCAGGTATTATTCATTCTTTATTTGCATTAATGTTTCTTCATGTAAATACTACAAAAATCTGAGGCTGAGAACATTGTTGACATTGCAATTCAGCAACTTGTAGAAACAAATCCTATTTGTTTTTGGACATCTCTACTGCCCAGATATAAGAAAAAAGAGGTCTTTTCAGTACATACTTCTTGAGAGACAGTTTGTAATTTAAAGTGAGAAAGTAATCATTTGAATTGGGCTAGTCTTAATTTTCCTAGTCATTAAGTCAGGACTACCTATTGTGGGACTTTTGAACTCCTCTTGTTTATCACAATTTTCTGTGGTGACAGTTTTGTAATAGTCCAGAAAAAAATCTTATCGCATAGTAGCTTATTTGTGCAGTTTTCTCCTTAGAAAAGAACTACCAGATTAAACATCTTCTTAATCTATTTTAAATTTATCTCTTTGAGGTACTAATAAATAAATTCAATCAATCTATTATTGATTAAACTAGATCCAATTCTTTACTTTGATGTTCTCTATAAGTTATAACACTTAATTTTGTTTATTTTTTCAAAGAAACAGCTATGGTTTCACCAATCTTTTGGACTGCCTTTTTGATTTCTATTTTGTCTGTCCATATTACATTTTAAGATATATATTTAGTAGGGCTTTTATGACCAAATAAAATGTATTCATTTCCAAATACACATGCACATTCATTTTTAATGCAATGTCAAGGTTTTGGTTTAAGCACACATCCACTAATTGAAAGTCTCCATCATCTTTCTTGCATTAGTTACATCCAGAAAATGAATTGTATAGGATTTCAATACCAAGTTCCTTAAAATAGAGAGAAGTGAAAGCTGTTTGCAAAGTCATCTTCATGTAAAATGCCTCTTTTTTATATATAATATCTACAGTATTCTTCAGCTTTCTAGTCCTCATTAATTAGCATTTGAAATATATTTATTTATTTTTCTATTTTTAATTGAGATGATATTTGGATACTCCATCAGGTATTACCACCTGGTACATACCATCAGGTAGTGCACCCATCAGCAAATTACCCATAGCCCATCTAGCAAAATTTTAGTGGCATGGCTTGCTTATATTTATGTAACTATAACAACTGCTATACCTGGAGTGAATAGATTTGGAAATAATAAAATCAATCTTGATAAGCATAATATTCAGCTTGTGGGAGCTAATATTCAAAAGCTTCTTAGAGGAAAATATGCCAGCTGCATGTGTTTATCGAAATTTGGGTACCAGATAGTAAGTTTCTCTGCTGAGTAAAAGAATGCTGATTATCCTGCAAAAACTTAAGGGGCATTAAAGATAAATGCCTGAGTCGTAATAATCAGTCATAGGTATAGAGAAATATTGATTGTGTTTTTCATAAATATCCAAAGCTTATATGTGAAGAAACTTCCTCTGCACTGAAGGATGACTGTCTATGTCACCCAAAAATATACCATTTGACATAGGGTTGTTTTTAATAAAAGACACGTGAAGAATAGCTGATGTAGGAAGATCATTTGGATTTACCCTTTTCCTCTTTTTAGGGAGAAAAATATTTCCTTTTGACTACTTATTAGTAGGTATATTTTTCCTTCAAAATCAATGGATATTTTGCACTAGATATTGACCTAATATTGATCATGTGTGTGAGAGCACAGAAAATGTTCTCACTGGTTTCTGTCTTTAGTTCCTGGTGTAGAGTTTCTAAAGCCCTGGTAAGTGATTAGAGCACAAGGCATCTTTTACTTTTTCTAAATTTCATTTATTTTATTTGTTTATTGAGGCAATGGATTACAGCTACAGCACTGTATATGACTTAGCACTGCTGGTTCACACCTCTTCAGATCTATTACCATATCACACCTACCATCCTAGCACCCAAAATCTTCCACCACAGTCATTGGGTGCCCTCCACAATTTGCTGTCAAATTCATTCTTTCTCCCCCACTTCAGGCAATCTCACTTCTGGATAGATTCAGTGCAATCCCTAACAAAGTTACAATGATATTCTTCAAAGAAATAGGGGAAACATTACTGAAATTTATATGAAACTACAAAAGGCCTTAAATAGCCAAAGCAATTCCTACAGAAAAGAACAGCAGTATCTCACTCCCAGATTTTAAACTATACTACAAAGCTATAGAAACAGTACAATATTGGAATAAATATAGACACACTTGCAATGGAATAGATTTGAGAGCCCAGAAATAAACCCACACTTAGATGGGCAGTTAATTTATGACAAAGGACCAAGAACATACAATGATAAAGGAAAGGCTCTCAACAAATGGCATTGGGAAAACAGGAAAATCACATGCAAAAGAATAAAACTAGACTGCTATCACACACCACATAAGTCTTCCCTTTTCTGCCTAAAAACAGGAGATAAAAACTCCAATGTGAAATAGCACCACCATGTATCAGGAGAAAAGGAACATTATTTAATAAACAATCATAACCAGGAAAAATCTGTACAAACAGATATTGATAAAATTCTTATTTTTTTCTTTCTTAAAGATTTATTTATTTATTTGTTTGTTTATTTGTTTGTTTATTTATTTATTTATTTATTTATTTATTTGTACAAGCACTGGGTACAGTCAAAAGCGCGGGAGGGCGAGAGAATTCACCAGAGTCAGAGCGGGGAGCAGAGCAGGCAGAAGGACCGAAGTACACTGCTGAGGGGAGCAGAGGGCTTCAGGAGAGGTCTGTGTGCCGTGTGGGACCCTCCTCCAGTGGCCTGGGAGCAGCTGGGGATCGAACCGGCGCTGCAGAGGCTGCAGGCAGCTTCACAACCCAGCGCTCAACCGCTGCGCCACTGGGGAGGACCCTTATTTTTTCTTTAGCCTTCTCACATAGTTGAGGTAATTTTTCACATTTGCCTGTTCTTTGTACTATCTAGAATAAATTCATTTAGGTTTTGCTACTTCTTTGGGTCTTCATTTCTTTGTAAGTGCCCCTGTGTTACATAAACCTATATATTTTTCCTGTTAATATGTCTTATGCCAAATTAATTTTAAGATTCAACGAAAAAACTCTTAAGAAGTAGAGATAAAATGTTGCCCCCACCCCATTCACTTCTTAATTCTAACATGCAGTTTTTTTTTTATTATTTTTTTACAGTTTAAAAGGACAGGCTTACTAGGAAACGGAGAATGAAGAAGAGAGGAGCCTGCCTAGTCGCAGGTGGGAAGGAGAGCTCTATCATGCTGTTTTATAGCAATACATTTTAGAGTTTAAAAAGCAATGAATTCAAGCCCCAAATTTTCCACCTAAGAGTTGAGTGATTTTTTTCATAAATTTGTTAACCTCTTCACATTTCAATTTCCTTGTCTATAATAATGCAAATATCAGGTTGTTGCTTAAGTAAATAAAAATTATACACAATGGATTTAGCATAATGTCAGGTAAATTATACAAATTATAACTATGGTAACTCTAACTATACGCCCAATAGTCACTGTAACACCTTCTTTTGTTAGAGTTATCCTCTCTTTTATGTTTGATAAATAACCATTAGACTTGGAGAATTCTAAAATGTATACTTTTCATATCCTCTTGAAAATCTCTTTCTATTAATGCTGTCCTATGTTGCTTACTTTTTCTCATTCTGTATCAATGACAAAGACCTGGTAGTCCAACTCCTCTCAATTTACATTACTAAGTTGTGTCACTATCGCTCTATTGAGAAACTTACCTGTTGTCAATTTCTGTCACACACACACACACACACACAGACATCATTTAATTGAATAGTGGAAAATGTAAGCAAAACATTTAATTGAAGAACAACTAGATACTCTGTTTATTATAAGGAAAGTCACTAACTTAGTAGAGGACAAGTAATAAGAGATTATCTTTGACATAGTATAATAGTGCAAGAGCAAAACTGGCAGAGAGAGAAGAAAGGTTTTGTGCTCTGGAGCCATTGCCATAGGAAAGAGAACTGATTGTGCAAAATGAAGTTGTTTTCAGGCAGTATCACATAAATTTACTGTTAAGTTCTAACCTCAGGCACAGTTCTTTGCTTTAAGAAGTGTTTTAGAGACACAGATTACATCACAAATCTGTAAAAGGTGGCCTTATTTCTATAGTAAAAGCATAGTACAGATTCAAAACAACTTTAAGTTTGGGAAATAACAGTAGACATATAACAATTATTTTCTTTACTATAGCAATCGGAAGGCTAAAAGTGTTATAATCCAGATCTATAAAAATTAGGGGGAAAAGCAGTGGCATGGTTACAGGGAATGTTTCCCCACATCTGAGAAAACTTGCCCCTTAAAAACTTGAAAGATCATTTCAAGGTAAATAAAACAGTTCCCACTGTACCTTGAAAATAAATTTATAGAAATTATCATCTTGAAAGTAATTAGTGAAACAGACTGAGAATATAATTTCCATTCTTATGTCTGTGGGTAGAGCTGCATGGATAAATGTCTTCCATCTTGTTCTCTTCCTTTTGTCTCTCTTATATTTCTGTTAGATAACTTGATAAATAGCATTCATTACAATTTTTATCAAGTCATACATAACCAGAAAATTGAGCACAAAACAAATTCATAAGTAGGGCAAAAATAAGTGCTTCTGATGAAAACATTTAACTCAAATTTTCAATTGTTTTCTGAAGATGCGGGGATATTTCATAATGATTAATAAAGCTAATGAGTCAGTTCTAATAATCATTATGTCATTCTTATAAACCTTAGTTTATTTATTTTCAATATGGCAACAAAAACATCTTTCTCACAGATATGTCATATGAAATAAAACAAGATGTTGTAATGTGTTTTCTATAATGCCTAGTACAGTGTGAACACTTGATAAATAATTAAATTTCTCTTTTATCAGTATTAGCATTTATATTATCATTTATGTGTTAAAAGGAAAGCAAAATTAAACTGAATCCATATTTGAAAAGTCAATTGATTTGGGATTTCCATAAAAGACCGGCACTGCATATTTTACTGTAGTTAGTAATCACAAACTTTCTACCCTTTATTCAAATGGAAGTCACTGGACCATCACAGAAAACTGAGGGGGAAATAACAAAATAACAGCAATAAAAAATAAATAAATACATATTTGTGATATATATGTAATGGACAACAGCTAAATATATGTTTTTCATATAAATAAATTACCATTGGGCATTGCATAGTAGCCTAAAAAGTAATTGCAAGATACTAAGCTAAAATATACTCAAAGCACAAAACCATACAATTGTAATAATTTTGTCTTAAGGTTTCCTAAAGCATGAACTGGATTTCATTTTCTGAAAAATCTGTATATATACATAAAAACATAGAACCTGGTGTGAAATTTGGTGGACAATACAATAAATGCATGCCATTAACTAATGCCTTGTGAAGTTCACAGTCTTTTGAGCAACGAATAATTTTACCCTGAAAAACAGTTACCAAAAAAAGATTTAGGAGAGTATATAATTAATTAGTATATATTATTTAATAGTTGTGATAAGCTATTGAGAAAATACCCTGTACTTTTATTTTAATCATTTATTTCAGTCGATGAGTATGCAAAGCATGAAGCAGAATGTGCAGAAAATAGGATCACAGTTCAAGTATCAGTTGAGTTGAATGTTTGATTAAGAAGAATGCCTATGAGTTGTGGAAATTACACACACCTGATACAGAAGACACACTTTTTTCATGTATCTCAATCATGATTGACAAAGTATGATTGACTGGGTGGATATATGAGAAGATGAAGTTTGCATTTTTGTAATAAATATCACATATTTTCCAAGACATTCGTGTTTATTAATTAGAAGCCATAGTAAAATCACTAGGGCAACTTTCTCAAGGGCTTAATCTCCAAGGATCCTAGTTCAATACCCTCACTTAGAAAAAACAGTTATAAAGAAAGAATAATCAGTACTTGATTTCCTAGATCAAGGGTTCTACACATGTGGAAGATTACAGAAACTGTTGTCAATTTGAATAACACTTTATAAGGGCTTAAACAAATTGTACTTTTAAAATATCGGGGGTAGAGTAAGTAAAAAGAGAGAATAGAATTGAAAACATTTTGCCAAAGAAAAAAACCTGCAATTAATGAACTGAGAAAGCCAATTTTAATTCCATGTGAGAAATTTTCTGGATAAATTGAAATGGCCTTCATGCTACACTGTATTATGGATAATCTCCAGAGTAAACTGAAATAAAAGTGGCATCCCTATTCTTTTCCCCTCCCAATTACAGATAGAATGCATTTACTACGATAATTTTTTTTCCTTCTGAGCATTAATAAGAACCTTTTTTAGCACAATGTTGCAGTGAGTGAGTAAAATGGATTAAATTTAACAGACAATATAACAAATGTTTGATATACTTGAACTAAATGATTTCTATGGCTCTTTAAATCCTAAAATTCTGTGACTTGATATCTGTATGCTTTTATAAACATACAATGCACAGGGCCTCCCTGGTGGTACAAGGGATTAAGATGCAACCTATGAAGCTATCGACAGTCGCTGCAGCACTAGTTCAATCCCAGTCAGGGAGATACCCACATAGCACAGCAGACCTCTCGTGACTCACCTGCTGCTCCCCTCAGCAGTGTACTTCAGTCAATCTGCCTGTTCTGTTTCCCACTATGTCTCTGGTGAATACTTTCACCCCCCACACCTCTGGCTTGTATTCCAGTTCTTGTATGCATAAATAAATAAATCTTTAAAAAAATACAATGCATAAGATTTGCAATTCTATCTCCTATACTGAATCTGATATGTGAAACCCGGAGGATTTCACTCTGAAGTTTTTGATAACCATTCTCCTAAAATTTGGTCAAAATACTGACAAAAACTTTAAAAAATGTTTCCAGTAAATATTAATCTTATAGGAGAATAATAGTACTGAACATTCTAATATAAATTAAAAAATGATAAAATATCATTCTATGTAGGAAGCACTTGTTGACCTACAGTATGGGTACTCTTCTGCTGGACTTGTTGCAAGTATCACTTATCAGTATATGGAAAACTGTATTTTAACAAGCTTTATAAGAAAAGCTTTATACTTATGAAAATTCAGATTTTCCGAGGGATGAGAATTAGAAGCATAAAAAAAAGGCATTACATTTAGCTCCAAAATTGCATTGAGTGTTAAAATCATATTGTACTTAAATCATAAAATTCAAATATTGTAACAGTAACACAGAGTGATCATGATACATTATAAAACTAATTTGATAAAACCTTTAGTTTTCTTCCTTATTATTTTCACTAGATAATGTCATGATTATTATAGAGTTTTTTATGATCACTAAATCTGTTCTGATTTAAATTAACTATTAATTCCAGTTTGTGTTGGTTATTTTAGCTGCATAGCAAATTATCCCCAAATAAATACTTTACTATCTCACAATTTTTATGGGATGGAAATTCTAGACATGACACTTTGCAAAGTTGTCAGATTCATGTCTGATAAGATATCAATGTCCAGTTCCTACTGTAGTTTTACCTGCAGAGTCAATGTACTGAGATACAAATCTATTTGCAGGCTTAACCATGTGGTTGTTAGAAGATTCAATTCTTTGTAAAATATTGACTTTTACCATGAGGATCTTCCAATGGAGAAGCTTATACCATAACAACTGGAATTTCTTAGATTCAGTAAGGAAGAAAATAACAAATTTGTAAAAGTATTAGATCATGCTATTTATGTAAGTGACTCACACTCTTTACTTCAAGAAAATATGTGGAAAAACCTAATAGTGATGATAATTTTAAAATGTTGCACTGTATTTGTTTTAAAATCTAGTTTATTTCTGAGGGTAATAGAGATTGCCAATGTCAGAAATACAGTATCTGCCCCTTTGTGCATCTGTTACACTATTTATCCTTTATTATTTGGTCTTCTAGTTTCTTAATAAGTCAAACTGTATTATATTGGGGACCCATGAATTTTCAAAGTAGTAATTGATTTAAAAAGTCCTCAGGCCTGCTAAAACCATAAAATACATAGAAGAAAATATAGGCAAAACACTACACGATATACATCTCAGTACGTCTTAAAAACTCATTCCCCAGGGCCTCCCTAGTGGCACAGGGGTAAAAGACAGAGCTATCAAGCTATCTCCAGCCACTGCAGCAAGAGTTAGATCCCCTGAGGGCTAGGGAGCAGATCCACATTGCACAGCAAACCTCTCCTATTTAGCCCACTGCTCTCCTCACCAGTGCATTTTAGTAGATCTGCTTGTTCTGCTCCCCATTCTGTCTCTGGGGAATCCTCTCATACCCCCACCTCTGGCTTACACCCCAGTTCTTG